>NC_091199.1:18170318-18510318 GCF_040958095.1 Procambarus clarkii | reverse complement strand
CGCTCATGGATGGATAATGTGGTCAAGATTTTAGAGAAAATGGACATGAAATGGACCATTAAAAACAAAGGGGAAGATAGACCATATCAACTCTTTCGACAGCCTCCTCCATGGGAAGAATCGAATCTAAAGATAATCATTGAAAGATTACCAGTTAAAAAATCAGCATGTGACCCACAGAGGCTCAAGGAAGTAATAGAGCAACAAATGGAAACTATCTCTAGACCCACAACGACTCACATCTTCACAGACGGATCAGTTGATCAAGAAAAAGGTTCTGCTGGGGCAGCAGTTTACACTACCAACCATGAAGCTTACTGGAGCATGAATAGTGGGTGCTCAACATTGTAAACAGAATTATATGCCCTGAAGGAGGCAATAAACTATACAATTGAGAATAATTTACATGATGTCATCATTCATACAGACTCTAAATCTTCGCTCCAGGCATTGTTATCCAGTCAGCACAGAGATAATATACCTCTCCTCACAGAAATTCAACATATAGGAAAAGATGCCCATAATCGAGGGCTGTCAATCACCCAAAATTGGATACCAAGTCACATTGGCATAGATGGTAATGAAAAGGCAGACTCACTAGCAAAAACTGCCACTGCTCTACCTGTTGTACAGATTCAAATACCTCCAAGTTTCTCACAGATAAAGGAGCAAGTCAAGAAGAAAATATTCGCAACTATCAAAAGTCGCCACAGAGCCAAAGTAGCGGAAGGAAGATCCACTGCGATACGGTACGAACAAGCCACTGGTTACTCCTCTTTCAAGCCTGGCAAAAAGTTTTCCAGAGACATTGCAGTAACCATACACAGACTCAGACTTGGTTACAAGTGATGCTGGGAGGTAATGAACCCAATAGTTAAAGAGTGTCACATCTGGGGACCAGAAGCAGAGGCGCCACTATTGCACTCCTTACTGGAATGTGAAGCTACTGAAGCCCTGCGCATCAAACTCAACATTAATCCAACGACAGCAGCTGCATTAGATGCACATTCCACCGCGACTACAATGATTAGAAAAGCTGTTGAGGAATGGGACTCATTAGTGAGCATTCTGCATCTACATCCGCCACCAAGATAATGTTAATAAAACAAGATTAAAACCAGTGCACTAAAACAGAAGCGATAAATAAGCAAGGAAAAAGGAGAAGTCCTCTCCTACATTTTAACTTAGACCCAAATATCACAGGAAAAAGGTTATCATGTATAACCAAACTCAATTACGGGCTCACCATAGCCCGTGCTACATGGACACTTCGTCCTGAGTAGCTAAATCTTTAACAACAACAACTTAAGCTCTAGACAGGACGGGAGAGACATCTACCGCCAACACACCACAAGGAGCAGTGTGGTCACAATGCGACCCAAACGTCTTAAGGTCAGAGCTACTCCACTTGACGGTCATGCTATCGGAAGAAGCAATACTTTAAAGGTCCTGAAGGACGTAACTGGCCTCAAACCCGCTGACATTAGTCAGGAAGGTGAAGATATCGTGCTCTACTTTTCATGTGACAAGGAGCTAGAAAAACTCCTCACTAACGATGCCTTTCTTCGCAAAGAGTACTACCTACATCCTCACTCCCCACGTCAGTTCCTGGCCGGAAGAACTGTTTTTACCAGCAGGACTAGCCGGTGGATCGCTGAGCGACCTCAACATCATATCATAAACAATATCGAGGACGAAAATCCAAACCTGTCGGTATTCAACCTAGAGTTCTGCAACATCGACAAAACATCAATGAAGATTACGTTCACCACCATAGCTGCGGCCACCCAGGCTGCCACACAAGGATTCTACTGCTTCGGCCTAAAAATACCACCCCACCAAATAAAAAAGGAACGATACCAAGATATCCAGCAGTGCTTTAAGTGCTACGAGCTCTCCCACCCGACCAACAAGTGTCAGCACCCTGTCCAGAGGTGCAGCCTGTGCGCACTGGACCATCACTACTCCATATGCAAGGCAACAGTCCATCACTGCTTGCTCTGTGATGGCAATCACCCCGCAATTTCCTACCGCTGCCCCCGCAGACAGGAAAGCATCAAGGCCCAGGTTGAAGCCAAAAGAAACAACTCATCTACCTCCTCGACCAGAGCCCCAAGCGTTCAACTCATCACCACTAGTCGACCAGAAGAATTTCCGGTCCTACCAACATGTGGCTCCTCCCAGCAGGCGACACAGCCTTCTCATTGTGGACCCAAGGTCCCACAGGCTCCTTCACAGCTCCTTGCATCACGTGCAGGCATTATCCCTGGTCTTCTTAAACTAGCGGAAAGGCTTGCAGGACCAGACAACCAGCGCTTTGTCAGTGAACTAAACGCATTATACATAGACAATGGCCTGGCTCCCATCATAGCCACTAGCGTAAATCTCACTGCCTCCTCTACCACTCCGGAGACTACCACCAGGACGACCAGGTGGTCAACTTCAACACCGACTCCAGAACCGCCCATGAACCGGGCGACACAAACAGAGGTAATTCCTTCTCCAGCTCCCAACACTCCTACCATCACTATCTCAGCAGCCGCGCTAGCAGACGTGCTGTCTACAAACGATAACAGCACCACCAGCGCTCCTGAAATAGCTACAGCCACCAATCAACGACACCTAAACCTACCTAAGGCTGCGAGCGAAAGACAAAAACGCCCACTACGGAGGTTACGGACTCCTCAGACGAGGAAATTATAGTAGGAGCTCCACCCTCGCATCGCAAATACGACACCTACACGGTTCAAGACTTCCTCATGGAGGCCACGTCACCAAACTCTAACGGCAGCACTGCTCAGCCAAAGTCGCAGGCAAAGAAAAAACCGAAAACCTAGAGGTCTACACTAACCCCACCAGCTCCATAACTGGTATAGCCAGCCCTCCAGGCTGAAAACCATCATGAAGACCCCCATCCATCGCCACATCTCTAGTATCAGCCACTGATACAGATAATGGCTCCAAAGAGCCTCCACTTACGGGCTCATCATAGCCCGTGCTACTGGAACTTATCGTTCTGAGTAGCGAATCTTAAACAACAACAACAACATTAAGCTCTATTCAGTTATAGTTGTGTGTGTGTGTGTAAACTAAAGTCTTTGAATATATATATATATATATATATATATATATATATATATATATATATATATATATATATATATATATATATATATATATATATATATATATATATATATATATATATATTTCTGATAGGCATTTCTGTTCAGTATGAGTTCTTTGCTTTGCTATTTATTTTATTGTAACGTCTCTTTCTTTTAGATCTTACGATGAATAAAGTGGTATTCGAAACGTCATTGTTTTTACTTAAAAGTAAAGAGCTTTTACAAGATGTTTGTTTTATCTCTGGTTTTCCTTTTTATTTAGAAAATAAGATTCCCGAAGGAAACATCTATCATAAATATTGATATATTTATATTTACACAAGAAGGTACATTGGTTTGTGGGAGTAAATAACATTGATTTTATACATTCTTGTAAAGCCACTAACACGCATAGCGTTTCGGGCAAGTCCTTAACCTAACAGATAATTATACGTAGGTAATTTATAGGAAAATTTGAATAATAATAATGGGTACATTGTGGTAAAATTGGAAAAATATTAATAAGTACATTGTAGGAAAATTTGAAGAATAGTAATAGGTACATTGTGGCATAATATAAATAGTACGTACATTGTAGCAAAATTTGCATTCGACATAACATCTATGATATACGTTGATAGCAGCGATTACAATGGTGAAGTTGTATGTCTTAGGCACATATATTGGGGTATTGGGTAGCACATGATACAGTGCGAGCTTGAAACATTAGTTAGGAAACCGAGGATAAAATTAAGTAGTGTTTTGGTTTTACTTTTGAAATTCCATAGAATAGGTCTCCTTATTTGCATAAGAACATAAGAACAAATGCAACTGCAGAAGGCCTATTGGCCCATACGAGGCAGCTCCTATTTATAACCACCCAATCCCACTCATATACTTGTCCAACCCGCGCTTGAAACAATCGAGGGACCCCACCTCCAGCACGTTACGCGGTAATTGGTTCCACAAATCAACAACCCTGTTACTGAACCAGTATTTACCCAAGTCTTTCCTAAATCTAAACTTATCCAATTTATACCCATTGTTTCGTGTTCTGTCTTGTGTTGATACTTTTAATACCCTATTAATATCCCCTTTGTTATGTCCATTCACCCACTTGTAAACCTCTATCATGTCACCCCTAACTCTTCGCCTTTCCAGTGAATGCAACTTAAGCTTTGTTAATCTTTCTTCATATGAAAGATTTCTAATTTGGGGAATTAACTTAGTCATCCTACGCTGGACACGTTCAAGTGAATTTATATCCATTTTATAATATGGCGACCAAAACTGAACTGCATAATCTAAATGGGGCCTAACTAGAGCAAGATATAGCTTGAGAACCACACCAGGTGTCTTGTTACTAACGCTGCGATTAATAAATCCAAGTGTCCGATTTGCCTTATTACGAACATTTATGCATTGATCCTTTTGTTTTAAATTCTTACTAATCATAACTCCCAGATCCCTTTCGCAATCCGACTTCGCAATCTCAACACCACCATAGTGTTCGCACAGGTTTAGTTTGACTCGCCGGATATCAAAGATATATTTATTCCTGGTTTGGTGATCATGGGTTCTGTAACATCTGTCCTGGAAGTGTTTCAGATCAGGATTAGCAACTAGGAACTAGGTTTTGAACATGTAAACAGCACAAGAGAATGTGTGGAATGAGTTTCTGTTTAGCATGTTTAGGGATTTAATCAGGAGGGGGGGGGGGGGGGGCATGTGTGTTGTTTGAAGACAGAGTTTGTTATTCTTCTGATAGCATATTCATGCTGAGTGATGACGGGCTAAATGTAATTTCCAGTTGTTAAACCCCATTCACAGATACCGTATGCAAGATAAAGATAGATTAGAGCGTAGTATAATGAGAGGAGATCAAAGTTAGGAATATAATATCTGGTTTTAGAAAGTAAACGTACCGTTGTCAACAATGGTAAAGTTGAAAATGGTGGTGGAGGCAGCAATGGTAACGTTGAAAATGGGGATAAAGGTAGCAATGGTAACGTTGCTAATGGGGGTAAAGGCAGCAATGGTAACGTTTTAAAAAGGGTAAAGGCAGCGATGGTAACGTTAATAATGGGGTATAGACAGCGATGGTAACGTTGATAATGGGGGGTAGAGGCAGCAATGGAAACATTGATAATGGTGATAGAGGCAACAAGGTAACGTTGATAATGGTGGTGGAGGCAGCAATGGTAACGTTAAAAAGAGGGTAGAGGCAGCAATGGTAACGTTGATAATGGGGGTAGAGACGTTATATCTAATGACGTATAATGGGTTATAATTCCCCAAATTAGAAATCTTTCATATGAAGAAAGATTAACAAAGCTTAAGTTGCATTCACTGGAAAGGCGAAGAGTTAGGGGTGACATGATAGAGGTTTACAAGTGGGTGAATGGACATAACAAAGGGGATATTAATAGGGTATTAAAAGTATCAACACAAGACAGAACACGAAACAATGGGTATAAATTTGATAAGTTTAGATTTAGGAAAGACTTGGGTAAATACTGGTTCAGTAACAGGGTTGTTGATTTGTGGAACCAATTGCCGCGTAACATTGTGGAGGTGGGGTCCCTCGATTGTTTCAAGCATGGGTTGGACATGTATATGAGTGGGATTGGGTGGTTATAAATAGGAGCTGCCTCGTATGGGCCAATAGGCCTTCTGCAGTTGCCTTTGTTCTTATGTTCTTATGTAGAAACATCGACGATAACGTTGATAATGGGGGTAGAGGCAGGAATGGTAACATTGATAATAGGGGTTGAAGCAGCAATAGTAACGTTGATAATGAGGGTAGAGGCAACATTTATAACGATAATAGGGGTAGAGGCAGCACTGGTAACGTTGATAATGGGGGGTAAAGGCAACAATGGTAACGTTGATAAGGTGGGGTAGAGGCAGCAATGTAACGATGATAATGGAGGTAGTGCTGATAATGGTGACAAACAATTTAGATAATGGTGTTTATGAGATCAATTATAATAATTGGAATCTATCGTATGTTGGAGAGATTGATGGTGGGTTATTGAAAAGTGTTGATGAACACAAAAAAGCAACAACACAATTTAATAGTAATAACGCCATTGCTAACCATTGTTGGGATTTTAACCATCGGATGGATTTTAATAATAGTAGAATTGAATACAACTGCTCAAAAATTAAAAAAGAGGCGTTTAATAGGAGGAGTTATTACAGATTATGTAGAGACAGTATAAGGCAATAAATCTTTTAACAAAGTAAATTCAACTAACCGTAAAATTATTTTTAAGGAAGCAAAACTAACTAATCTCTTTAATCCGCATTACCACAGACTAACTTGTGATGTCCTGAGTAGGGATAATGATTCTGCGGACCCCTGCCAACACTTCCGGAAATCAGGATAATTGAGCATTTTTGCGAAACTTCGATGTCCTTTGGTAGCATAATGAGTGTCTTGGGAGCTTAGTTAAACCCTTTGGAGCATAATGAGTCTCTGGGGAGCATAATGAGTCGCTGGGAGCATAATGAGTCTCTGGGGAGCATAACGAGTCGCTGGGAGCATAATGAGTCTCAGGGGAGCATAATGAGTCGCTGGGGAGCATAATGAGTCTCTGGGGAGCATAATGAGTCTCTGGGGAGCATAATAAGTCGCTGGGGAGCATAATGAGTCCCTGGGGAGCATAATGAGTCCCCTGTGGATCTCATTTCCCATATAATGAGTGCCTGGGAAGCATAATCACAACGACGTCTGGTGATGGAAGCCAAGTGAGGCGCTCTGTCCAATACAAACGCCAGCTCCAATTATGAGATACGCTCGGTCTATTCGTGCCCTAATTAACTCTTGGGTTTCTTGATCTTCATCAATCGATCAACTTGGTACACATTTAAGAATCATGATAGGCCATGCTACTTGGAACTTTTTGTTCTGTGTAGCTGAATCTAAAACATCTTGTTCATTACAGGTTATTCGTGACTGTGCCACCTCTTGCGTGGCTTAATCTCTATCACTCAATCAGTCTTGTTCAGAACACTGTATACAGCACCTTGAGAAAAGATGTAGGGTTCATGCGAAAATTATTTTTTTAATACATTTATTGTAATGTTAATGTAGCTCTTAAAATATATTTGAGCATCATAATCATTAGTTGTTCAGGAGATAGGTCACTCAGGATTTTTCATATTTCATTAATTCTCTCATCAGTTTCCACTGATGAAGAATTAGCTAAGACCTACAATGACCCATAAAAGACTAAGCGATTTGAGCCAACTGGACGTCGACAATAGTCTTCTCAAATTCATACACTTTGATGAGTTGGTTTTACAGATGCTAAGAGTAGAAAATAAGACTTTCTGTAGATATTGTAGTGCACTCCATGCCTACATGTAGTCAAGTTATTGTAGTGCGCTCCATGCCTGCATGTAGTCAAGTTATTGTAGTGCACTCCATGCCTGCATGTAGTCAAGTTATTGTAGTGCGCTCCATGCCTGCATGTAGTCAAGTTATTGTAGTGCGCTCCATGCCTGCATGTAGTCAAGTTATTGTAGTGCACTCCATGCCTGCATGTAGTCAAGTTATTGTAGTGCGCTCCATGCCTACATGTAGTCAAGTTATTGTAGTGCGCTCCATGCCTGCATGTAGTCAAGTTATTGTAGTGCACTCCATGCCTGCATGTAGTCAAGTTATTGTAGTGCACTTCATGCCTGCATGTAGTCAAGTTATTGTAGTGCGCTCCATGCCTGCATGTAGTCAAGTTATACTTAGTCAATAAAACCAAGAACAATAAAATCAGGCAGTTGGCTTCTTCAATACATAAGGATTTTTCTCGAGCACATGCGGTTTATAAACATTGTAGTTTACTTCTTGTATCTGTCATGTAATTTAATTTCTATGTTGAGAGCCCCGAATTTCAAGTACTTCAGTGGCCCCCCTAACGTCTAAAGCCAACGCAATCATATCGTGCTAACTCCAACCTAACCTACTCGGCCCTGAGACAAAGGGGGACAGGGGACTCTAGAGAGTGTGGTGCTCTGAAACAGAGGTGGAGTCTACAGAGCGTTTTAATGAGGGGTAGAGGCAGCAATTGTAATGTTGATAATAGGGGTAGAGGCACCACCGGTAGCGTTACTAATGGGGTATAGGCTGCAATAGTAACGTTGATAATGGGGTTAGAGGCAGTAGTGGGAGCGTTGATAATGGAGGTAGAGTCAGGAACGGTAACGTTTATAATAGGAGTAGAGGCACCAATGGAAGCGTTAATAATGGGGTAGTGGCAGCAATGGTAACGTTAATAATGGGGGGTAGAGGCAGCTGTGGTAGCGTTGATAATGGGGTAGAGGCAGCTGTGGTAGCGTTGATAATGGGGGGTATTGGCAGCAATGGTAACGTTTATAATGGGGGTAGAGGCAGCAATGTAACTTTGATAATGGCAACAATAATAATAACAATATAGATAATGGTGTTTATGAGATCAGTTATAATAATTGGAATCTATCGTATGTTGGAGAGATTGGTGGTGGGTTATTGAAAAGTGTTGATGAAAACAAAAAAGCAACAACACATTTAAATAGTAATAACGCCATTGCTAACCATTGTTGGGATTTTAACCATCGGATGGATTTTAATAATAGTAGAATTGTATACAACTGCTCAAATATCATAGAGAGGCGCCCAATAGGAGGAGTTATTACAGATTATGTAGAGACAGTATAAGGCAATATTCTTTTAACAAAGTAAATTCGACTAACTGTAAAATTATTTTTAAGGAAGCAAAACTAACTAATCTCTTTAATCCGCATTAGCACAGACTAATTTGTGGTGTCCTGAGTAGGGATAATGATTCCGCGGACCCCTGCCCACACTTCCCGGAAATCAGGATAATTGAGCATTTTTGCGAAACTTCGATGTCCCCTGGTAGCATAATGAGTGTCTGGGGAGCTTAGTGAATCCCTTGGGAGCATAATGAGTCGCTGGGGAGCATAATGAATGTCTGGGGAGGTTAGTGAATCCCTTGGGAGCATAATGAGTCGCTGGGGAGCATAATGAGTGTCTGGGGAGCTTAGTGAATCCCTTGGGAGCATAGCGAGTCGCTGGGGAGTATAATAAGTTCCTGGGGAGCATAATGAGTCCCTGGGGAGTATAATGAGTTTCTGGGTAGCATAATGAGTCCCTGGGGAGTATAATGAGTTCCTGGGAAGCATGCAGACTACAAACCTCCATGTAGTCAAGTTATTGTAGAGCTCTCCATGCCTGTATGTAGTCAAGATATTGTAGAGCTCTCCATGTCTGCATGTAGTCAAGTTATTGTAGAGCTCTCCATGCCTGTATGTAGTCAAGATATTGTAGAGCTCTCCATGCCTGTATGTAGTCAAGATATTGTAGAGCTCTCCATGCCTGTATGTAGTCAAGATATTGTAGAGCTCTCCATGCCTGTATGTAGTCAAGATATTGTAGAGCTCTCCATGCCTGTATGTAGTCAAGATATTGTAGAGCTCTCCATGCCTGTATGTAGTCAAGATATTGTAGAGCTCTCCATGCCTGTATGTAGTCAAGATATTGTAGTGCTCTCTATGCCTGCATGTAGTCAAGTTATTGTAGTGCTTTCTATGCTTGCATGTTCTCAAGTTATTGTAGTGCTCTCCATGCCTGTATGTAGTCAAGATATACTACGTCAATACAACCGGGAACACAAAAATCAGGCAATTGGCTTCTTCAATACATAACGTATTTTTTCTTCGACATATTCCGTTTATAAAGATTGAAACTTACGTTTTGTATATGTCATGTAATTTAAATTCTGTGTATGAGAGCCCCGAATTTGAAGTACTCCAGGGTCCTCTAACGTCTAAAGCCAGCCCAACCAGCTCGGGCTTGCTCCAACCTTCTCTGCACTGTGACAGAGGTGGACTCTACAGTGTGTGGTGCTCTGAAGACAGAGGTGGACTCTAAGAGTGTGGTGCTCTGAGGACAGAGCAAACCCGGTTAGGCTGTCAGGGACTAGACTTGGCGAGCTCTAATTGGCTGCTGAAGCTGTTTATGTGACGAAGGTCTTGCTTAGTTGATCTTAGACGGGGTATTTGTGACCGGTAGGGGCTACAGTATTCTAGTATTGCTTGACTGGCATCTGGTACCTGGAACCTACTGGGACAGTTTGGGTGACTTACTGGTGCAAGCTACGACCTGCTGGAGTCTGCTGAAGTAGTGGTCTGGTTACCAGGACGACGTGAAGACGACTGCGCTCACCTTCCTCCAGACCTGTTGTTTTGGGTCCCAATGTGGGTCTCTGCGCAGGGAAAGTGCGCCAAGTTGCTGGTCACATGTGAATGGCTGAAGAGGACCACGTCACTGAGATATGCAAGATGATTGGCTCTTGGTGACCAACATGCAAGGTGATTGGTTGGAGGGGAGAAACGTCATAGGCATGGACTAATGTGATTGGCTGAGGAAATGGAATCAGGGTGCCTAGAGTGCGGTTTTTATTTCATTTGAAGTTTGCACTTTTCACATTATTAGTCTTTTTTCTAAATTTACCCTTTACATCGTGTTTTATTTTTTATGATTCCATATATTTTGCTATGTTTTTGTTCTCATGTTTTTGCTGCCTTTGTTATTCTTCTACCCATTATTGTTGTAGTAGTTTGTGTTCTCCTGCCGAGTCTTTCTTTTATTTTGTCCTTATTGATTTCCGTATGATTTTTCTGATTCATTATTCTTGTTCCTGCTCTCAAAATTTAGTTGGAAGATAAGAAGAGTTTAAGACAGACACTAAGAGAGATAGAATGAGAGAGAGAGAGAGAGAGAGAGAGAGAGAGAGAGAGAGAGAGAGAGAGAGAGAGAGAGAGAGAGAGAGAGAGAGAGAGAGAGAGAGAGAGAGAGAGAGAAGAGAGAAGGGGAGAGAAAGCAATGAGAGGAGTTTAAGAGAAGAGAAAGTCAAAGAGGAGTCAAAGAGAAAAAGAGCAGACAAAAGAAAGAAAGAAAAACAGACAGACAGACAGACATATATAAAACACTTTAGAAAAACAAATAAAATTCGATGTATTATTCCTTATACTTACACAATCACAAAATATTTACAAACAACTTGTAGATTACGAGTTAAACACGAGTTAGGATGAGAGCTCGACCCTCCATTGTGTGAGCATTGCAGCACTCAACATTACGGCACTGTAGTTAATGTTTGAGTGGTCATGAAGTAAATAACAATGTTGCAAGCATTGCAAGATCATCCTGCAGACAAAATATGCACTATATACAGTCAACAGTTTGATTAAAGATGTTTTGTGATCTCTGACGTGATCCCTGGGCAAGAAAAACCAAGGTAATATCTAGCTATAATTAGTTATAAGTTAATATATAAAACCCTGGAGATGCGGGGTATCGATCCCCGTACCTCTCACATGCTAAGCGAGCGCTCTACCACTTGAGCTACATCCCCAAAGGGCTGGAGGTGCCGGGGATCGAACCCGGGGCCTTTCACATGCAAAGCGAACGCTCTACCACTGAGCTACACCCCCTTATGTTCTGCTAAGTTACACATCAAGAATTTATCCTTCGTCAGGAACATTTCTAAATACAATTGTCCTTGATGTTTAGATCCTTGGTTCCGCCTGTTACGCTTATGAAGTTCAACTGCAAGCTTCCCCAGACTTTAAGCTCTGGATTTAATCTGTCTCCTTAATATGAAGTCACTACATGTGACTTTTTGGGATAATTTAAAAGTAAGTTGGGCTATTAATGTTAAGAAAATAATGATTATTTATGTTTTTATAATGTAATGTGTACAAATGAAAGCTGCGTCCGTCAGCCTGATTGACTAGACCACTTACCACAGGAGGCTTGGTCGGATACAGGCCTCCTGGGGACGGTGATCCCAGGAACCTTCGAAAGAAAAAGTAATCGCTAGGCAAGGTAATCCTCCCAAGGGGCCATAGTTTTCCCCACCTAATTGTCATTAATACGTCATATCGAAAGCAACAGCTTGTTCCACAAATCATCAATAACTGGAGAAGGTTATTTAGAAAATTACGTATTGATAAATGATGATTAAAAACCCCTTACAGTTAATACCTTTGTCAGGAACACGATGGTTGGCAAGGAGCGGTAGTGTACACTCGCATAAAAAGCTATGACTTGTTTAGATCTGAAACCTACATTTATGGGCTGCATAAAACGTCCACCAGACTGTGCGACACAGTGGTTGCAAGGATCAGGTTGGGTTACCGATATCTGTAGCAGGTGACTACAGGTGACGGATCTTCCAATCCTGAGCACTTTAGGTGCAAACTCTGTGAGCAGGAACTGCGGCCAGATCTCCCGCACTACATCACCCAATACCCAGTTAATAGACCTATCAGACCCGTGAGCATGAGGTACCTAGAGCTTTGCAATTACTTTATTCACTCTCGTGTTCGTGAAGATATCCTCATATTGCACCCAAAATTTAACAGTGCAGGCTACTAAACATATGGCCCTATGACTGACCATCCTGCGAAATGAGGGACCTTTATTATCAGTGCTACCTTATTCACTCCTATGTTGATGATATCCTCGTAATGCACCCGGAGTCTGTTAGTGAAGACTGCTTATCACGTGCCTCTGTATGACTAACCATCCTGTGTGATGGGGATTTTTTAGCATCACGTAGCTAGGTTTATGACACATTCTACTCCCCTTCATATAGTTTAGGGTTGCTGCACAAATGCAGATGTATCTAATATTTTAATTAAAAAAAGTGGAAAGCAATTGTTAAATAAAGAGGATTCTTTAACAACTCCATACCATATCGCTTCTTGTTGTGATAAATATGTTTCATGACAAGTATTTTCAATGTGCTCTGATCCCAACAATAAGCTATATTTCACATTTTTCAAACCAATCCTAAATGATTTTGAGAGCACGAATTTACTTCGTCAGAAAGATGAAGCAAGTTAGTTTAGCCTTCACACTGACTTAGAAAACGTCCCTCTTGGAATGCTCAGAAGAATCGTGCATCTTCATCATGCAAAGCTTCATGTTAATTTGGACTACAATTCCAAATATCTGCACCTGGAGAAAGTTGACTTTTGTTACGAATTTTCAATACTTCTGGCAATTAACCGACAAAACAATTTTATAACCCAGAAAAAGTTTAAAAATATTCAAGAAGAATGCCATAATTTTTTAATGGACGCTTGCAAAGAGCTTCTTTCTTGTATTTTAAGTAAACCTGAAACTTTCAAAAAGGTGGAAAATCTATCACCAAGCATATGCATTAGCCACTCACGGCCACCATTTCAGAACTTCCAATAGTACTAGCTGACCAATCTAAGGTTGATCATTGACTGGTCCAACATGTATTAGGGACAAATTTAGTGGCCCAGGAGCTGAACACTGACCACACAACACCATGTACACCAACACAAATCCATGGGGTTACGGAATACAGTGGCCCAGGAGCTGAACATTGACATACACCAACCATGTACACTAACACCCATCCATGGGGTTACGGGTTACTTGGGCCCAGGACCTGAAACCTGACCACACCCACCATGTACACCAACACCCATCGATGGAGTAATAGGTTACTGTGGCCCAGGAACTGAATACTGACAACACCCACCATGTACACCAGCACCCTTCCATGGGGTTACAGATTTCATTGGCCCAGGAGCTGAACACTGACAACACCCACCATGTACACCAACAATCTTCCATGAGGTTACAGATTACAGCGGCCCAGGAGCTGAACACTGACCACACCCACCATGTACACTAACACGCTTCCATGGGGTGACAGGTTATAGAGGCCCAGGAGCTGAACTCTGACCACATCCACCATGTACACCAACACCCTTCCATGAGGTTACAGGTTACAGTGGCCCAGGAGCTGAACACTGACCACACCCACCATGTACACCAACACCATTCCATGGGATTACAGGTTACAGTGGCCAAGGAGCTGAACACTGACCACACCCACCATGTACACCAACACTCATCCATGGAGTTGCAGGTTACAGTCGCCCCAGGAGCTGAAAAAGCAATGCTGTTAACAAGCTACAGCATTGATGAATTAGTTGCAAAGTTTGTTAAGATATACAGGAACACAATGGACTCGGGCACTTAAACTCTAGATCGTTTGCTAAATACATTTCTGATAAGATTGGTGACTTATCACAATGTCTTACACTTATCAGTCACTGGTAAGTCTAGGATGAGAGCTCGACCCTCCATTGTGTGAGCATTACAGCACTGAACATTACAGCACTGTAGTTAATGTTTGAGTGGTCATGAAGTAAATAACAATGTTGCAAGCAGTGCAAGATCATCCTGCAGACAAAATATGCACTATATACAGTCAACAGTTTGTTTAAAGATGTTTTGTAATCTCTGACGTGATCCCTGGGCAAGAAAAACCAAGGTAATATCTAGCTAAAATTAGTTATAACTTAATATATAAAACCCTGGAGATGCGGGGTATCGATCCCCGTACCTCTCACATGCTAAGCGAGCGCTCTACCACTTGAGCTACATCCCCAAAGGGCTGGAGGTGCCGGGGATCGAACCCGGGGCCTCTCACATGCAAAGCAAACGCTCTACCACTGAGCTACACCCCCTTATGGTCTGCTAAGTTACACATCAAGAATTTATCCTTCGTCAGGAACATTTCTAAATACAATTGTCCTTGATGTTTAGATCCTTGGTTCCGCCTGTTACGCTTATGAAGTTCAACTGCAAGCTTCCCCAGACTTTAAGCTCTGGATTTAATCTCTCTCCTTAATGAAAAGTCACTACATGCGTCTTTTTGGGATAATTTAAAAGTAAGTTGGGCTATTAATGTTAAGAAAATAATGATTATTTATGTTTTTATAATGTAATGTGTACAAATGAAAGCTGCATCCGTCAGCCTGATTGACTAGACCACTTACCACAGGAGGCTTGGTCGGATACAGGCCTCCTGGGGACGGTGATCCCAGGAACCTTCGAAAGAAAAAGTAATCGCAAGGCAAGGTAATCCTCCCAAGGGGCCATAGTTTTCCCCACCTAATTGTCATTAATACGTCATATCGAAAGCAACACCTTGTTCCACAAATCATCAATAACTGGAGAAGATTTTTTAGAAAATTACGTATTGATAAATGACGATTAAAAACCCCTTACAGATAATACCTTTGTCAGGAACACGATGGTTGGCAAGGAGCGGTAGTGTACACTTGCATAAAAAGCTTTGATTTGTTTAGATCTGAAACCTACATTTATGGGCTGCATAAAACGTCCACCAGACTGTGCGACACAGTGGTTGCAAGGATCAGGTTGGGTTACCGATATCTGTTGCAGGTGACTACAGGTGACGGATCTTCCAATCCTGAGCACTTTAGGTGCAAACTCTGTGAGCAGGAACTGCGGCCAGATCCCCCACACTACATCACCCAATGCCCAGTTAATAGACCTATCAGACCCGTGGGCATGAGGTACCTAGAGCTTTGCAATTACTTTATTCACTCTCGTGTTCGTGAAGATATCCTCATATTGCACCCAAAATTTAACAGTGCAGGCTACTAAACATATGTCCCTATGACTAACTATCCTGCGAAATGAGGGACCTTTAGTATCAGTGCTACCTTATTCACTCCTATGTTGATGATATCCTCATAATGCACCCGGAGTCTGTTAGTGAAGACTGCTTATCACGTGCCTCTGTATGACTAACCATCCTGTGTGATGGGGATCTTTTAGCATCACGTAGCTAGGTTTATGACACATTCTACTCCCCTTCATATGGTTTAGGGTTGCTGCACAAATGCAGATGCATCTAATATTTTAATTAAAAAAAGTGGAAAGCAATTGTTAAATAAAGAGGTTTCTTTAACAACTCCATACCATATCGCTTCTTCTTGTGATAAATATGTTGCATGACAAGTATTTTCAATGTGCTCTGATCCCAACAATAAGTTATATTTCACATTTTTCAAACCAATCCTAAATGATTTTGTGAGCATGAATTTACTTCGTCAGAAAGATGAAGCAAGTTAGTTTAGCCTTCACACTGACTTAAAAAACGTCCCTCTTGGAATGCTCAGAAGAATCGTGCATCTTCATCATGCAAAGCTTCATATTAATTTGGATTACAATTCCATATATCTGCACCTGGAGAAAGTTGACTTTTGTTACGAATTTTCAATACTTCTGGCAATTAACCGACAAAACAATTTTATAACCAAGAAAAAGTTTAAAAATATTCAAGAAGGATGTCATAATTTTTTAATGGACGCTTGCAAAGAGCTTCTTTCTTGTATTTTAAGTAAACCTGAAACTTTCAAAAAGGTGGAAAATCTATCACCAAGCATATGCATTAGCCACTCACGGCCACCATTTCAGAACTTCCAATAGTATTAGCTGACCAATCTAAGGTTGATCATTGAATGGTCTAACATGTATTAGGGACAAATTCAGTGACCCAGGAGCTGAACACTGACCACACAACACCATGTACACCAACACAAATCCATGGGATTACGGGTTACAGTGGCCCAGGAGCTGAACATTGACATACACAAACCATGTACACTAACACCCATCCATGGGGTTACGGGTTACTTGGGCCCAGGACCTGAAACCTGACCACACCCACCATGTACACCAACACCCATCGATGAAGTTATAGGTTACTGTGGCCCAGGAACTGAATACTGACAACACCCACCATGTACACCAGCACCCTTCCATGGGGTTACAGATTTCAGTGGCCCAGGAGCTGAACACTGACAACACCCACCATGTACACCAACAATCTTCCATGGGGTTACAGATTACAGCGGCCCAGGAGCTGAACACTGACCACACCCACAATGTACACTAACACGCTTCCATGGGGTGACAGGTTATAGAGGCCCAGGAGCTGAACACTGACCACATCCACCATGTACACCAACACCCTTCCATGAGGTTACAGGTTGCAGTGACCCAGGAGCTGAACACTGACCTCACCCACCATGTACACCAACACCATTCCATGGGATTACAGGTTACAGTGGCCAAGGAGCTGAACACTGACCACACCCACCATGTACACCAACACTCATCCATGGAGTTGCAGGTTACAGTCGCCCCAGGAGCTGAAAAAGCAATGCTGTTAACAAGCTACAGCATTGATGAATTAGTTGCAAAGTTTGTTAAGATATACAGGAACACAATGGACTCGGGCACTTAAACTCTAGATCGTTTGCTAAATACATTTCTGATAAGATTGGTGACTTATCACAATGTCTTACACTTATCAGTCACTGGTAAGTCTAGGATGAGAGCTCGACCCTCCATTGTGTGAGCATTACAGCACTGAACATTACAGCACTGTAGTTAATGTTTGAGTGGTCATGAAGTAAATAACAATGTTGCAAGCAGTGCAAGATCATCCTGCAGACAAAATATGCACTATATACAGTCAACAGTTTGATTAAAGATGTTTTGTGATCTCTGACGTGATCCCTGGGCAAGAAAAAACAAGGTAATATCTAGCTATAATTAGTTATAAGTTAATATATAAAACCCTGGAGATGCGGGGTATCGATCCCCGTACCTCTCACATGCTAAGCGAGCGCTCTACCAATTGAGCTACATCCCCAAAGGGCTGGAGGTGCCGGGGATCGAACCAGGGGCCTTTCACATGCAAAGCGAATGCTCTACCACTGAGCTACACCCCCTTATGGTCTGCTAAGTTACACATCAAGAATTTATCCTTCATCTGGAACATTTCTAAATACAATTGTCCTTGATGTTTAGATCCTTGGTTCCGCCTGTTACAAATATGAAGTTCAACTGCAAGCTTCCCCAGACTTTAAGCTCTGGATTTAATCTCTCTCCTTAATGAAAAGTCACTACATGCGACTTTTTGGGATAATTTAGAAGTAAGTTGGGCTATTAATGTTAAGAAAATAATGATTATTTATGTTTTTATAATGTAATGGGTACAAATGAAAGCTGCGTCCGTCAGCCTGATTGACTAGACCACTTACCACTGGAGGCTTGGTCGGATACAGGCCTTCTGGGGACGGTGATCCCAGGAACATTCGAAAGAAAAAGTAATCGCAAGGCAAGGTAATCCTCCCAAGGGGCCATAGTTTTCCCCACCTAATTGTCATTAATACGTCATATCGAAAGCAAAGGTTTGTTCCACAAATCATCAATAACTGGAGAAGGTTATTTAGAAAATTACGTATTGATAAATGACGATTAAAAACCCCTTACAGTTAATACCTTTGTCAGGAACACGATGGTTGGCAAGGAGCGGTAGTGTACACTAGCATAAAAAGCTATGATTTGTTTAGATCTGAAACCTACATTTATGGGCTGCATAAAACGTCCACCAGACTGTGCGGCACAGTGGTTGCAAGGATCAGGTTGGGTTACCGTTATCTGTGGCAGGTGACGGATCTTCCAATCCTGAGTACTTTAGGTGCAAACTCTGTGAGCAGGAACTGCGGCCAGATCTCCCACACTACATCACCCAATGCCCAGTTAATAGACCTATCAGACCCGTGGGCATGAGGTACCTAGAGCGTTGTACCTACTTTATTCACTCTCGCGTTCGTGAAGATATCCTCATATTGCACCCAAAATTTAACAGTGCAAGCTACTAAACATATGACCCTATGACTAACCATCCTGCGAAATGAGGGACCTTTAGTATCAGTGCTACCTTATTCACTCCTATGTTGATGATATCCTCATAATGCACCCGGAGTCTGTTAGTGAAGACTGCTTATCACGTGCCTCTTTATGACTAACCATCCTGTGTGATGGGAATTTTTTAGCATCACGTAGCTAGCTTTGTGACACATTCTACTCCCCTTCATATAGTTTAGGGTTGCTGCACAAATGCAGATTTACCTAATATTTTAATTAAAAAAAGTGTAAAGCGATTGTTAAATCAATGGGATTCCTTAACAACTCCATACCATATCGCTTCTTCTTCTTGTGATAAATATGTTGCATGACAAGTATTTTCAATGTGCTCTGATCCCAACAATAAGCTATATTTCACATTTTTCAAACCAATCCTAAATGATTTTGAAAGCATGAATTTACTTCGTTAGAAAGATGAAGCAATTTAGTTTAGCCTTCACACTGACTTAGAAAACTTCCCTTGTGGAATGCTCAGAAGAATCGTGCATCTTCATCATGCAAAGCTTCATGTTAATTTGGACCACAATTCCAAATATCTGCACCTGGAGAAAGTTGACTTTTGTTACGAATTTTCAATACTTCTGGCAATTAACCGACAAAACAATTTTATAACCCAGAAAAAGTTTCAAAATATTCAAGAAGGATGCCATAATTTTTTAATGGACGCTTGCAAAGAGCTTCTTTCTTGTATTTTAAGTAAACCTGAAACTTTCAAAAAGGTGGAAAATCTGTCACCTAGCATATGCATTAGCCACTCACGGCCACCATTTCAGAACTTCCAATAGTACTAGCTGACCAATCTAAGGTTGATCACTGACTGGTTCAACATGTATTAGAGACAAATTCAGTGGCCCAGGAGCTGAACACTGACCACACAACACCATGTACACCAACACGCTTCCATGGGGTGACAGGTTATAGAGGCCCAGGAGCTGAACACTGACCACACCCACCATGTACACCAACACCCATCAATGGAGTAACAGGTTACAGTGGCCCAGGAACTGAATACTGACCACACCCACCATGTACACCGACACCCTTCCATGAGGTTACAGGTTACAGTGGCCAAGGAGCTGAACACTGACCACACCCACCATGTACACCAACACCATTCCATGGGATTACAGGTTACAGTGGCTAAGGAGCTGAACACTGACCACACCCACCATGTACACCAACACCCATCCATGGAGTTGCGGGTTACAGTCGCCCCAGAAGCTGAAAAACCAATGCTGTTAACAAGCTACAGCATCGATGAATTAGTTGCAAAGTTTGTTAAGATATACAGGAACACAATGGACTCGGGCACTTAAACTCTAGATCGTTTGCTAAATACATTTCTGATAAGATTGGTGACTTATCACAATGTCTTACACTTATCAGTCACTTGTAAGTCTAGGATGAGAGCTTGACCCTCCATTGTGTGAGTATTACAGCACTGAACATTACAGCACTGTAGTTAATGTTTGAGTGGTCATGAAGTAAATAACAATGTTACAAGCAGTGCAAGATCATCCTGCAGACAAAATATGCACTATATACAGTGAACAGTTTGGTTAAAGATGTTTTGTGATCTCTGACGTGATCCCTGGGCAAGAAAAACCAAGGTAATATCTAGCTATAATTAGTTATAAGTTAATATATAAAACCCTGGAGATGCGGGGTATCGATCCCCGTACCTCTCACATGCTAAGCGAGCGCTCTACCACTTGAGCTACATCCCCAAAGGGCTGGAGGTGCCGGGGATCGAACCCGGGGCCTTTCACATGCAAAGCGAACACTCTACCACTGAGCTACACCCCCTTATGGTCTGTTAAGTTTCACATCAAGAATTTATCCTTCGTCAGGAACATTTCTAAATACAATTGTCCTTGATGTTTAGATCCTTGGTTCCGCCTGTTACAAATATGAAGTTCAACTGCAAGCTTCCTTAGACTTTAAGCTCTGGATTTAATCTCTCTCCTTAATGAAAAGTCACTACATGCGACTTTTTGGGATAATTTAAAAGTAAGTTGGACTATTAATGTTAAGAAAATAATGATTATTTATGTTTTTATAATGTAATGTGTACAAATGAAAGCTGCGTCCGTCAGCCTGATTGACTAGACCACTTACCACAGGAGGCTTGGTCGGATACAGGCCTCCTGGGGACGGTGATCCCAGGAACCTTCGAAAGAAAAATTAATCGCAAGGCAAGGTAATCCTCCCAAGGGGCCATAGTTTTTTCCACCTAATTGTCATTAATACGTCATATCGAATGCAACAGCTTGTTCCACAAATCATCAATAACTGGAGAAGGTTATTTAGAAAATTACGTATTGATAAATGACGATTAAAAACCCCTTACAGTTAATACCTTTGTCAGGAACACGATGGTTGGCAAGGAGCGGTAGTGTACACTAGCATAAAAAGCTATGATTTGTTTAGATCTGAAACCTACATTTATGGGCTGCATAAAACGTCCACCAGACTGTGCGGCACAGTGGTTGCAAGGATCAGGTTGGGTTACCGTTATCTGTGGCAGGTGACGGATCTTCCAATCCTGAGTACTTTAGGTGCAAACTCTGTGAGCAGGAACTGCGGCCAGATCTCCCACACTTCATCACCCAATGCCCAGTTAATAGACCTATCAGACCCGTGGGCATGAGGTACCTAGAGTGTTACGGACCCGAGCCCAACGTCCGAGCACGGAGCAGTGACGACCGCGCCATCTGTGGGTCAGCTCCTGAAACCCCCTCCAAATGGACGGCGCCATCAAGTGAGGACAGGAAATACCAGCCACAAGGGCTAGTTTCCCGTCCTGATCAGCCCATAACACAGCCGCTGCTGACCTCTGGTGAGGTGGAGCTTAGACAGCAACGCCATCTAGGGAGTGGATAGGTGGGCGTTTGGGTCTGAGCCGGTAAGTGACGTGCCCTAGTGTGTCTCTATTATTGATGACGTGTCTGATTACAGAGTCGACCTGGAACTGCTGTAATGGAAGTTGGATCAGTCTACCCAAGGCAGTCGTCTTGTCTCTAAGCGTTTGCTGCAGCAGCTGTGAGTCGTCCCCCGGATGAACACTGTGGTGTTACCCTGCCTGTGAAGTGGCAGTTGAGGGATTGTAGTACCCGGGACTGACTGGTGGAGACGCTTAACCACTGGGGTGTTGTGGCGAGGAGAGTGGTCTGTGGGATCACACGAGGCTCCTGACTAGGGTTCGCGACCTTAGTATCGATCGTGGAGTGGCCTAACCAGCGTCGCTGATTGGAACCTGCCAGCTACCAGCTGGACTTGTGGTTGAAGGCCTCCACGACGGTGCCCCCAGTGGAACTGTGATTTGGCTGGCCGGTGGCCAGGGTAGACTCAAGAGGATCGAAGGATTCATAGTGAGGCAACCAGAGCACCAAGAGCTTAGCATCGTGAGCACCGTGAACGTCTAGAGTCTTCAGAAGAAGACATTGTTGTACATTCTAGTGTTTATACCCCTCCCCCCGTGTAATCTTTTATATAGTATTGATGGTGATGGTGATAAATACATTATTAAGTTTTTGCCTTTATTTCCCTTCCCCTTTAATTTACTTGCGTTACGGATCACATCCCTTGAAAGCCACTACTAGCTTGGGGCCGGATACCCAAACTCTACTTACATCAGAGAAAGAACCCGGTTGCGACCCGAGAGGTCCGTAACATAATTGGCTTCCCCAGCGGGATCCGACCCCTTGTCAAGTATGTTTGACAGGGGTGGTGAAGTGGCGTAATCCCTGTAAATAATTCCCCCTGTGTGTGACTATTAGGACGTTATACGTCCTGTGCGGTGCTCGGAGTGACTAAGTGCAATATTGTGTAGTGCGGTGTTCAGTGATTCAGTGCAATATTGTAGAGCGAAGTGCTCGCTACGATTAAGTGCAATATTGTGTAGTGCGGTGTTCAGTGATTCAGTGCAATATTGTAGAGCGAAGTGCTCGCTGTGATTAAGTGCAATATTGTGTAGTGCGGTGCTCAGTGATTCAGTGCAATATTGTAGAGCGAGGTGCTCGCTGTGATTAAGTGCAATATTGTGTAGCGCGGTGCCCGGTGTAATTACGTGCAATATTGGCAAGTGAGGTGCTAGGTGCGATAAAGTGCAATATTGACGTAGAACAGTGCTCGGTGCATAAAGTGCTAGCGTGAAAGCGGTGTGTTAAGTGCTAAGTGTTCCATCTGTGACAATGGCAGAAAAAGCGACCATCGACGATCTGGACGATGTTCAGGCTTTTCTGAACAGGGAGGATTGTCTTGCCAGATTGAAATATCTGGGCAAACAGGAACTCGTACTGGTGAGTGCCTACCTGGAGATCAAGATCCGTGCCAGTGATTCCCATGTGGAGATCTTGTCCAAGGTTCACCGGTATTTGATGGCCGAAGAAAAACAGGAAGGCGAGACACATAGTATAAAAGGTGACGAGATAGCTTCCACTGAAAGGGAAGGTAAGAGCAGTGACGTCGAAAGTGATGAAAGTGAACTAAATATAAGTTTACTTACTGTGAAAATGTGTGAACTAGAGATCCATCGTGAAATAGAATGGAAAAAGCTAGAAATCGCTACAGAGAGAGAGGAGAAAGCTAGAGAGAGAGAAGATAAGAAATTAGAAATGGAAAGAGAGAGACAAGAAATGGAAAGAGCGAGACAAGAAATGGAAAGAGAGAGATTAGGAAAAGAATTAGAGATGAGGCGTTTAGAATTAGAACGAGAAGAAAGAAGAGAAGAGCAGAGAAACGAGAGAGAGAAGAACGAGAAAGAGAAAGAGAAGAGCGAGAAAGAGAAGAGAAAAGAGAGAGAGAAGAACGAGAAAGAGAAAGAGAAGAACGAGAAAAAGAACGAGACAGGCAAGAACGACGGGACAGAGAGGAAAGAGAGAGACAACATGAGCTAGAAGTATTGCGGTTAGGCGGTGGTCGGAGGCAAACGACGGACACAAGTATTTTCGATCCGGTGAGGAACATCAAAATGGTCCCAAAAATCAATGAGAAAGAAGTGTCGAAGTTCTTCGCAGCCTTCGAGAAAGTCGCTGCCTCTTTGGAGTGGCCAAGGGAGAATTGGGCCATCATGATACAGTCAGTCTTGCCTGGGAAGGCCCAAATCGCCTACTCCACGTTGTCCCTTGACGACTCTGGCGATTATGACCAGGTGAAGAAGGTCGTGCTCATGGCGTACCAATTGGTACCTGAGGCGTACAGGCAAAAGTTCAGGAACCTGAAAAAGACCTCAGAGCACACTTTCACCGAATTCGCCGCAATCAAGGAGCTACTTTTCCAGGAATGGTGTACCTCTCGGAAGGTGGAGACCAAAGAAGACCTCGAGCAGCTCGTACTGTTAGAGGACTTCAAGGATTGTTTGTCTGGAGACCTGAAGACGTACTTAGAGGAACAGCAGGTGGAGACCTTAAGTGCGGCAGCCACCATGGCTGAGGAATACATCCTGACGCATAGGCCTTCTGCTAAGTACGTCTCGAGGAATTACCCACGCCGGTTTGACAAACCTCATCAGGAAGAGGAGAGACCCGTCCCACGAAGCGCTGAGAAGACGCCTCCAAGCAGCCCTCGAAGGACTAGTCCTAACAGTCCGAAACACCGGAGTCCGAGGAGGAATATGGTGTGCTGGACTTGTGGGCAGAAAGGGCATGTAGCTGCTATGTGCCGAGGCAGAAGAGGTAGCGGCCCACGTAGGGAGGTGATGTTAGTGAGCTGTGTGACGCCACCAGAGGGAACCCCGTCCCTGATGACTAGTCAGGAAGAATCCAGATTGTTTTCCCCTCACACTTCAAGCGGGTATGTATCGAGTGGTCATACTGGTAGATCTGTTGGAGTGCTCAGAGACAGTGGAGCAGCCCAGTCCCTGATCGTGAGTAGCTTGTTACCCGAGGGAGTGAGTGTGGATAGGAGACAAAAGGTTGTCCTAGTCGGGTTTCCTAGGACGCAGTACATCGCCCCCTTAATGCCGGTACATCTCGACTCGCCTTACTTCAGTGGCACATGTGCGTTGGCAGTAGTCGATACCCTACCTCTAGCTGGGATTGACGTGATACTAGCCAACGACCTGGTAACCGATTGGAGCAGCAATCATCCCAAGATTGTGGACGAGTCAGCTGGAACAGCAAGGTCTGAAGTAACAACAGGCGTTGGTAATGTCCAGGTACAGACAGACCCGGAACTAAATAATATGTTTAATTTCTCCTCTACCCGACAGATCGAGAGCATTCTAGCAGAGTCTCCTGAACCGTTTCCCGACAAGAAGCATGAGGTTATGATGGCAGAAGCGACTGAGTGAGAAGAGAGGTCTCGTGTACAAGCACCCTCGGATATCAACGAGTCTGGAGCCAAGGCAGATGAGTACTTGCGGTATGGCAAGGCACAGCGTTCTTTGAACCGGCCAGAGATTCCCCAGACGTCGGATGTATGTGAGGTATGTGCGAAGGTTTTAGTGCCCTCTTTGGTCCAAACCAGGCTAATGGATGTAGCTGGCTATGGATATTACAGGCTCAGGAAGCTTACACCTCGGTTGACCGTATGTTTCTTAGCGGTAGTTTGTTTTATTCTCGTGTGTGCTCTCAGTAAGGACCAGTGGACTACCCGACAGATGATGGCTCCCTTGAACATCGTGAAAAGACCCCAGGGATTGGAGACGCGCACTATGAGTAGTGCAGTCGAAGAAGGGACCTGGAAGGTGATGGTTGATACAGGAGGTACGAGATGTGATATTATGAGTGATTGTTTCTGACAGATTGACACCCCCCGCGTGACGGCTGAGCCTGGGTTCAGCGTTATGCGGAACGTTGGTCGACCTGACGGTGGCAGAGCGAATGCCATCCTCGATGTACGAACAGCCCTGTTGGGACTAGGTGTGAACCTAGTAGAGGCATATGCAGTAAGTATTGACTTGCCCACTGTCGCTGTCGCTCTAAATTATCAGACCCCTGTATTCCAGGTTCCCGTCTCCCTGAAGGACTACCGGACCGGTACTAGAAATGCCGTCTGTAACCAGCCATCAACGGTGCCACGACACAGGGAGGTGTCGATTCACCCCAGATCGTGTCTACACCAATCCTTACTCGAGAGAGGTGAGATTATGCTCCGGATTAACATCTCGGTAGAGATGTGGAAAAGTACATCAGGCAGGTCATTGCCTTACATCTGCAAGTTTCCTTTGTGCGAGAGTTCCCCAGTAGGACCGTTCTGTGGACAAGACCGCCTCGCCACTCCAGTTTATAGTGTACGTGAGTCCATTTGGAGTTGAATCCGCGTACTAATTTGGTTTGTGTTTTTCTATATAGAAACCCAAACCAAATTCTTTTTGGTGGGGAGGTGTTACGGACCCGAGCCCAACGTCCGAGCACGGAGCAGTGACGACCGCGCCATCTGTGGGTCAGCTCCCGAAACCCCCTCCAAATGGACGGCACCATCAAGTGAGGACAGGAAATACCAGCCACAAAGGCTAGTTTCCCGTCCTGATCAGCCCATAACACAGCCGCTGCTGACCTCTGGTGAGGTGGAGCTTAGACAGCAACGCCATCTAGGGAGTGGATAGGTGGGCGTTTGGGTCTGAGCCGGTAAGTGATAACTACAGTGCTGTAATGTTCAGTGCTGTAATGCTCACACAATGGAGGGTCAAGCTCTCATCCTAGACTTACCAGTGACTGATAAGTGTAAGACATTGTGATAAGTCACCAATCTTATCAGAAATGTATTTAGCAAACGATCTAGAGTTTAAGTGCCCGAGTCCATTGTGTTCCTGTATATCTTAACAAACTTTGCAACTAATTCATCAATGCTGTAGCTTGTTAACAGCATTGCTTTTTCAGCTCCTGGGGCGACTGTAACCTACAACTCCATGGATGGGTGTTGGTGTACATGGTGGGTGTGGTCAATGTTCAGCTCCTTGGCCACTGTAACCTGTAATCCCATGGAATGGTGTTGGTGTACATGGTGGGTGTGGTCAGTGTTCAGCTCCTTGGCCACTGTAACCTGTAACCTCATGGAAGGGTGTTGGTGTACATGGTGGGTGTGGTCAGTATTCAGTTCCTGGGCCACTGTAACCTGTTACTCCATCGATGGGTGTTGGTGTACATGGTGGTCAGCTAGTACTATTGGAAGTTCTGAAATGGTGGCCGTGAGTGGCTAATGCATATGCTAGGTGACAGATTTTCCACCTTTTTGAAAGTTTCAGGTTTACTTAAAATACAAGAAAGAAGCTCTTTGCAAGCGTCTATTAAAAAATTATGGCATCCTTCTTGAATATTTTGAAACTTTTTCTGGGTTATAAAATTGTTTTGTCGGTTAATTGCCAGAAGTATTGAAAATTCGTAACAAAAGTCAACTTTCTCCAGGTGCAGATATTTGGAATTGTAGTCCAAATTAACATGAAGCTTTGCATGATGAAGATGCACGATTCTTCTGAGCATTCCACAAGGGAAGTTTTCTAAGTCAGTTTGAAGGCTAAACTAACTTGCTTCATCTTTCTGACGAAGTAAATTCATGCTTTCAAAATCATTTAGGATTGGTTTGAAAAATGTGAAATATAGCTTATTGTTGGGATCAGAGCACATTGAAAATACTTGTCATGCAACATATTTATCACAAGAAGAAGAAGCGATATGGTATGGAGTTGTTAAGGAATCCCACTGATTTAACAATCGCTTTACACTTTTTTTAATTAAAATATTAGGTACATCTGCATTTGTGCAGCAACTCTAAACTATATGAAGGGGAGTAGAATGTGTCATAAAGCTAGCTACGTGATGCTAAAAAATTCCCATCACACAGGATGGTTAGTCATAAAGAGGCACGTGATAAGCAGTCTTCACTAACAGACTCCGGGTGCATTATGAGGATATCATCAACATAGGAGTGAATAAGGTAGCACTGATACTAAAAGTCCCTCATTTCGCAGGATGGTTAGTCATAGGGTCATATGTTTAGTAGCTTGCACTGTTAAATTTTGGGTGCAATATGAGGATATCTTCATGAACACGAGAGTGAATAAAGTAATTGCAAAGCTCTAGGTACCTCATGCCCACGGGTCTGATAGGTCTATTAACTGGGCATTGGGTGATGTAGTGTGGGAGATCTAGCCGCAGTTCCTGCTCACAGAGTTTGCACCTAAAGTACTCAGGATTGGAAGATCCGTCACCTGCCACAGATAACGGTAACCCAACCTGATCCTTGCAACCACTGTGCCGCACAGTCTGGTGGACGTTTTATGCAGCCCATAAATGTAGGTTTCAGATCTAAACAAATCATAGCTTTTTATACTAGTGTACACTACCGCTCCTTGCCAACCATCGTGTTCCTGACAAAGGTATTAACTGTAAGGGGTTTTTAATCGTCATTTATCAATACGTAATTTTCTAAATAACCTTCTCCAGTTATTGATGATTTGTGGAACAAGCTGTTGCTTTCGATATGACGTATTAATGACAATTAGGTGGGGAAAACTATGGCCCCTTGGGAGGATTACCTTGCCTTGCGATTACTTTTTCTTTCGAAGGTTCCTGGGATCACCGTCCCCAGGAGGCCTGTATCCGACCAAGCCTCCTGTGGTAAGTGGTCTACTCAATCAGTCTGACGGACGCAGCTTTCATTTGTACACATTACATTATAAAAACATAAATAATCATTATTTTCTTAACATTAATAGCCCAACTTACTTTTAAATTATCCCAAAAAGTCGCATGTAGTGACTTTTCATTAAGGAGAGAGATTAAATCCAGAGCTTAAAGTCTGGGGAAGCTTGCAGTTGAACTTCATATTTGTAACAGGCGGAACCAAGGATCTAAACATCAAGGACAATTGTATTTAGAAATGTTCCTGACGAAGGATAAATTCTTGATGTGTAACTTAGCAGACTATAAGGGGGTGTAGCTCAGTGGTAGAGCGTTCGCTTTGCATGTGAAAGGCCCCGGGTTCGATCCCTGGCACCTCCAGCCCTTTGGGGATGTAGCTCAAGTGGTAGACCGCTCGCTTAGCATGTGAGAGGTACGGGGATCGATACCCCGCATCTCCAGGGTTTTATATATTAACTTATAACTAATTATAGCTAGATATTACCTTGGTTTTTCTTGCCCAGGGATCACGTCAGAGATCACAAAACATCTTTAATCAAACTGTTCACTGTATATAGTGCATATTTTGTCTGCAGGATGATCTTGCACTGCTTGCAACATTGTTATTTACTTCATGACCACTCAAACATTAACTACAGTGCTGTAATGTTCAGTGCTGTAATGCTCACACAATGGAGGGTCAAGCTCTCATCCTAGACTTACCAGTGACTGATAAGAGTAAGACATTGTGATAAGTCACCAATCTTATCAGAAATGTATTTAGCAAACGATCTAGAGTTTAAGTGCCCGAGTCCATTGTGTTCCTGTATATCTTAACAAACTTTGCAACTAATTCATCAATGCTGTAGCTTGTTAACAGCATTGCTTTTTCAGCTCCTGGGGCGACTGTAACCTGCAACTCCATGGATGGGTGTTGGTGTACATGGTGGGTGTGGTCAGTGTTCAGCTCCTTGGCCACTGTAACCTGTAATCCCATGGAATGGTGTTGGTGTACATGGTGGGTGTGGTCAGTGTTCAGCTCCTTGGCCACTGTAACCTGTAACCTCATGGAAGGGTGTTGGTGTACATGGTGGGTGTGGTCAGTATTCAGTTCCTGGGCCACTGTAACCTGTTACTCCATCGATGGGTGTTGGTGTACATGGTGGTCAGCTAGTACTATTGGAAGTTCTGAAATGGTGGCCGTGAGTGGCTAATGCATATGCTAGGTGACAGATTTTCCACCTTTTTGAAAGTTTCAGGTTTACTTAAAATACAAGAAAGAAGCTCTTTGCAAGCGTCTATTAAAAAATTATGGCATCCTTCTTGAATATTTTTAAACTTTTTCTGGGTTATAAAATTGTTTTGTCGGTTAATTGCTAGAAGTATTGAAAATTCGTAACAAAAGTCAACTTTCTCCAGGTGCAGATATTTGGAATTGTAGTCCAAATTAACATGAAGCTTTGCATGATGAAGGTGCACGATTCTTCTGAGCATTCCACAAGGGAAGTTTTCTAAATCAGTGTGAAGGCTAAACTAACTTGCTTCATCTTTCTGACGAAGTAAATTCATGATTTCAAAATCATTTAGGATTGGTTTGAAAAATGTGAAATATAGCTTATTGTTGGGATCAGAGCACATTGAAAATACTTGTCATGCAACATATTTATCACAAGAAGAAGAAGCGATATGGTATGGAGTTGTTAAGGAATCCCACTGATTTAACAATCGCTTTACACTTTTTTTAATTAAAATATTAGGTACATCTGCATTTGTGCAGCAACCCTAAACTATATGAAGGGGAGTAGAATGTGTCACAAAGCTAGCTACGTGATGCTAAAAAATTCCCATCACACAGGATGGTTAGTCATAAAGTGGCACGTGATAAGCAGTCTTCACTAACAGACTCCGGGTGCATTATGAGGATATCATCAACATAGGAGTGAATAAGGTAGCACTGATACTAAAGGTCCCTCATTTCGCAGGATGGTTAGTCATAGGGTCATATGTTTAGTAGCTTGCACTGTTAAATTTTGTGTGCAATATGAGGATATCTTCATGAACACGAGAGTGAATAAAGTAATTGCAAAGCTCTAGGTACCTCATGCCCACGGGTCTGATAGGTCTATTAACTGGGCATTGGGTGATGTAGTGTGGGAGATCTGGCCGCAGTTCCTGCTCACAGAGTTTGCACCTAAAGTACTCAGGATTGGAAGATCCGTCACCTGCCACAGATAACGGTAACCCAACCTGATCCTTGCAACCACTGTGCCGCACAGTCTAGTGGACGTTTTATGCAGCCCATAAATGTAGGTTTCAGATCTAAACAAATCATAGCTTTTTATACTAGTGTACACTACCGCTCCTTGCCAACCATCGTGTTCCTGACAAAGGTATTAACTGTAAGGGGTTTTTAATCGTCATTTATCAATACGTAATTTTCTAAATAACCTTCTCCAGTTATTGATGATATGTGGAACAAGCTGTTGCTTTCGATATGACGTATTAATGACAATTAGGTGGGGGAAAACTATGGCCCCTTGGGAGGATTACCTTGCCTTGCGATTACTTTTTCTTTCGAAGGTTCCTGGGATCACCGTCCCCAGGAGGCCTGTATCCGACCAAGCCTCCTGTGGTAAGTGGTCTACTCAATCAGTCTGACGGACGCAGCTTTCATTTGTACACATTACATTATAAAAACATAAATAATCATTATTTTCTTAACATTAATAGCCCAACTTACTTTTAAATTATCCCAAAAAGTCGCATGTAGTGCCTTTTCATTAAGGAGAGAGATTAAATCCAGAGCTTAAAGTCTGGGGAAGCTTGCAGTTGAACTTCATATTTGCAACAGGCGGAACCAAGGATCTAAACATCAAGGACAATTGTATTTAGAAATGTTCCTGACGAAGGATAAATTCTTGATGTGTAACTTAGCAGACTATAAGGGGGTGTAGCTCAGTGGTAGAGCGTTCGCTTTGCATGTGAAAGGCCCCGGGTTCGATCCCCGGCACCTCCAGCCCTTTGGGGATGTAGCTCAAGTGGTAGAGCGCTCGCTTAGCATGTGAGAGGTACGGGGATCGATACCCCGCATCTCCAGGGTTTTATATATTAACTTATAACTAATTATAGCTAGATATTACCTTGGTTTTTCTTGCCCAGGGATCACGTCAGAGATCACAAAACATCTTTAATCAAACTGTTCACTGTATATAGTGCATATTTTGTCTGCAGGATGATCTTGCACTGCTTGCAACATTGTTATTTACTTCATGACCACTCAAACATTAACTACAGTGCTGTAATGTTCAGTGCTGTAATGCTCACACTGTGGGAAATTTTTACCCACCATATCTAATAATCATCTAAGAAATGTATAATTTCTATATCATATCTAAATCATATCAAAATCATATCTAAATCGTATCAAATCATATTTGAATCATTAAAGATTCATTATAGCTTGATCCTGGATGACAATGGCACCATGAACACGTACGCAACAGGGGCCCTTTTGATGCCTACGTGACTTTGTACATGATTTCTCAAGGATCCAGAAGCTTCTAGAAGGACTTCTTAATTAAAAAACTATTGGAACATTGATTCAACATCCGGTAGGATTAAAAATCAAATCCTTAATAAGAATCAGTGGTACTTACAAATACTACTTATAATCTTTAAATCTTATATCTAATTATATTATAATCACATCTTATCTTAATCATAAGTCTAGACTGTAAAAATAATCAATCAATATTCATTGAAAGTTACCTCTCAAGGGAGAGGGAGGAGCATGGCAGGGCGATGGGGGGAGTGAAGGGCCCACCAACAAAGCCCAGCGGCACTCCGCGTTTGTTTACGAATGAGTGAACAAGTGACTGATCCTTAGCAAACATTACCAGCTCAAGGACACCTTATCTAATATTTTTTATCGCCAGTGAATACTCTCTAGAACTGGGGGAGTACCTGGACAATATCTACAAGGAAAATCCGTGAACATTCACATAAAATAGAGTGTATAGTGGAGATCAGTGACACGGTTTCCTCCACCTTCATTCATAAACTTTTATCTCGAATCATTCTTCTGCAACTGCAGGATAATCACGTAGCAACGCTACCAGATCATCATACAGCAACGCTGTAGCAAAATATCGTGCCTAAACTCAACAAGAGAGAGTTAATCAGTCTGGCAAACTTGTCAGACAGGCACCCCGACTGGCAGAGAAGTATATTGAGGGTTATTTGGTGTATGATTGGCCAATTGTATGCTTGTGTAACTTTAATATCCTATAAATCTGTCTGTTGGTTAAAAAGCGAGGCTAAGCCTCACATTTCAGTAAGTTTATTAAAATTGTAGTGTAGCTGTGAATCTTATCCAAGCACTGAACCTCATGAGTGTCCATTCTGTCAGAAAAGAATTCAGCCTCAATAAGTAAAAACCTCACAAGTGTCCACAGTCTTGGAAGAGATTCAGTCAAGCTAACTGTATAAAGTGAATATGTCTGCATATATATTTGAATATATAAATTAAGTTATCAATTGCTTGCTTAGTTATTTTTAAGTTATCATATAAGTTCATTTAATTGAATATAATTTCTAGTACTAAGTTAATAGTATTAAGACTACATTTAAGGTCATTTATTTATACTTTTACAATTTAATTTGTTGTTTATAGTATAAGTACATATTGGCTGTTAAGTTATGGTACTAGGTTAGACTATGTATGTTTAAATCTCTGATTTAAACAGAGCCAGTGTTCAGTCAGATAACTGAATTTATTAAATCTTATCCTTGTATAAAATACAAGCTGATGTGAGATCCCTGTCTACAGGTGGATTGGAACTTCTATCAACAAGTCATTCACTCCACCTGTCCCTTACAGCCCACAATCTGTCATTAGGAAAAGAGGAATTAGGATTTACAACCCTAGCTAGAGATTTTAGTTGAATTAATTTGCAGACAGTTAATTTTTAATTTAGTTCAGTACAAGTCCCTGGTAGTCTCCTCTTATATCAATCCCAGCAGGTTTTTCCCACATTAATGGTCCTTCGAACCTAGATAATAATGGTCCTTTATACCTAGATATTTATGATCATTCGTTTACCGAATATTTCAATGCCAAATACATAAGAAACTTCTTGATTTTGCATTGGAATAATTCTTACATATTCTAGCCTAACCTAGCTATCAGCCAATATTTATCATAGCTATATATCTAAGTATACAAATAGTTTGCAGTGGCTTAAGCCACCATATCCATTAACTAGTAAGCATTCATAACAAACTGATACTGTTTTGTGTTAAGAAACAACAGTAATTAAGTATATCAGTGTCACAGACACAACTGCATCTTAATCATAAATACCAATTACCTACCTCATTGTGGTAACATTACATGTATATTTAAGTGTATTATCTAGCATTATCTCTAATCTACTGATTTTCAGAGCAGCTCATTACATAATATTCTTTAAAAAAGTGTTATCATCACTGTAAGAGCATATCATTACAATCTAACTATAATCAACTGCATCAAACCCTATTCCAGGTAAAACCAGTAGACATTCTACTGTATTTTATCTAACAATTATTATGGTAACAGATTTTGTAATAACTTTGCAAAAATAGTGCCATTTACTATTTTTAAAAAATTATTACAAGATTTACCAACTTGGTGCATTCGTGCATTCGGGTCACAAATCAAATTATTACAGTACTTTTGATAATGAACACCTGCTACAACCAGATTCCAGGGAGGAAATGAAGGACGATCTTTGGAATCATTACCTAAGTAGACAGGAAAGCTCATTTATCAAAATACATTAACATCATACATATTTATCAGAAAAAAGAGAAAAATCTCGGAATCTCCAAAACTCGGAAAAGGTCAAAATGGCTGACAGCGTTCCACCAGCAGCTGAAACAGAAAAGAAAAGGACACAAAGTGTCTAAAAACTCACTTGAATCTACAGCCTAAAGACCATTTAAATCAGGTGATAGACAAATGTCATCATCACTTGGCTACAATAGTCTACAATTGGGGATTAAGACCAATCTTAATCTCACATCACAATCTGAAAGGCTAACAGCCCATTGACAATGTCAATACAAATATTATCATCCATCTAAGATAACTATCTTAATCCAAGAAGAAAGTCTTGATCACTTAATTTCATGCTTTCACTGGAGTGAAAGCAGCCTCAGAAAATCTGAAGTTAATCAAGCATCTCAAAGAGACTTACTTAATAGAAAAGGCAAAGCCGAGAAAAAAGAAAAAGCAAAATGCTTCATCACATCATGAATAATGTAGATACACATTATTACAGATACAATTCATCCTTTAAGGAAATCCTTGGAGGAGTACAAGTGTTACATGCTTGTATGACCTACTTGCATGTAATTACTTACCTACAAGTTTTACATACTTGTAACAATATCTTATCACAAAGCCAAATCATTGATGGACTTCGAGCTTACGTACAAAGATTACGAAGCCGAGGAAAACTTAGATCTCAAGAAAAAATCCCCAAAAGTGAATCCACGGACAAAAATAAAAATGTACAAAATGGCAGTCAAAAATCAAGGCAACAAAACTCCTCTTCTGCAAAGTGGAAACAGAATAATGTTGGCTCTTATGCTATATCCCCCACAGTTAACAGAACTGTAGGAAACCAAGCTCCTAAGACAGATAAGACAAAAGGAGCTACAAGTGCCCCAAAATGTTTATTCTGTCAAGAAGCACATACCATTTATCAATGCACAGTTTATGAAGGCCGTGCCAGTCGAATCGATCGACTGAAATCTCTGAACAGGTGCATCCGTTGTCTACGGAAGCACGATACAAGTGAGTGTATCACTCAATTGCAGAACTGCCAATATTGTCATAAAAGTGTACATCACACAGCACTCTGTGGTGATATTAACACTCAATCCAGATCACAGACTTCCAATAATCAACCTGCATCTCAGGCAAAGCCCAAAGATGATAATACCACAACAGCCGTACAATTCTGTACAGTAATGAGCAATGTCAACGACTTGGATACAGAAATTGTTACAGCAGCCATATTGCCTACTGCACAGCTAGAACTATGCAATCAAGGAATTTGTATTCCAACTAGAGGCTTTTTTGATCAAGGGTCACAGAAAACCTTTATCAGTAAAAAGATGGCAGAAGATTTACAACTTAAATCTTCAAAGCAAGTATCTACATCCATATCAGGGTTTTTTACTAATTCTGGTCGTAGAACCTTTCCAGTAGTAAAACTCAATGTCTGTCTAGGTACATCCCAAAGGACAGTAGAAGCCATAGTAGTTGATAAAATTCCTACTGAAATGGAAGTGACTGGTCTGACAGCAACTATTAAATTCCTAAAAGAAGAAGGAATCCAATTAGCAGATCCTCTACTCGATTCTGACTACATAGGGGATATCGGAATCCTGATTGGAGCTGACTACTATCATCGATTCATTCTGGGATCAGAAGAATCTATGGGTATGAATATACTCAAATCAGCAGGAGGCATATTGATGACAGGACCTATACTAGATCTTGAACCTTCAACTCCTGAAAAATCACATCATACAGAAACTGTAATAGTGGCATGACTAGGCAAAGAACAGTCACCACTTAAAAACCCCCACATGATTGATGATGGATTAGAATCTGTACCTCAATTGTGGGAACTTGATGCCATAGGAATAATTCCTGAACAACCAAGTCCTGATGATGTCTGTGCATATAATCAATACTTAGAAACTGTACAGTACTATGATGGACAGTACTGGGTAAGGCTACCATGGAAAATCAACCATAAAACCTTACCTACCAATTATCACATGGCTTATAGTCAATTTAAATCTCAACTAGCAAAGCTAAGAAAAAGGCCTGAGCATTTAAAACTCTATCATGAGATTATTGCTCAACAATTAAAGAGTAACTTCATCGAAGTCGTGAAACATGACAATAAGCAAACAGGCCATTTTTTACCACACATGGCTGTAATGAGAGAATCAAAAACAACTCCTTTACGGATAGTTTTTAATTGTAGCTCTAAATCTGGACCCCAAGGAACCAGTCTAAATGATTGTTTGCAAACAGGTCCAAGTCTAACTCAGAAATTGTATGACATACTGTTGAAGTTTAGACTTAACAAATATGCGTATTCAGCAGATATAAGTAAGGCCTTTCTAAGAGTTGGCTTACAGGAAGAAGATAGAGACTTCACTAAGTTTCTATGGGTAGAGAACCCAGAAGATGTCAATAGTCCTGTAGTGACTTTCAGATTCTCTTCAGTTCTTTTCGGCGCGACAAGCAGTCCATTTCTGTTGCAAGCAACTCTAGATACTCATCTGAAGAAATCATCAAGTCCCTGTAAGACTGAAATCAGTCAAAATCTATATGTAGATAATTTTCAAGGGACAGTTAACAGTACTACTGAACTGTTACAATTATATCAAGAGGCCAACAAGGAGCTACAAGGTGCAAACATGCCACTACAATCTTGGGCCTCTAATAATGCAACATTGAATAATCAAATAGCAAGAGATTACCCTGAATATCACGTACCAGAATCACAAAAGGTGTTAGGTATGGATTGGGATTTAATCTCGGACACAATATCGATCAAATCTGTGCCAGTAAATTACAACATCACTACAAAAAGGGATTTGCTTTCACAAGTTAGCAAAGTATTCGACCCACTTGGTCTACTAAATCCTTTGACTATCAAGTGGCGTTTATTGGTGCAACAAGCATGGAAGGCTAAGGTTGGTTGGGATGATCCACTACCAATCCAGTTACAAAAAGCTTGGATGGAAGTGGCTCAAGAACAAACTTTAGTTGAAAAGATAATCTTTCCGAGACACATAGTCGAGGAAAATGAAGAAGTATCACTACATGTATTCGCAGACTCGTCAGCCAAAGCTTTTGGAGCTTGTGCTTACTTAGTGACTTCTAATCAATCATATCTTATCACCTCTAAGGCCAGAGTCGCTCCATTAAAAAAGAGGACTTTGCCTCAGATGGAACTAACAGCACTGCTAACTGGTACACGCTTAGCTGTGCATATCAAACAAGTCTTGTCTACCATGAACATCAAAGATGTCATTATATGGTCTGACAATGAAGCTGTCTTACAATGGGTACGAAACGACAACTGTCCAACTCCATATGTAAAAAATCGCGTCTCGGAAATTAAAGAAATTTCCGCAGGCTTTCAATTGTTGCATGTACCAACAAAGGATAATCCAGCTGATCTCTTATCAAGAGGTATGACATTTAAACAGTTTGCAAAGGCAGATATTTGGTTTCATGGGCCTCGATGGTTAGTGAATGGTAGTTGGCCTGAACAAAAGCCACACGTCATTACGACACAAACCATAACTACCACCAGGCAGCAAGCTCAAATATCAGTCTTGGATTGTACTCGTTACTCCTCGCTCATCAAATTAATCAATGTAACACAGAACGTGTTTCATTATCTCAGGAAAAAAGGTATAAAATACACTTTTCCTGATGCACTTATCTATTGGGTAAGACAAGCCCAGAGAGAAACTTATGGGAATAACTATGAAAATCTTCCTCATAAGTTAAAACACAATCTCGGTCTGTGGATAGACCAAGAAAAGCACAACATTCTGCGTTGTGGAGGGAGACTTAAACACGCAGATATCAATCTAGATACCGTGCATCCATGGCTTTTACCAAAAAATCATTGGATCACAAGGTTGATTGTGTTGCATACACATCAACAAATCATCAAACATGGAGGAGTGTTAGACACACTCACACAAATCAGACAGCAGTACTGGATTCCTCAGGGAAGACAGTCAGTCAAATCAATCTTGAAGAATTGCATGATATGCCGAAGGTACGATGCAAGAACTTGCTCTTATCCAGGGCCACCACCCCTGCCAAAGGAACGAGTGGTCCATCTACAACCTTTCGAAACGACAGGAGTAGATTATACAGGAGCAATATATCTAACAGGGACTGCAGATAAGCAACCTATCAAGGCATACATCTGTCTGTTCACCTGTGCTACCACCAGGGCAGTACATCTAGAGGTAACACCCGATATGACTGCTCAATCATTTATTCAAGCTTTCCGCAGATTCGCAGCACGCCGATCATGCCCTAAGCTGATGATTTCAGATAACGGAGCAAACTTGGTAGCTGGAGAAGCATGTCTACGGGAAATCTGTTCCCATCCTGCAGTTACTTCCACACTGGAACAGCGTCATTGCAGATGGAAATTTATCCCTCCGAGAGCCCCATGGCACGGAGGATTTTATGAACGGTTAATAGGAACTGTAAAAAGATCCTTGAGAAAATCTCTACACCGTCAGAAAATCAATCTTCAAGAACTCCAGACAGTAATCACGGAAATAGAATCAAGGGTGAATAACCGGCCGTTGACTTACTTGTCTGAGGATCCTACTCAACATGAGCCATTAAGTCCTGCCCACCTAATGTATGGAAGACTTCTAACTCCAGTACCATCTCTAGTGGATGATGAGATCAGAGATCCCTCATATGTGGGTCAGAGCGAGTTGGTTCAGGGGTATAAGCATCTGTCCAGCATAATCCAAAAATGGAATGATGTTTGGACAAGAGAATATCTTACATCTCTACGAGAACATCACTATGGGGCCAACGTCCCACATAATATAGCTAATCTCCAACCTGGCGATATTGTCTTGGTAGACAGTGATGGCCCTAGGGCTGACTGGCCATTAGGTAAAGTTGTCTCAGTCCATCCAGATAGTCAGGGGATTTTGAGAATAGTCAAAATCCTGTCTAAAGGAACAACTTCCCTGAAGACATTGGACAAACTCATCCACATGGAATCAGTGAGCCAGCTGCAGTTAGATCCTGAGAGACCTCAAGACACTCTAACTCCACAAGACCCACAGACTCCTAACAGACACAATCGTCCACAACGGACAGCAGCAGAAAAGTGCAAGCAAAATTTGCACTTGTATTATCAATCCAATGGAGAGTAAATAAATACATATGGTTACTATTGTCCTAAGTATTGGACTCTGTGCCAGTTCTCTCCCTCTGGAAGATGTGGGAAATTTTTACCCACCATATCTAATAATCATCTAAGAAATGTATAATTTCTATATCATATCTAAATCATATCAAAATCATATCTAAATCGTATCAAATCATATTTGAATCATTAAAGATTCATTATAGCTTGATCCTGGATGACAATGGCACCATGAACACGTACGCAACAGGGGCCCTTTTGATGCCTACGTGACTTTGTACATGATTTCTCAAGGATCCAGAAGCTTCTAGAAGGACTTCTTAATTAAAAAACTATTGGAACATTGATTCAACATCCGGTAGGATTAAAAATCAAATCCTTAATAAGAATCAGTGGTACTTACAAATACTACTTATAATCTTTAAATCTTATATCTAATTATATTATAATCACATCTTATCTTAATCATAAGTCTAGACTGTAAAAATAATCAATCAATATTCATTGAAAGTTACCTCTCAAGGGAGAGGGAGGAGCATGGCAGGGCGATGGGGGGAGTGAAGGGCCCACCAACAAAGCCCAGCGGCACTCCGCGTTTGTTTACGAATGAGTGAACAAGTGACTGATCCTTAGCAAACATTACCAGCTCAAGGACACCTTATCTAATATTTTTTATCGCCAGTGAATACTCTCTAGAACTGGGGGAGTACCTGGACAATATCTACAAGGAAAATCCGTGAACATTCACATAAAATAGAGTGTATAGTGGAGATCAGTGACACGGTTTCCTCCACCTTCATTCATAAACTTTTATCTCGAATCATTCTTCTGCAACTGCAGGATAATCACGTAGCAACGCTACCAGATCATCATACAGCAACGCTGTAGCAAAATATCGTGCCTAAACTCAACAAGAGAGAGTTAATCAGTCTGGCAAACTTGTCAGACAGGCACCCCGACTGGCAGAGAAGTATATTGAGGGTTATTTGGTGTATGATTGGCCAATTGTATGCTTGTGTAACTTTAATATCCTATAAATCTGTCTGTTGGTTAAAAAGCGAGGCTAAGCCTCACATTTCAGTAAGTTTATTAAAATTGTAGTGTAGCTGTGAATCTTATCCAAGCACTGAACCTCATGAGTGTCCATTCTGTCAGAAAAGAATTCAGCCTCAATAAGTAAAAACCTCACAAGTGTCCACAGTCTTGGAAGAGATTCAGTCAAGCTAACTGTATAAAGTGAATATGTCTGCATATATATTTGAATATATAAATTAAGTTATCAATTGCTTGCTTAGTTATTTTTAAGTTATCATATAAGTTCATTTAATTGAATATAATTTCTAGTACTAAGTTAATAGTATTAAGACTACATTTAAGGTCATTTATTTATACTTTTACAATTTAATTTGTTGTTTATAGTATAAGTACATATTGGCTGTTAAGTTATGGTACTAGGTTAGACTATGTATGTTTAAATCTCTGATTTAAACAGAGCCAGTGTTCAGTCAGATAACTGAATTTATTAAATCTTATCCTTGTATAAAATACAAGCTGATGTGAGATCCCTGTCTACAGGTGGATTGGAACTTCTATCAACAAGTCATTCACTCCACCTGTCCCTTACAGCCCACAATCTGTCATTAGGAAAAGAGGAATTAGGATTTACAACCCTAGCTAGAGATTTTAGTTGAATTAATTTGCAGACAGTTAATTTTTAATTTAGTTCAGTACAAGTCCCTGGTAGTCTCCTCTTATATCAATCCCAGCAGGTTTTTCCCACACACACAATGGAGGGTCAAGCTCTCATCCTAGACTTACCAGTGACTGATAAGAGTAAGACATTGTGATAAGTCACCAATCTTATCAGAAATGTATTTAGCAAACGATCTAGAGTTTAAGTGCCCGAGTCCATTGTGTTCCTGTATATCTTAACAAACTTTGCAACTAATTCATCAATGCTGTAGCTTGTTAACAGCATTGCTTTTTCAGCTCCTGGGGCGACTGTAACCTGCAACTCCATGGATGGGTGTTGGTGTACATGGTGGGTGTGGTCAGTGTTCAGCTCCTTGGCCACTGTAACCTGTAATCCCATGGAATGGTGTTGGTGTACATGGTGGGTGTGGTCAGTGTTCAGCTCCTTGGCCACTGTAACCTGTAACCTCATGGAAGGGTGTTGGTGTACATGGTGGGTGTGGTCAGTATTCAGTTCCTGGGCCACTGTAACCTGTTACTCCATCGATGGGTGTTGGTGTACATGGTGGTCAGCTAGTACTATTGGAAGTTCTGAAATGGTGGCCGTGAGTGGCTAATGCATATGCTAGGTGACAGATTTTCCACCTTTTTGAAAGTTTCAGGTTTACTTAAAATACAAGAAAGAAGCTCTTTGCAAGCGTCTATTAAAAAATTATGGCATCCTTCTTGAATATTTTGAAACTTTTTCTGGGTTATAAAATTGTTTTGTCGGTTAATTGCCAGAAGTATTGAAAATTCGTAACAAAAGTCAACTTTCTCCAGGTGCAGATATTTGGAATTGTAGTCCAAATTAACATGAAGCTTTGCATGATGAAGATGCACGATTCTTCTGAGCATTCCACAAGGGAAGTTTTCTAAGTCAGTTTGAAGGCTAAACTAACTTGCTTCATCTTTCTGACGAAGTAAATTCATGCTTTCAAAATCATTTAGGATTGGTTTGAAAAATGTGAAATATAGCTTATTGTTGGGATCAGAGCACATTGAAAATACTTGTCATGCAACATATTTATCACAAGAAGAAGAAGCGATATGGTATGGAGTTGTTAAGGAATCCCACTGATTTAACAATCGCTTTACACTTTTTTTAATTAAAATATTAGGTACATCTGCATTTGTGCAGCAACTCTAAACTATATGAAGGGGAGTAGAATGTGTCACAAAGCTAGCTACGTGATGCTAAAAAATTCCCATCACACAGGATGGTTAGTCATAAAGAGGCACGTGATAAGCAGTCTTCACTAACAGACTCCGGGTGCATTATGAGGATATCATCAACATAGGAGTGAATAAGGTAGCACTGATACTAAAGGTCCCTCATTTCGCAGGATGGTTAGTCATAGGGTCATATGTTTAGTAGCTTGCACTGTTAAATTTTGGGTGCAATATGAGGATATCTTCATGAACACGAGAGTGAATAAAGTAATTGCAAAGCTCTAGGTACCTCATGCCCACGGGTCTGATAGGTCTATTAACTGGGCATTGGGTGATGTAGTGTGGGAGATCTGGCCGCAGTTCCTGCTCACAGAGTTTGCACCTAAAGTACTCAGGATTGGAAGATCCGTCACCTGCCACAGATAACGGTAACCCAACCTGATCCTTGCAACCACTGTGCCGCACAGTCTGGTGGACGTTTTATGCAGCCCATAAATGTAGGTTTCAGATCTAAACAAATCATAGCTTTTTATACTAGAGTACACTACCGCTCCTTGCCAACCATCGTGTTCCTGACAAAGGTATTAACTGTAAGGGGTTTTTAATCGTCATTTATCAATACGTAATTTTCTAAATAACCTTCTCCAGTTATTGATGATTTGTGGAACAAGCTGTTGCTTTCGATATGACGTATTAATGACAATTAGGTGGGGAAAACTATGGCCCCTTGGGAGGATTACCTTGCCTTGCGATTACTTTTTCTTTCGAAGGTTCCTGGGATCACCGTCCCCAGGAGGCCTGTATCCGACCAAGCCTCCTGTGGTAAGTGGTCTACTCAATCAGTCTGACGGACGCAGCTTTCATTTGTACACATTACATTATAAAAACATAAATAATCATTATTTTCTTAACATTAATAGCCCAACTTACTTTTAAATTATCCCAAAAAGTCGCATGTAGTGCCTTTTCATTAAGGAGAGAGATTAAATCCAGAGCTTAAAGTCTGGGGAAGCTTGCAGTTGAACTTCATATTTGCAACAGGCGGAACCAAGGATCTAAACATCAAGGACAATTGTATTTAGAAATGTTCCTGACGAAGGATAAATTCTTGATGTGTAACTTAGCAGACTATAAGGGGGTGTAGCTCAGTGGTAGAGCGTTCGCTTTGCATGTGAAAGGCCCCGGGTTCGATCCCCGGCACCTCCAGCCCTTTGGGGATGTAGCTCAAGTGGTAGAGCGCTCGCTTAGCATGTGAGAGGTACGGGGATCGATACCCCGCATCTCCAGGGTTTTATATATTAACTTATAACTAATTATAGCTAGATATTACCTTGGTTTTTCTTGCCCAGGGATCACGTCAGAGATCACAAAACATCTTTAATCAAACTGTTCACTGTATATAGTGCATATTTTGTCTGCAGGATGATCTTGCACTGCTTGCAACATTGTTATTTACTTCATGACCACTCAAACATTAACTACAGTGCTGTAATGTTCAGTGCTGTAATGCTCACACAATGGAGGGTCAAGCTCTCATCCTAGACTTACCAGTGACTGATAAGAGTAAGACATTGTGATAAGTCACCAATCTTATCAGAAATGTATTTAGCAAACGATCTAGAGTTTAAGTGCCCGAGTCCATTGTGTTCCTGTATATCTTAACAAACTTTGCAACTAATTCATCAATGCTGTAGCTTGTTAACAGCATTGCTTTTTCAGCTCCTGGGGCGACTGTAACCTGCAACTCCATGGATGGGTGTTGGTGTACATGGTGGGTGTGGTCAGTGTTCAGCTCCTTGGCCACTGTAACCTGTAATCCCATGGAATGGTGTTGGTGTACATGGTGGGTGTGGTCAGTGTTCAGCTCCTTGGCCACTGTAACCTGTAACCTCATGGAAGGGTGTTGGTGTACATGGTGGGTGTGGTCAGTATTCAGTTCCTGGGCCACTGTAACCTGTTACTCCATCGATGGGTGTTGGTGTACATGTTGGTGTACATGGTGTTGTGTGGTCAGTGTTAAGCTCCTGAGCCACTGAATTTGTCCCTAATACATGTTGGACCAGTCAATGATCAACCTTAGATTGGTCAGCTAGTACTATTGGAAGTTCTGAAATGGTGGCCGTGAGTGGCTAATGCATATGCTAGGTGACAGATTTTCCACCTTTTTGAAAGTTTCAGGTTTACTTAAAATACAAGAAAGAAGCTCTTTGCAAGCATCCATTAAAAAATTATGGCATCCTTCTTGAATATTTTGAAACTTTTTCCGGGTTATAAAATTGTTTTGTCGGTTAATTGCCAGAAGTATTGAAAATTCGTAACAAAAGTCAACTTTCTCCAGGTGCAGATATTTGGAATTGTAGTCCAAATTAACATGAAGCTTTGCATGATGAAGATGCACGATTCTTCTGAGCATTCCACAAGGGAAGTTTTCTAAGTCAGTGTGAAGGCTAAACTAACTTGCTTCATCTTTCTGACGAAGTAAATTCATGCTTTCAAAATCATTTAGGATTGGTTTGAAAAATGTGAAATATAGCTTAGTGTAGGGATCAGAGCACATTGAAAATACTTGTCATGCAACATATTTATCACAAGAAGAAGAAGCGATATGGTATGGAGTTGTTAAGGAATCCCACTGATTTAACAATCGCTTTACACTTTTTTTAATTAAAATATTAGGTACATCTGCATTTGTGCAGCAACCCTAAACTATATGAAGGGGAGTAGAATGTGTCACAAAGCTAGCTACGTGATGCTAAAAAATTCCCATCACACAGGATGGTTAGTCATAAAGAGGCACGTGATAAGCAGTCTTCACTAACAGACTCCGGGTGCATTATGAGGATATCATCAACATAGGAGTGAATAAGGTAGCACTGATACTAAAGGTCCCTCATTTCGCAGGATGGTTAGTCATAGGGTCATATGTTTAGTAGCTTGCACTGTTAAATTTTGGGTGCAATATGAGGATATCTTCACGAACACGAGAGTGAATAAAGTAATTGCAAAGCTCTATGTTACGGCCCTCTCGGGTCGCAACTGGGTTTTTTCTCTGATGTAAGTAGAGTTTGGTTATCCGGCCCCAAGCTAGTAGTGGCTTTCAAGGGATGTGATCCATAATGCAAGTAAATTAAAGGGGAAGTGAAATAAAGGCAACAACTTAATAATGTAATTATCACCAACACCATTAATACTATATAAAAGATTACACGGGGGGGGGGGGGGTATAAACACTAGAATGTACAACAATGTCTTCTTCTGAAGACTCTAGACGTTCACGGTGCTCACGATGCTAAGCTCTTGGTGCTCTGGTGGCCTCACTATGAATCTTTCGATCCTCTTGAGTCTACCCTGGCCACCGGCCAGCCAAATCACAGTTCCACTGGGGGCACCGTCGTGGAGGCCTTCAACCACAGGACCAGCCGGTAGCTGGCAGGTTCCAATCAGCGACGCTGGTTAGGCCACTCCACGATCGATACTAAGGTCGTGAACCCTAGTCAGGAGCCTTGTGTGATCCCACAGACCACTCTCCTCGCCACAACACCCCAGTGGTTAAGCGTCTCCACCAGTCTGTCCCGGGTACTACAATCCCTCAACTGCCACTTCACAGGCAGGGTAACACCACAGTGTTCATCCGGGGGACGACTCACAGCTGCTGCAGCAAACGCTTGGAGACAAGACGACTGCCTTGGGTAGACTGATCCAACTTCCATTACAGCAGTTCCAGGTCGACTCTGTAATCAGACACGTCATCAATAATAGAGACACACTAGGGCACGTCACTTACTGGCTCAGACCCAAACGCCCACCTATCCACTCCCTAGATGGCGTTGCTGTCTAAGCTCCACCTCACCAGAGGTCAGCAGCGGCTGTGTTATGGGCTGATCAGGACGGGAAACTAGCCCTTGTGGCTGGTATTTCCTGTCCTCAATTGATGGTGCCGTCCATTTGGAGGGGGTTTCGGGAGCTGACCCACAGATGGCGCGGTCGTCACTGCTCCGTGCTCGGACGTTGGGCTCGGGTCCGTAACACCTCCCCACCAAAAAGAATTTGGTTTGGGTTTCTATAAAGAAAAACACAAACCAAATTAGTACGCGGATACAACTCCAAATGGACTCACGTACACTATAAACTGGAGTGGCGAGGCTGTCTTGTCCACAGAACGGTCCTACTGGGGAACTCTCGCACAAAGGAAACTTGCAGATGTAAGGCAATGACCTGCCTGATGTACTTTTCCACATCTCCACCGAGATGTTAATCCGGAGCATAATCTCACCACTCTCGAGTAAGGATTGGTGTAGACACGATCTGGGGTGAATCGACACCTCCCTGTGTCGTGGCACCGTTGATGGCTGGTTACAGACGGCATTTCTAGTACCGGTCCGGTAGTCCTTCAGGGAGACGGGAACCTGGAATACAGGGGTCTGATAATTTAGAGCGACAGCGACAGTGGGCAAGTCAATACTTACTGCATATGCCTCTACTAGGTTCACACCTAGTCCCAACAGGGCTGTTCGTACATCGAGGATGGGATTCGCTCTGCCACCGTCAGGTCGACCAACGTTCCGCATAACGCTGAACCCAGGCTCAGCCATCACGCGGGGCGTGTCAACCTGTCGGAAACAATCACTCATAATATCACATCTCGTACCTCCTGTATCAACCATCATCTTCCAGGTCCCTTCTTCGACTGCACTACTCATAGTGCACGTCTCCAATCCCTGGGGTCTTTTCACGATGTTCAAGGGAGCCATCATCTGTCGGGTCGTCCACTGGTCCTTACTGAGAGCACACACGAGAATAAAACAAACTACCGCTAAGAAACATACGGTCAACCGAGGTATAAGCTTCCTGAGCCTGTAATATCCATAGCCGGCTACATCCATTAGCCTGGTTTGGACCAAAGAGGGCACTAAAACCTTCGCACATACCTCACATACCTCCGACGTCTGGGGAATCTCTGGCCGGTTCAAAGAACGCTGTGCCTTGCCATACCGCAAGTACTCATCTGCGTTGGCTCCAGACTCGTTGGTATCCGAGGGTGCTTGTACACGAGACCTCTCTTCTCGCTCAGTCGCTTCTGCCATCATAACCTCATGCTTCTTGTCGGGAAACGGTTCAGGAGACTCTGCTAGAATGCTCTCGATCTGTCGGGTAGAGGAGAAATTAAACATATTATTTAGTTCCGGGTCTGTCTGTACCTGGACATTACCAACGCCTGTTGTTACTTCAGACCTTGCTGTTCCAGCTGACTCGTCCACAATCTTGGGATGATTGCTGCTCCAATCGGTTACCAGGTCGTTGGCTAGTATCACGTCAATCCCAGCTAGAGGTAGGGTATCGACTACTGCCAACGCACATGTGCCACTGAAGTAAGGCGAGTCGAGATGTACCGGCATTAACGGGGCGATGTACTGCGTCCTAGGAAACCCGACTAGGACAACCTTTTGTCTCCTATCCACACTCACTCCCTCGGGTAACGAGCTACTCACGATCAGGGACTGGGCTGCTCCACTGTCTCTGAGCACTACAACAGATCTACCAGTATGACCACTCGATACATATCCGCTTAAAGTGTGAGGGGAAAACAATCTGGATTCTTCCTGACTAGTCATCAGGGACGGGGTTCCCTCTGGTGGCGTCACACAGCTCACTAACATCACCTCCCTACGTGGGCCGCTACCTCTTCTGCCTCGGTACATAGCAGCTACATGCCCTTTCTGCCCACAAGTCCAGCACACCATATTCCTCCTCGGACTCCGGTGTTTCGGACTGTTAGGACTAGTCCTTCAAGGGCTGCTTGGAGGCGTCTTCTCAGCGCTTCGTGGGACGGGTCTCTCCTCTTCCTGATGAGGTTTGTCAAACCGGCGTGGGTAATTCCTCGAGACGTACTTAGCAGAAGGCCTATGCGTCAGGATGTATTCCTCAGCCATGGTGGCTGCCGCACTTAAGGTCTCCACCTGCTGTTCCTCTAAGTACGTCTTCAGGTCTCCAGACAAACAATCCTTGAAGTCCTCTAACAGTACGAGCTGCTCGAGGTCTTCTTTGGTCTCCACCTTCCGAGAGGTACACCATTCCTGGAATAGTCGCTCCTTGACTGCGGCGAATTCGGTGAAAGTGTGCTCTGAGGTCTTTTTCAGGTTCCTGAACTTTTACCTGTACTCCTCAGGTACCAATTGGTACGCCATGAGCACGACCTTCTTTCACCTGGTCATAATCCCCAGAGTCGTCAAGGGACAACGTGGAGTAGGCGATTTGGGCCTTCCCAGTCAAGACTGACTGTATCATGATGGCCCAATTCTCCCTTGGTTACTCCAAAGAGGCAGCGACTTTCTCGAAGGCCGCGAAGAACTTCGACACTTCCTTGTCATTGAATTTTGGGACCATTTTGATGTTCCTCACCGGATCGAAAATACTTGTGTCCGTCGTTTGCCTCCGACCACCGCCTAACCGCAATACTTCTAGCTCATGTTGTCTCTCTCTTTCCTCTCTGTCCCGTCGTTCTTGCCTGTCTCGTTCTTTTTCTCGTTCTTCTCTTTCTCTTTCTCGTTCTTCTCTCTCTCTTTTCTCTTCTCTTTCTCGCTCTTCTCTTTCTCTTTCTCGTTCTTCTCTCTCTCGTTTCTCTGCTCTTCTCTTCTTTCTTCTCGTTCTAATTCTAAACGCCTCATCTCTAATTCTTTTCCTAATCTCTCTCTTTCCATTTCTTGTCTCGCTCTTTCCATTTCTTGTCTCTCTCTTTCCATTTCTAATTTCTTATCTTCTCTCTCTCTAGCTTTCTCCTCTCTCTCTGTAGCGATTTCTAGCTTTTTCCATTCTATTTCACGATGGATCTCTAGTTCACGCATTTTCACAGTAAGTAAACTTATATTTAGTTCACTTTCATCACTTTCGACGTCACTGCTCTTACCTTCCCTTTCAGTGGAAGCTATCTCGTCACCTTTTATACTATGTGTCTCGCCTTCCTTTTTTTCTTTGGCCTTCAAATGCCGGTGAACCTTGGACAAGATCTCCACACGGGAATCACTGGCACGGATCTTGATCTCCAGGTAGGCACTCACCAGTACGAGTTCCTGTTTGCCCAGATATTTCAATCTGGCAAGACAATCCTCCCTGTTCAGAAAAGCCTGAACATCGTCCAGATCGTCAATGGTCGCTTTTTCTGCCATTGTCACAGATGGAACACTTAGCACTTAACACACCGCTTTCACGCTAGCACTTTATGCACCGAGCACTGTTCTACGTCAATATTGCACTTTATCGCACCTAGCACCTCACTTGCCAATATTGCACGTAATTACACCGGGCACCGCGCTACACAATATTGCACTTAATCACAGCGAGCACCTCGCTCTACAATATTGCACTGAATCACTGAGCACCGCACTACACAATATTGCACTTAATCGTAGCGAGCACTTCGCTCTACAATATTGCACTGAATCACTGAGCACCGCACTACACAATATTGCACTTAGTCACTCTGAGCACCGCACAGGACGCATAACGTCCTAATAGTCACACACAGGGGGAATTATTTACAGGGATTACGCCACTTCACCACCCCTGTCAAACATACTTGACAAGGGGTCGGATCCCGCTGGGGATGCCAATTATGTTACGGCCCTCTCGGGTCGCAACCGGGTTCTTTCTCTGATGTAAGTAGAGTTTGGGTATCCGGCCCCAAGCTAGTAGTGGCTTTCAAGGGATGTGATCCGTAACGCAAGTAAATTAAAGGGGAAGGGAAATAAAGGCAAAAACTTAATAATGTAATTATCACCATCACCATAAATACTATATAAAAGATTACACGGGGGGGGGGGGGGGTATAAACACTAGAATGTACAACAATGTCTTCTTCTGAAGACTCTAGACGTTCAAGGTGCTCACGATGCTAAGCTCTTGGTGCTCTGGTGGCCTCACTATGAATCCTTCGATCCTCTTGAGTCTATCCTGGCCACCGGCCAGCCAAATCACAGTTCCACTGGGGGCACCGTCGTGGAGACCTTCAACCACAAGTCCAGCCGGTAGCTGGCAGGTTCCAATCAGCGACGCTGGTTAGGCCACTCCACGATCGATACTAAGGTCGCGAACCCTAGTCAGGTGCCTCGTGTGATCCCACAGATCACTCCCCTCGCCACAACATCCCAGTGGTTAAGCGTCTCCACCAGTCAGTCCCGGGTACTACAATCCCTCAACTGCCACTTCACAGGCAGTTTAACACCACAGTGTTCATCCGGGGGACGACTCACAGCTGCTGCAGCAAACGCTTGGAGACAAGACGACTGCCTTGGGTAGACTGATCCAACTTCCATTACAGCAGTTCCAGGTCGACTCTGTAATCAGACATGTCATCAATAATAGAGACACACTTGGGCACGTCACTTACCGGCTCAGACCCAAACGCCCACCTATCCACTCCCTAGATGGCGTTGCTGTCTAAGCTCCACCTCAAAAGAGGTCAGCAGTGGCTGTGTTATGGGCTGATCAGGACGGGAAACTAGCCCTTGTGGCTGGTATTTCCTGTCCTCACTTGATGGCGCCGTCCATTTGGAGGGGGTTTCAGGAGCTGACCCACAGATGGCGCGGTCGTCACTGCTCCGTGCTCGGACGTTGGGCTCGGGTCCGTAATACCTCCCCACCAAAAAGAATTTGGTTTGGGTTTCTATAAAGAAAAACACAAACCAAATTAGTACGCGGATGCAACTTCAAATGGACTCACATACACTATAAACTGGAGTGGCGAGGCTGTCTTGTCCACAGAACGGTCCTACTGGGGAACTCTCGCACAAAGAAAACTTGCAGATGTAAGGCAATGACCTGCCTGATGTACTTTTCCACATCTCCACCGAGATGTTAATCCGGAGCATAATCTCACCTCTCTCGAGTAAGGATTGGTGTAGACACGATCTGGGGTGAATCGACACCTCCCTGTGTCGTGGCACCGTTGATGGCTGGTTACAGACGGCATTTCTAGTACCGGTCCGGTAGTCCTTCAGGGAGACGGGAACCTGGAATACAGGGGTCTGATAATTTAGAGCGACAGCGACAGTGGGCAAGTCAATACTTACTGCATATGCCTCTACTAGGTTCACACCTAGTCCCAACAGGGCTGTTCGTACATCGAGGATGGCATTCGCTCTGCCTGTCAGGTCGACCAACGTTCCGCATAACGCTGAACCCAGGCTCAGCCATCACGCGGGGGGTGTCAATCTGTCGGAAACAATCACTCATAATATCACATCTCGTACCTCCTGTATCAACCATCACCTTCCAGGTCCCTTCTTCGACTGCACTACTCATAGTGCACGTCTCCAATCCTTGGGGTCTTTTCACGATGTTCAAGGGAGCCATCATCTGTCGGGTCGTCCACTGGTCCCTACTGAGAGCACACACGAGAATAAAACAAACTACCGCTAAGAAACATACGGTCAACCGAGGTATAAGCTTCCTGAGCCTGTAATATCCATAGCCGGCTACATCCATTAGCCTGGTTTGGACCAAAGAGGGCACTAAAACCTTCGCACATGCCTCACATACCTCCGACGTCTGGGGAATCTCAGGCCGGTTCAAAGAACGCTGTGCCTTGCCATACCGCAAGTACTCATCTGCGTTGGCTCCAGACCCGTTGGTATCCGAGGGTGCTTGTACACGAGACCTCTCTTCTCGCTCAGTCGCTTCTGCCATCATAACCTCATGCTTCTTGTCGGGAAACGGTTCAGGAGACTCTGCTAGAATGCTCTCGATCTGTCGGGTAGAGGAGAAATTAAACATATTATTTAGTTCCGGGTCTGTCTGTACCTGGACATTACCAACGCCTGTTGTTACTTCAGACCTTGCTGTTCCAGCTGACTCGTCCACAATCTTGGGATGATTGCTGCTCCAATCGGTTACCAGGTCGTTGGCTAGTATCACGTCAATCCCAGCTAGAGGTAGGGTATTGACTACTGCCAACGCACATGTGCCACTGAAGTAAGGCAAGTCGAGAGGTACCGGCATTAAGGGGGCGATGTACTGCGTCCTAGGAAACCCGACTAGGACAACTTTTTGTCTCCTATCCACACTCACTCCCTCGGGTAACGAGCTACTCACGATCAGGGACTGGGCTGCTCCACTGTCTCTGAGCACTACAACAGATCTACCAGTATGACCACTCGATACATACCCGCTTGAAGTGTGAGGGGAAAACAATCTGGATTCTTCCTGACTAGTCATCAGGGACGGGGTTCCCTCTGGTGGCGTCACACAGCTCACTAACATCACCTCCCTACGTGGGCCGCTACCTCTTCTGCTTCGGTACATAGCAGCTACATGCCCTTTCTGCCCACAAGTCCAGCACACCATATTCCTCCTCGGACTCCGGTGTTTCGGACTGTTAGGACTAGTCCTTCGAGGGCTACTTGGGGGCATCTTCTCAGCGCTTCGTGGGACGGGTCTCTCCTCTTCCTGATGAGGTTTGTCAAACCGGCGTGGGTAATTCCTCGAGACGTACTTAGCAGAAGGCCTATGCGTCAGGATGTATTCCTCAGCCATGGTGGCTGCCGCACTTAAGGTCTCCACCTGCTGTTCCTCTAAGTACGTCTTCAGGTCTCCAGACAAACAATCCTTGAAGTCCTCTAACAGTAGGAGCTGCTCGAGGTCTTCTTTGGTCTCTACCTTCCGAGAGGTACACCATTCCTGGAAAAGTCGCTCCTTGATTGCGGCGAATTCGGTGAAAGTGTGCTCTGAGGTCTTTTTCAGGTTCCAGAACTTTTGCCTGTACGCCTCAGGTACCAATTGGTACGCCATGAGCACGACCTTCTTCACCTGGTCATAATCGCCAGAGTCGTCAAGGGACAACGTGGAGTAGGCGATTTGGGCCTTCCCAGTCAAGACTGACTGTATCATGATGGCCCAATTCTCCCTTGGCCACTCCAAAGAGGCAGCGACTTTCTCGAAGGCCGCGAAGAACTTCGACACTTCCTTCTCATTGAATTTTGGGACCATTTTGATGTTCCTCACCGGATCGAAAATACTTGTGTCCGTTGTTTGCCTCCGACCACCGCCTAACCGCAATACTTCTAGCTCATGTTGTCTCTCTCTTTCCTCTCTGTCCTGTCGTTCTTGCCTGTCTCGTTCTTTTTCTCGTTCTTCTCTTTCTCTTTCTCGTTCTTCTCTCTCTCTTTTCTCTTCTCTTTCTCGCTCTTCTCTTTCTCTTTCTCGTTCTTCTCTCTCTCGTTTCTCTGCTCTTTCTCGCTCTTCTCTTCTTTCTTCTCATTCTAATTCTAAACGCCTCATCTCTAATTCTTTTCCTAATCTCTCTCTTTCCATTTCTTGTCTCGCTCTTTCCATTTCTTGTCTCTCTCTTTCCATTTCTAATTTCTTATCTTCTCTCTCTCTAGCTTTCTCCTCTCTCTCTTTAGCGATTTCTAGCTTTTTCCATTCTATTTCACGATGGATCTCTATAGTTCACGCATTTTCACAGTAAGTAAACTTATATTTAGTTCACTTTCATCACTTTCGACGTCACTGCTCTTACCTTCCCTTTCAGTGGAAGCTATCTCGTCACCTTTTATACTATGTGTCTCGCCTTCCTTTTTTTCTTCGGCCTTCAAATGCCGGTGAACCTTGGACAAGATCTCCACACGGGAATCACTGGCACGGATCTTGATCTCCAGGTAGGCACTCACCAGTACGAGTTCCTGTTTGCCCAGATATTTCAATCTGGCAAGACAATCCTCCCTGTTCAGAAAAGCCTGAACATCGTCCAGATCGTCGATGGTCGCTTTTTCTGCCATTGTTACAGATGGAACACTTAGCACTTAACACACCGCTTTCACGCTAGCACTTTATGCACCGAGCACTGTTCTACGTCAATATTGCACTTTATCGCACCTAGCACCTCACTTGCCAATATTGCACGTAATTACACCGGGCACCGCGCTACACAATATTGCACTTAATCACAGCGAGCACCTCGCTCTACAATATTGCACTGAATCACTGAGCACCGCACTACACAATATTGCACTTAATCGTAGCGAGCACTTCGCTCTACAATATTGCACTGAATCACTGAGCACCGCACTACACAATATTGCACTTAGTCACTCTGAGCACCGCACAGGACGCATAACGTCCTAATAGTCACACACAGGGGGAATTATTTACAGGGATTACGCCACTTCACCACCCCTGTCAAACATACTTGACAAGGGGTCGGATCCCGCTGGGGATGCCAATTATGTTACGGCCCTCTCGGGTCGCAACCGGGTTCTTTCTCTGATGTAAGTAGAGTTTGGGTATCCGGCCCCAAGCTAGTAGTGGCTTTCAAGGGATGTGATCCGTAACGCAAGTAAATTAAAGGGGAAGGGAAATAAAGGCAAAAACTTAATAATGTAATTATCACCATCACCATAAATACTATATAAAAGATTACACGGGGGGGGGGGGGGGTATAAACACTAGAATGTACAACAATGTCTTCTTCTGAAGACTCTAGACGTTCAAGGTGCTCACGATGCTAAGCTCTTGGTGCTCTGGTGGCCTCACTATGAATCCTTCGATCCTCTTGAGTCTACCCTGGCCACCGGCCAGCCAAATCACAGTTCCACTGGGGGCACCGTCGTGGAGGCCTTCAACCACAAGTCCAGCCGGTAGCTGGCAGGTTCCAATCAGCGACGCTGGTTAGGCCACTCCACGATCGATACTAAGGTCGCGAACCCTAGTCAGGTGCCTCGTGTGATCCCACAGATCACTCCCCTCGCCACAACATCCCAGTGGTTAAGCGTCTCCACTAGTCAGTCCCGGGTACTACAATCCCTCAACTGCCACTTCACAGGCAGTTTAACACCACAGTGTTCATCCGGGGGACGACTCACAGCTGCTGCAGCAAACGCTTGGAGACAAGACGACTGCCTTGGGTAGACTGATCCAACTTCCATTACAGCAGTTCCAGGTCGACTCTGTAATCAGACATGTCATCAATAATAGAGACACACTTGGGCACGTCACTTACCGGCTCAGACCCAAACGCCCACCTATCCACTCCCTAGATGGCGTTGCTGTCTAAGCTCCACCTCAAAAGAGGTCAGCAGTGGCTGTGTTATGGGCTGATCAGGACGGGAAACTAGCCCTTGTGGCTGGTATTTCCTGTCCTCACTTGATGGCGCCGTCCATTTGGAGGGGGTTTCAGGAGCTGACCCACAGATGGCGCGGTCGTCACTGCTCCGTGCTCGGACGTTGGGCTCGGGTCCGTAACACTCTAGGTACCTCATGCCCACGGGTCTGATAGGTCTATTAACTGGGCATTGGGTGATGTAGTGTGGGAGATCTGGCCGCAGTTCCTGCTCACAGAGTTTGCACCTAAAGTTCTCAGGATTGGAAGATCCGTCACCTGCCACAAATAACGGTAACCCAACCTGATCCTTGCAACCACTGTGCCGCACAGTCTGGTGGACGTTTTATGCAGCCCATAAATGTAGGTTTCAGATCTAAACAAATCATAGCTTTTTATGCTAGTGTACACTACCGCTCCTTGCCAACCATCGTGTTCCTGACAAAGGTATTAACTGTAAGGGGTTTTTAATCGTCATTTATCAACACGTAATTTTCTAAATAACCTTCTCCAGTTTTTGATGATTTGTGGAACAAGCTGTTGCTTTCGATATGACGTATTAATGACAATCAGGTGGGGAAAACTATGGCCCCTTGGGAGGATTACCTTGCCTTGCGATTACTTTTTCTTTCGAAGGTTCCTGGGATCACCGTCCCCAGGAGGCCTGTATCCGACCAAGCCTCCTGTGGTAAGTGGTCTAGTCAATCAGGCTGACGGACGCAGCTTTCATTTGTACAAATTTCATTATAAAAAAATAAATAATCATTATTTTCTTAACATTAATAGCCCAACTTACGTTTAAATTATCCCAAAAAAGTCGCATGTAGTGACTTTTCATTAAGGAGAGAGATTAAATCCAGAGCTTAAAGTCTGGGAAAGCTTGCAGTTGAACTTCATATTTGTAACAGGCGGAACCAAGGATCTAAACATCAAGGACAATTGTATTTAGAAATGTTCCAGACGAAGGATAAATTCTTGATGTGTAACTTAGCAGACCATAAGGGGGTGTAGCTCAGTGGTAGAGCGTTCGCTTTGCATGTGAAAGGCCCCGGGTTCGATCCCCGGCACCTCCAGCCCTTTGGGGATGTAGCTCAAGTGGTAGAGCGCTTGCTTAGCATGTGAGAGGTACGGGGATCGATACCCCGCATCTCCAGGGTTTTATATATTAACTTATAACTAATTATAGCTAGATATTACCTTGTTTTTTCTTGCCCAGGGATCACGTCAGAGATCACAAAACATCTTTAATAAAACTGTTCACTGTATATAGTGCATATTTTGTCTGCAGGATGATCTTGCACTGCTTGCAACATTGTTATTTACTTCATGACCACTCAAACATTAACTACAGTGCTGTAATGTTCAGAGCTGTAATGCTCACACAATGGAGGGTCACGCTCTCATCCTAGACTTACCAGTGACTGATAAGTGTAAGACATTCTGATAAGTCACCAATCTTATCAGAAATGTATTTAGCAAACGATCTAGAGTTTAAGTGCCCGAGTCCATTGTGTTCCTGTATATCTTAACAAACTTTGCAACTAATTCATCAATGCTGTAGCTTGTTAACAGCATTGCTTTTTCAGCTCCTGGGGCGACTGTAACCTGCAACCCAATGGATGGGTGTTGGTGTACATGGTGGGTGTGGTCAGTGTTCAGCTCCTGGGCCACTGTAACCTGTTACTCCATCGATGGGTGTTGGTGTACATGGTGGGTGTGGTCAGTATTCAGTTCCTGGGCCACTGTAACCTGTTACTCCATCGATGGGTGTTGGTGTACATGGTGGGTGTGGTCAGTGTTCAGCTCCTGGGCCTCTATAACCTGTCACCCCATGGAAACGTGTTAGTGTACATGGTTGATTTTTGTCAGTGTTCAGCTCCTGGGCCACTGTAACCCGTAACCCATGGATTTTTGTTGGTGTACATGGTGTTGTGTGGTCAGTGTTCAGCTCCTGGGCCACTGAATTTGTCCCTAATACATGTTGGACCAGTCAATGATCAACCTTAGATTGGTCAGCTAGTACTATTGGAAGTTCTGAAATGGTGGCCGTGAGTGGCTAATGCATATGCTTGGTGATAGATTTTCCACCTTTTTGAAAGTTTCAGGTTTACTTAAAATACAAGAAAGAAGCTCCTTGTAAGCGTCCATTAAAAAATTATGGCATCCTTCTTGAATATTTTGAAACTTTTTCTGGGTTATAAAATTGTTTTGTCGGTTAATTGCCAGAAGAATTGAAAATTCGTAACAAAAGTCAACTTTCTCCAGGTGCAGATATTTGGAATTGTAGTTCAAATTAACATGAAGCTTTGCATGATGAAGATGCACGATTCTTCTGAGCATTCCAAGAGGGACGTTTTCTAAGTCGGTGTGATGGCTAAACTAACTTGCTTCATCTTTCTGACGAAGTTAATTCATGCTCTCAAAATCAATTAGGATTGGTTTGAGAAATGTGAAATATAGCTTATTGTTGGGATCAGAGCACATTGAAAATACTTGTCATGCAACATATTTATCACAAGAAGAAGAAGCGATATGGTATGGAGTTGTTAAAGAATCCCACTGATATAACAATTACTTTCCACTTTTTTTAATTAAAATATTAGGTACATCTGCATTTGTGCAGCAACCCTAAACTATATGAAGGGGAGTAGAATGTGTCATAAACCTAGCTACGTGATGCTAAAAAATCCCCATCACACAGGATGGTTAGTCATACAGAGGCACGTGATAAGCAGTCTTCACTAACAGACTCCGGGTGCATTATGAGGATATCATCAACATAGGAGAGAATAAGGTAGCACTGATACTAAAGGTCCCTCATTTCGCAGGATGGTTAGTCATAGGGCCATATGTTTAGTAGCCTGCACTGTTAAATTTTGGGTGCAATATGAGGATATCTTCACGAACACGAGAGTGAATAAAGTAATTGCAAAGCTCTAGGTACCTCATGCTCACGGGTCTGATAGGTCTATTAACTGGGCATTGGGTGATGTAGTGTGGGAGATCTGGCCGCAGTTCCTGCTCACAGAGTTTGCACCTAAAGTGCTCAGGATTGGAAGATCCGTCACCAGTAGTCACCTGCGACAGATAACGGTAACCCAACCTGATCCTTGCAACCACTGTGTCGCACAGTCTGGTGGACGTTTTATGCAGCCCATAAATGTAGGTTTCAGATCTAAACAAATCAAAGCTTTTTATGCTAGTGTACACTACCGCTCCTTGCCAACCATCGTGTTCCTGACAAAGGTATTAACTGTAAGGGGTTTTTAATCGTCATTTATCAATACGTAATTTTCTAAATAACCTTCTACAGTTATTGATGATTTGTGGAACAAGCTGTTGCTTTCGATATGACGTATTAATGACAATTAGGTGGGGAAAACTATGGCCCCTTGGGAGGATTACCTTGCCTTGCGATTACTTTTTCTTTCGAAGGTTCCTGGGATCACCGTCCCCAGGAGGCCTGAATCCGACCAAGCCTCCTGTGGTAAGTGGTCTAGTCAATCAGGCTGACGGATGCAGCTTTCGTTTGTACACATTACATTATAAAAACATAAATAATCATTATTTTCTTAACATTAATAGCCCAACTTACTTTTAAATTATCCCAAAAAGTCGCATGTAGTGACTTTTCATAAAGGAGAGAGATTAAATCCAGAGCTTAAAGTCTGGGGAAGCTTGCAGTTGAACTTCATATATGTAACAGGCGGAACCAAGGATCTAAACATCAAGCACAATTGTATTTAGAAATGTTCCTGACGAAGGATAATATTTTGATTTGTAACTTAGCAAACCATAAGGGGGTGTAGCTCAGTGGTAGAGCGTTCGCTTTGCATGTGAAAGGCCCCGGGTTCAATCCCCGGCACCTCCAGCCTTTGGGGATGTAGCTCATGTGGTAGAGCGCTCGCTTAGCATGTGAGAGGTACGGGGATCGATACCCCGCATCTCCAGGGTTTTATATATTAACTTATAACTAATTATAGCTAGATATTACCTTGGTTTTTCTTGCCCAGGGATCACGTCAGAGATCACAAAACATCTTTAATCAAACTGTTCACTGTATATAGTGCATATTTTGTCTGCAGGATGATCTTGCACTGCTTGCAACATTGTTATTTACTTCATGACCACTCAAACATTAACTACAGTGCTGTAATGTTCAGTGCTGTAATGCTCACACAATGGAGGGTCAAGCTCTCATCCTAGACTTACCAGTGACTGATAAGTGTAAGACATTGTGATAAGTCACCAATCTTATCAGAAATGTATTTAGCAAACGATCTAGAGTTTAAGTGCCCGAGTCCATTGTGTTCCTGTATATCTTAACAAACTTTGCAACTAATTCATCAATGCTGTAGCTTGTTAACAGCATTGCTTTTTCAGCTCCTGGGGCGACTGTAACCTGCAACTCCATGGATGGGTGTTGGTGTACATGGTGGGTGTGGTCAGTGTTCAGATCCTTGGCCACTGTAACCTGTAATCCCATGGAATGGTGTTGGTGTACATGGTGGGTGTGATCAGTGTTCAGCTCCTTGGCTACTGTAACCTGTAACCTCATGGAAGGGTGTTGGTGTACATGGTGGGTGTGGTCAGTATTCAGTTCCTGGGCCACTGTAACCTGTTACTCCATCGATGGGTGTTGGTGTACATGGTGGGTGTGGTCAGTGTTCAGCTCCTGGACCTCTATAACTGTCACCCCATGGAAGCGTGTTAATGTACATGGTTGGTGTATGTCAGTGTTCAGCTCCTGGGGCGACTGTAACCTACAAGTCCATGGATGAGTGTTGGTGTACATGGTGGGTGTGGTCAGTGTTCAGCTCCTTGGCCACTGTAACCTGTAATGCCATGGAATGGTGTTGGTGTGGTCAGTGTTCAGCTCCTGGGCCACTGTAACCTGTAACCTCATGGAAGGGTGTTGGTGTACATGGTGAATGTGGTCAGAGTTCAGCTCCTGGGCCTCTATAACCTGTCACCCCATGAAAGCGTGTTATTGTACATGGTGGGTGTGGTCAGTGTTCAGCTCCTGGGCCGCTGTTATCTGTAACCCCATGGAAGATTGTTGGTGTACATGGTGGGTGTTGTCAGTGTTCAGCTCCTGGGCCACTGAAATCTGTAACCCCATGGAAGGGTGTTGGCGTACATGGTGGGTGTTGTCAGTATTCAGTTCCTGGGCCACAGTAACCTATTACTCCATCGATGGGTGTTGGTGTACATGGTGGGTGTGGTCAGGTTTCAGGTCCTGGGCCCAAGTAACCCGTAACCCCATGGATGGGTGTTAGTGTACATGGTTGGTGTATGTCAATGTTCAGCTCCTGGGCCACTGTAATCCGTAACCCCCTGGATTTGTGTTGGTGTACATGGTGTGGTGTGGTCAGTGTTCAGCTCCTGCGTCACTGAATTTGTCCCTAATACATGTTGGACCAGTCAATGATCAACCTTAGATTGGTCAGCTAGTACTATTGGAAGTTCTGGAATGGTGGCCGTGAGTGGCTAATGCATATGCTTGGTGAGAGATTTTCCACCTTTTTGAAAGTTTCATGTTTACTTAAAATACAAGATAGAAGCTCTTTGCAAGCGTCCATTAAAAAATTATGGCATTCTTCTTGAATATTTTGAAACTTTTTCTGGGTAATAAAATTGTTTTGTCGGTTAATTGCCAGAAGTATTGAAAATTCGTAACAAAAGTCAACTTTCTCCAGGCCCAGATATTTGGAATTGTAGTCCAAATTAACCTGAAGCTTTGCATGATGAGCATGCACGATTCGTCTGAGCATTCCAAGAGGGAAGTTTTCTAAGTCAGTGTGAAGGCTAAACTAACTTGCTTCCTCTTTCTGACGAAGTAAATTCATGCCTTCAAAATCATTTAGGATTGGTTTGAAATATGTGAAATATAGCTTATTGTTGGGATCAGAGCACATTGAAAATAGTTGTCATGCAACATATTTATCACAAGAGGAAGAAGCGATTTGGTAATGAGTTGTTAAAGAATCCCACTGATTTAACAATCGCTTTACGCTTTTTTTAATTAAAATATTAGGTACATCTGCATTTGTGCAGCAACCCTAAACTATATAAAGGGGAGTAGAGTGTGTTAAAAAGCTAGCTACGTGATGCAAAAAAATCCCCAACACATAGGATGGTTACTCATACAGAGGCACGTGATAAGCAGTCTTCACTAGCAGACTCCGGGTGCATTATGAGGATATCATCAACACTAGAGTGAATAAGGTAGCACTGATACTAAAGATCCCCCATCTCGCAGGATGGTTAGTCATACAGGGCCGTATGTTTTGTAGCCTGCACTGGCAAATTTTGGGAGCAATATGAGGATATCTTCACGAACACGAGAGTGAATAAAGTAATTGCAAATCTCTAAGTACCTAATGCCTATGGGTCTGATAGGTCTATTATCTAGGCATCCGGTAATGTAGTGTGGGAGATTTGGCCGCAGTTCCTGCTCATACAGTTTGCACCTAAAGTGCTCAGGATTGGAAGATCCGTCACCTGTAGTCATCTGCGACAGATAACGGTAACCCAACCTGATCCTTGCAACCACTGTGTCGCACAGTCTGGTGGACGTTTTATGCAGCCCATAAATGTAGGTTTCAGATCTAAACAAATCATAGCTTTTTATGCTAGTGACACTACCGCTCCTTGCCAACCATCGTGTTCCTGACAAAGGTATTAATGTAAGGGGGTTTTACCCATCATTTATCAATACTTAAATTTCTAAATAACCTTTTCTAGTTATTGATTTGTGGAACAAGCTGTTGCTTTCGATATGACGTATTAATGACAATTAGGTGGGGAAAACTATGGCCCCTTGGGAAGATTACCTTGCCTTGCGATTACTTTTCTCTCGACGGTTCCTGGGATCACCGTCCCCAGGAGACCTGTATCCGACCAAGCCTCCTGTGGTAAGTGGTCAAGTCAATCAGGCTGACGGACGCAGCTTTCATTTGTACACATTACATTATAAAAATATAAATAATCATTATTTTCTTAACATTAATAGCCCAACTTACTTTTATATTATCCCAAAGAGTCGCGTGCAGCGACTTTTCATTAAGGAGAGAGATTAAATCCAGAGTTTAAAGTCTGGGGAAGCTTAGAGTTGTACGTCATATGCTTAACAGGCGGAACCAAGGATCTAAACATCGAGCACAATTGTTTTTAGAAATGTTCTTGACGAAGCATAAATTCTTGATGTGTTACTTACAAGACCTTAAGGGGGTGTAGCTCAGTGGTAGAGCGTTCGCTTTGCATGTGAAAGGCCCCGGGTTCGATCCGCGGCACCTCCAGCCCCTTGGGTATGTAGCTCATGTGGTAGAGCGCTCGCTTAGCATGTGAGAGGTACGGAGATCGATACCCCGCATATCCAGGCTTTATATATTAACCTTGTAACTGATTATAAGCTAGATATTACTTGGTTTTCTTGCCCAGGGATCACGTCAGAGATCACAAAACATCTTTAAACAAACTGTTGTGCTGTATATAGTGCATATTTTGTCTGCAGGATGATCTTGCAATGCTTGCAACATTGTTATTTACTTCATGACCACTCAAACACTAACTACAGTGCTGTAATGTTCAGTGCTGTAATGCTCACACAATGGAGGGTCGAGCTCTCATCCTAGACTTACCAGTGACTGATAAGTGTAAGGACATTGTGATAAGTCACCAATCTTATCAGAAATGTAGTTAGCAAAACGATCTAGATTTTAAGTTGCCCGAGTCCATTGTGTTCCTGTTATATCTTAACAAACTTTTGCAACTTAATTCATCAATGCTGTAGCTTGGTTAACAGCATTGCTTTTTCAGCTCCTGGCGGGCGACTGTAACCTGCAACTCCATGGATGAGTGTTGGTGTACATGGTGGGTGTGGTCAGTGTTCAGCTCCTTGGGCCACTGTAACCTGTAATGCCATTGGAATGGTGTTGGTGTACATGGTGGGTGAGGTCAGTGTTCAGCTCCTGGGCCACTGTAACCTGTAACCTCATGGAAGGGGTGTTGGTGTACATGGTGGATGTGGTCAGTGTTCAGCTCCTGGGCCTCTATAACCTGTCACCCCATGGAAGCGTGTTAGTGTACATGGTGGGTGTGGTCAGTGTTCAGCTCCTGGGCCGCTGTAATCTGTAACCCCATGGAAGATTGTTGGTGTACATGGTGGGTGTTGTCAGTGTTCAGCTCCTGGGCCACTGAAATCTGTAACCCCATAGAAGGGTGCTGGTGTACATGGTGGGTGTTGTCAGTATTCAGTTCCTGGGCCACAGTAACCTATTACTCCACCGATGGGTGTTGGTGTACATGGTGGGTGTGGTCAGGTTTCAGGTCCTGGGCCCAAGTAACCCGTAACCCCATGGATGGGTGTTAGTGTACATGGTTGGTGTATGTCAATGTTCAGCTCCTGGGCCACTGTAACCCGTAACCCCATGGATTTGTGTTGGTGTACATGGTGTTGTGTGGTCAGTGTTCAGCTCCTGGGTCACTGAATTTGTCCCTAATACATGTTGGACCAGTCAATGATCAACCTTAGATTGGTCAGCTAATACTATTGGAAGTTCTGAAATGGTGGCCGTGAGTGGCTAATGCATACGCTTGGTGATAGATTTTCCACCTTTTTGAAAGTTTCAGGTTTACTTAAAATCCAAGAAAGAAGCTCTTTGCAAGCGTCGATTAAAAATTATGGCATCCTTCTTGAATATTTTGAAACTTTTTCTGGGTTATAAAATTGTTTTGTCGGTTAATTGCCAGAAGTATTGAAAATTCGTAACAAAAGTCAACTTTCTCCAGGTGCAGATATTTGGAATTGTAGTCCAAATTAACATGAAGCTTTGCATGATGAAGATGCACGATTCTTCTGAGCATTCCAAGAGGGACGTTTTCTAAGTCAGTGTGAAGGCTAAACTAACTTGCTTCATCTCTCTGACGAAGTAAATTCATGCTCTCAAAATCATTTAGGATTGGTTTGAAAAATGTGAAATATAGCCTAGTGTTGGGATCAGAGCACATTGAAAATACTTGTCATGCCAACATATTTATCACAAGAAGAAGAAGCGATATGGTATGGAGTTGTTAAGGAATCCCACTGATTTAAACAATCTCTTTACACTTTTTTTAATTAAAATATTAGGTACATCTGCATTTGTTGCAGCAACCCTAAACTATATGAAGGGGAGTAGAATGTGTCACAAAGCTAGCTACGTGATGCTAAAAAATCCCCATCACACAGGATGGTTAGTCATACAGAGGCACGTGATAAGCAGTCTTCACTAACAGACTCCGGGTGCATTATGAGGATATCATCAACATAGGAGTGAATAAGGTTGCACTGATACTAAAGGTCCCTCATTTCGCAGGATGGTTAGTCATAGGGCCATATGTTTAGTAGCCTACACTGTTAAATTTTGGGTGCAATATGAGGATATCTTCACGAACACGAGAGTGAATAAAGTAATTGCAAAGCTCTAGGTACCTCATGCTCACGGGTCTGATAGGTCTATTAACTGGGCATTGGGTGATGTAGTGTGGGAGATCTGGCCGCAGTTCCTGCTCACAGAGTTTGCACCTAAAGTGCTCAGGATTGGAAGATCCGTCACCTGTAGTCACCTGCCACAGATAACGGTAACCCAACCTGATCCTTGCAACCACTGTGTCGCAGTCAGGTGGACGTTTTATGCAGCCCATAAATGTAGGTTTCAGATCTAAACAAGTCATAGCTTTTATGCTAGTGTACACTACCGCTCCTTGCCAACCATCGTGTTCCTGACAAAGGTATTAACTGTAAGGGATTTTTAATCATCATTTATCAATACGTAATTTTCTAAATACCCTTCTCCAGTTATTGATGATTTGTGGAACAAGCTGTTGCTTTCGATATGACGTATTATGACAATTAGGTGGGGAAAACTATGGCACCTTGGAGGATTACCTTGCCTTGCGATTACTTTTTCTTTCGAAGGTTCTTGGGATCACCGTCCCCAGGAGGCCTGTATCCGACCAAGCCTCCTGTGGTAAGTGGTCTAGTCAATCAGGCTGACGGATGCAGCTTTCATTTGTACACATTACATTATAAAAACATAAATAATCATTATTTTCTTAACATTAATAGCCCAACTTACTTTTAAATTATCCCAAAAAGTCGCTTGTAGTAACTTTTCATAAAGGAGAGAGATTAAATCCAGAGCTTAAAGTCTGGGGAAGCTTGCAGTTGAACTTCATATTTGTAACAGGCGGAACCAAGGATCTAAACATCAAGCACAATTGTATTTAGAAATGTTCCTGACGAAGGATAAATTCTTGATGTGTAACTTAGCAGACCATAAGGGGGTGTAGGCTCAGTGGTAGAGCGTTCGCTTTGCATGTGAAAGGCCCCGGGTTCGATCCCCGGCACCTCCAGCCCTTTGGGGATGTAGCTCAAGTGGTAGAGCGCTCGCTTAGCATGTGAGAGGTACGGGGATCGATACCCCGCATCTCCAGGGTTTTATATATTAACTTATAACTAATTATAGCTAGATATTACCTTGGTTTTTCTTGCCCAGGGATCACGTCAGAGATCACAAAACATCTTTAAACAAACTGTTGACTGTATATAGTGCATATTTTGTCTGCAGGATGATCTTGCAATGCTTGCAACATTGTTATTTACTTCATGACCACTCAAACACTAACTACAGTGCTGTAATGTTCAGTGCTGTAATGCTCACACAATGGAGGGTCGAGCTCTCATCCTAGACTTACCAGTGACTGATAAGTGTAAGACATTGTGATAAGTCACCAATCTTATCAGAAATGTATTTAGCAAACGATCTAGATTTTAAGTGCCCGAGTCCATTGTGTTCCTGTATATCTTAACAAACTTTGCAACTAATTCATCAATGCTGTAGCTTGTTAACAGCATTGCTTTTTCAGCTCCTGGGGCGACTGTAACCTGCAACTCCATGGATGAGTGTTGGTGTACATGGTGGGTTGTGGTCAGTGTTCAGCTCCTTGGCCACTGTAACCTGTAATGCCATGGAATGGTGTTGGTGTACATGGTGGGTGAGGTCAGTGTTCAGCTCCTGGGCCACTGTAACCTGTAACCTCATGGAAGGGTGTTGGTGTACATGGTGGATGTGGTCAGTGTTCAGCTCCTGGGCCTCTATAACCTGTCACCCCATGGAAGCGTGTTAGTGTACATGGTGGGTGTGGTCAGTGTTCAGCTCCTGGGCCGCTGTAATCTGTAACCCCATGGAAGATTGTTGGTGTACATGGTGGGTGTTGTCAGTGTTCAGCTCCTGGGCCACTGAAATCTGTAACCCCATAGAAGGGTGCTGGTGTACATGGTGGGTGTTGTCAGTATTCAGTTCCTGGGCCACAGTAACCTATTACTCCACCGATGGGTGTTGGTGTACATGGTGGGTGTGGTCAGGTTTTCAGGTCCTGGGCCCAAGTAACCCGTAACCCCATGGATGGTGTTAGTGTACATGGTTGGTGTATGTCAATGTTCAGCTCCTGGGCCACTGTAACCCGTAACCCCATGGATTTGTGTTGGTGTACATGGTGTTGTGTGGTCAGTGTTCAGCTCCTGGGTCACTGAATTTGTCCCTAATACATGTTGGACCAGTCAATGATCAACCTTAGATTGGTCAGCTAATACTATTGGAAGTTCTGAAATGGTGGCCGTGAGTGGCTAATGCATACGCTTGGTGATAGATTTTCCACCTTTTTGAAAGTTTCAGGTTTACTTAAAATCCAAGAAAGAAGCTCTTTGCAAGCGTCGATTAAAAATTATGGCATCCTTCTTGAATATTTTGAAACTTTTTCTGGGTTATAAAATTGTTTTGTCGGTTAATTGCCAGAAGTATTGAAAATTCGTAACAAAAGTCAACTTTCTCCAGGTGCAGATATTTGGAATTGTAGTCCAAATTAACATGAAGCTTTGCATGATGAAGATGCACGATTCTTCTGAGCATTCCAAGAGGGACGTTTTCTAAGTCAGTGTGAAGGCTAAACTAACTTGCTTCATCTCTCTGACGAAGTAAATTCATGCTCTCAAAATCATTTAGGATTGGTTTGAAAAATGTGAAATATAGCCTAGTGTTGGGATCAGAGCACATTGAAAATACTTGTCATGCAACATATTTATCACAAGAAGAAGAAGCGATATGGTATGGAGTTGTTAAGGAATCCCACTGATTTAACAATCTCTTTACACTTTTTTTAATTAAAATATTAGGTACATCTGCATTTGTGCAGCAACCCTAAACTATATGAAGGGGAGTAGAATGTGTCACAAAGCTAGCTACGTGATGCTAAAAAATCCCCATCACACAGGATGGTTAGTCATACAGAGGCACGTGATAAGCAGTCTTCACTAACAGACTCCGGGTGCATTATGAGGATATCATCAACATAGGAGTGAATAAGGTTGCACTGATACTAAAGGTCCCTCATTCGCAGGATGGTTAGTCATAGGGCCATATGTTTAGTAGCCTACACTGTTAAATTTTGGGTGCAATATGAGGATATCTTCACGAACACGAGAGTGAATAAAGTAATTGCAAAGCTCTAGGTACCTCATGCTCACGGGTCTGATAGGTCTATTAACTGGGCATTGGGTGATGTAGTGTGGGAGATCTGGCCGCAGTTCCTGCTCACAGAGTTTGCACCTAAAGTGCTCAGGATTGGAAGATCCGTCACCTGTAGTCACCTGCCACAGATAACGGTAACCCAACCTGATCCTTGCAACCACTGTGTCGCACAGTCTGGTGGACGTTTTATGCAGCCCATAAATGTACGTTTCAGATCTAAACAAGTCATAGCTTTTTATGCTAGTGTACACTACCGCTCCTTGCCAACCATCGTGTTCCTGACAAAGGTATTAACTGTAAGGGGGTTTTTAATCATCATTTATCAATACGTAATTTTCTAAATAACCTTCTCCAGTTATTGATGATTTGTGGAACAAGCTGTTGCTTTCGATATGACGTATTAATGACAATTAGGTGGGGAAAACTATGGCACCTTGGGAGGATTACCTTGCCTTGCGATTACTTTTTCTTTCGAAGGTTCTTGGGATCACCGTCCCCAGGAGGCCTGTATCCGACCAAGGCCTCCTGTGGTAAGTGGTCTAGTCAATCAGGCTGACGGATGCAGCTTTCATTTGTACACATTACATTATAAAAACATAAATAATCATTATTTTCTTAACATTAATAGCCCAACTTTTAAATTATCCCAAAAAGTAGCATGTAGTGACTTATCATAAAGGAGAGAGATTAAATCCAGAGCTTAAAGTCTGGGGAAGCTTGCAGTTGAACTTCATATTTGTAACAGGCGGAACCAAGGATCTAAACATCAAGCACAATTGTATTTAGAAATGTTCCTGACGAAGGATAAATTCTTGATGTGTAACTTAGCAGACCATAAGGGGGTGTAGCTCAGTGGTAGAGCGTTCGCTTTGCATGTGAAAGGCCCCGGGTTCGATCCCCGGCACCTCCAGCCCTTTGGGGATGTAGCTCAAGTGGTAGAGCGCTCGCTTAGCATGTGAGAGGTACGGGGATCGATACCCCGCATCTCCAGGGTTTTATATATTAACTTATAACTAATTATAGCTAGATATTACCTTGGTTTTTCTTGCCCAGGGATCACGTCAGAGATCACAAAACATCTTTAAACAAACTGTTGACTGTATATAGTGCATATTTTGTCTGCAGGATGATCTTGCAATGCTTGCAACATTGTTATTTACTTCATGACCACTCAAACATTAACTACAGTGCTGTAATGTTCAGTGCTGTAATGCTCACACAATGGAGGGTCGAGCTCTCATCCTAGACTTAACAGTGACTGATAAGTGTAAGACATTGTGATAAGTCACCAATCTTATCAGAAATGTATTTAGCAAACGATCTAGATTTTAAGTGCCCGAGTCCATTGTGTTCCTGTATATCTTAACAAACTTTGCAACTAATTCATCAATGCTGTAGCTTGTTAACAGCATTGCTTTTTCAGCTCCTGGGGCGACTGTAACCTGCAACTCCATGGATGAGTGTTGGTGTACATGGTGGGTGTGGTCAGTGTTCAGCTCCTTGGCCACTGTAACCTGTAATGCCATGGAATGGTGTTGGTGTACATGGTGGGTGAGGTCAAGTCTTCAGCTCCTGGGCCACTGTAACCTGTAACCTCATGGAAGGGTGTTGGTGTACATGGTGGATGTGGTCAGTGTTCAGCTCCTGGGCCTCTATAACCTGTCACCCCATGGAAGCGTGTTAGTGTACATGGTGGGTGTTGTCAGTGTTCAGCTCCTGGGCCACTGAAATCTGTAACCCCATAGAAGGGTGCTGGTGTACATGGTGGGTGTTGTCAGTATTCAGTTCCTGGGCCACAGTAACCTATTACTCCACCGATGGGTGTTGGTGTACATGGTGGGTGTGGTCAGGTTTCAGGTCCTGGGCCCAAGTAACCCGTAACCCCATGGATGGGTGTTAGTGTACATGGTTGGTGTATGTCAATGTTCAGCTCCTGGGCCACTGTAACCCGTAACCCCATGGATTTGTGTTGGTGTACATGGTGTTGTGTGGTCAGTGTTCAGCTCCTGGGTCACTGAATTTGTCCCTAATACATGTTGGACCAGTCAATGATCAACCTTAGATTGGTCAGCTAATACTATTGGAAGTTCTGAAATGGTGGCCGTGAGTGGCTAATGCATACGCTTGGTGATAGATTTTCCACCTTTTTGAAAGTTTCAGGTTTACTTAAAATCCAAGAAAGAAGCTCTTTGCAAGCGTCGATTAAAAATTATGGCATCCTTTTTGAATATTTTGAAACTTTTTCTGGGTTATAAAATTGTTTTGTCGGTTAATTGCCAGAAGTATTGAAAATTCGTAACAAAAGTCAACTTTCTCCAGGTGCAGATATTTGGAATTGTAGTCCAAATTAACATGAAGCTTTGCATGATGAAGATGCACGATTCTTCTGAGCATTCCAAGAGAGACATTTTCTAAGTCAGTGTGAAGGCTAAACTAACTTGCTTCATCTCTCTGACGAAGTAAATTCATGCTCTCAAAATCATTTAGGATTGGTTTGAAAAATGTGAAATATAGCCTAGTGTTGGGATCAGAGCACATTGAAAATACTTGTCATGCAACATATTTATCACAAGAAGAAGAAGCGATATGGTATGGAGTTGTTAAGGAATCCCACTGATTTAACAATAGCTTTACACTTTTTTTAATTAAAATATTAGGTACATCTGCATTTGTGCAGCAACCCTAAACTATATGAAGGGGAGTAGAATGTGTCACAAAGCTAGCTACGTGATGCTAAAAAATCCCCATCACACAGGATGGTTAGTCATACAGAGGCACGTGATAAGCAGTCTTCACTAACAGACTCCGGGTGCATTATGAGGATATCATCAACATAGGATTGAATAAGGTAGCACTGATACTAAAGGTCCCTCATTTCGCAGGATGGTTAGTCATAGGGCCATATGTTTAGTAGCCTACACTGTTAAATTTTGGGTGCAATATGAGGATATCTTCACGAACACGAGAGTGAATAAAGTAATTGCAAAGCTCTAGGTACCTCATGCTCACGGGTCTGATAGGTCTATTAACTGGGCATTGGGTGATGTAGTGTGGGAGATCTGGCCGCAGTTCCTGCTCACAGAGTTTGCACCTAAAGTGCTCAGGATTGGAAGATCCGTCACCTGTAGTCACCTGCCACAGATAACGGTAACCCAACCTGATCCTTGCAACCACTGTGTCGCACAGTCTGGTGGACGTTTTATGCAGCCCATAAATGTACGTTTCAGATCTAAACAAGTCATAGCTTTTTATGCTAGTGTACACTACCGCTCCTTGCCAACCATCGTGTTCCTGACAAAGGTATTAACTGTAAGCGGTTTTTAATCATCATTTATCAATACGTAATTTTCTAAATAACCTTCTCCAGTTATTGATGATTTGTGGAACAAGCTGTTGCTTTCGATATGACGTATTAATGACAATTAGGTGGGGAAAACTATGGCACCTTGGGAGGATTCCCTTGCCTTGCGATTACTTTTTCTTTCGAAGGTTCTTGGGATCACCGTCCCCAGGAGGCCTGTATCCGACCAAGCCTCCTGTGGTAAGTGGTCTAGTCAATCAGGCTGACGGATGCAGCTTTCATTTGTACACATTACATTATAAAAACATAAATAATCATTATTTTCTTAACATTAATAGCCCAACTTACTTTTAAATTATCCCAAAAAGTCGCATGTAGTGACTTTTCATAAAGGAGAGAGATTAAATCCAGAGCTTAAAGTCTGGGGAAGCTTGCAGTTGAACTTCATATTTGTAACAGGCGGAACCAAGGATCTAAACATCAAGCACAATTGTATTTAGAAATGTTCCTGACGAAGGATAAATTCTTGATGTGTAACTTAACAGACCATAAGGGGGTGTAGCTCAGTGGTAGAGCGTTCGCTTTGCATGTGAAAGGCCCCGGGTTCGATCCCCGGCACCTCCAGCCCTTTGGGGATGTAGCTCAAGTGGTAGAGCGCTCGCTTAGCATGTGAGAGGTACGGGGATCGATACCCCGCATCTCCAGGGTTTTATATATTAACTTATAACTAATTATAGCTAGATATTACCTTGGTTTTTCTTGCCAGGGATCACGTCAGAGATCACAAAACATCTTTAAACAAACTGTTGACTGTATATAGTGCATATTTTGTCTGCAGGATGATCTTGCAATGCTTGCAACATTGTTATTTACTTCATGACCACTCAAACACTAACTACAGTGCTGTAATGTTCAGTGCTGTAATGCTCACACAATGGAGGGTCGAGCTCTCATCCTAGACTTACCAGTGACTGATAAGTGTAAGACATTGTGATAAGTCACCAATCTTATCAGAAATGTATTTAGCAAACGATCTAGATTTTAAGTGCCCGAGTCCATTGTGTTCCTGTATATCTTAACAAACTTTGCAACTAATTCATCAATGCTGTAGCTTGTTAACAGCATTGCTTTTTCAGCTCCTGGGGCGACTGTAACCTGCAACTCCATGGATGAGTGTTGGTGTACATGGTGGGTGTGGTCAGTGTTCAGCTCCTTGGCCACTGTAACCTGTAATGCCATGGAATGGTGTTGGTGTACATGGTGGGTGAGGTCATTGTTCAGCTCCTGGGCCACTGTAACCTGTAACCTCATGGAAGGGTGTTGGTGTACATGGTGGATGTGGTCAGTGTTCAGCTCCTGGGCCTCTATAACCTGTCACCCCATGGAAGCGTGTTAGTGTACATGGTGGGTGTGGTCAGTGTTCAGCTCCTGGGCCGCTGTAATCTGTAACCCCATGGAAGATTGTTGGTGTACATGGTGGGTGTTGTCAGTGTTCAGCTCCTGGGCCACTGAAATCTGTAACCCCATAGAAGGGTGCTGGTGTACATGGTGGGTGTTGTCAGTATTCAGTTCCTGGGCCACAGTAAACTATTACTCCACCGATGGGTGTTGGTGTACATGGTGGGTGTGGTCAGGTTTCAGGTCCTGGGCCCAAGTAACCCGTAACCCCATGGATGGGTGTTAGTGTACATGGTTGGTGTATGTCAATGTTCAGCTCCTGGGCCACTGTAACCCGTAACCCCATGGATTTGTGTTGGTGTACATGGTGTTGTGTGGTCAGTGTTCAGCTCCTGGGTCACTGAATTTGTCCCTAATACATGTTGGACCAGTCAATGATCAACCTTAGATTGGTCAGCTAATACTATTGGAAGTTCTGAAATGGTGGCCGTGAGTGGCTAATGCATACGCTTGGTGATAGATTTTCCACCTTTTTGAAAGTTTCAGGTTTACTTAAAATCCAAGAAAGAAGCTCTTTGCAAGCGTCGATTAAAAATTATGGCATCCTTCTTGAATATTTTGAAACTTTTTCTGGGTTATAAAATTGTTTTGTCGGTTAATTGCCAGAAGTATTGAAAATTCGTAACAAAAGTCAACTTTCTCCAGGTGCAGATATTTGGAATTGTAGTCCAAATTAACATGAAGCTTTGCATGATGAAGATGCACGATTCTTCTGAGCATTCCAAGAGGGACGTTTTCTAAGTCAGTGTGAAGGCTAAACTAACTTGCTTCATCTCTCTGACGAAGTAAATTCATGCTCTCAAAATCATTTAGGATTGGTTTGAAAAATGTGAAATATAGCCTAGTGTTGGGATCAGAGCACATTGAAAATACTTGTCATGCAACATATTTATCACAAGAAGAAGAAGCGATATGGTATGGAGTTGTTAAGGAATCCCACTGATTTAACAATCTCTTTACACTTTTTTTAATTAAAATATTAGGTACATCTGCATTTGTGCAGCAACCCTAAACTATATGAAGGGGAGTAGAATGTGTCACAAAGCTAGCTACGTGATGCTAAAAAATCCCCATCACACAGGATGGTTAGTCATACAGAGGCACGTGATAAGCAGTCTTCACTAACAGACTCCGGGTGCATTATGAGGATATCATCAACATAGGAGTGAATAAGGTTGCACTGATACTAAAGGTCCCTCATTTCGCAGGATGGTTAGTCATAGGGCCATATGTTTAGTAGCCTACACTGTTAAATTTTGGGTGCAATATGAGGATATCTTCACGAACACGAGAGTGAATAAAGTAATTGCAAAGCTCTAGGTACCTCATGCTCACGGGTCTGATAGGTCTATTAACTGGGCATTGGGTGATGTAGTGTGGGAGATCTGGCCGCAGTTCCTGCTCACAGAGTTTGCACCTAAAGTGCTCAGGATTGGAAGATCCGTCACCTGTAGTCACCTGCCACAGATAACGGTAACCCAACCTGATCCTTGACACCACTGTGTCGCACAGTCTGGTGGACGTTTTATGCAGCCCATAAATGTACGTTTCAGATCTAAACAAGTCATAGCTTTTTATGCTAGTGTACACTACCGCTCCTTGCCAACCATCGTGTTCCTGACAAAGGTATTAACTGTAAGGGGGTTTTAATCATCATTTATCAATACGTAATTTTCTAAATAACCTTCTCCAGTTATTGATGATTTGTGGAACAAGCTGTTGCTTTCGATATGACGTATTAATGACAATTAGGTGGGGAAAACTATGGCACCTTGGGAGGATTACCTTGCCTTGCGATTACTTTTTCTTTCGAAGGTTCTTGGGATCACCGTCCCCAGGAGGCCTGTATCCGACCAAGCCTCCTGTGGTAAGTGGTCTAGTCAATCAGGCTGACGGATGCAGCTTTCATTTGTACACATTACATTATAAAAACATAAATAATCATTATTTTCTTAACATTAATAGCCCAACTTACTTTTAAATTATCCCAAAAAGTAGCATGTAGTGACTTATCATAAAGGAGAGAGATTAAATCCAGAGCTTAAAGTCTGGGGAAGCTTGCAGTTGAACTTCATATTTGTAACAGGCGGAACCAAGGATCTAAACATCAAGCACAATTGTATTTAGAAATGTTCCTGACGAAGGATAAATTCTTGATGTGTAACTTAGCAGACCATAAGGGGGTGTAGCTCAGTGGTAGAGCGTTCGCTTTGCATGTGAAAGGCCCCGGGTTCGATCCCCGGCACCTCCAGCCCTTTGGGGATGTAGCTCAAGTGGTAGAGCGCTCGCTTAGCATGTGAGAGGTACGGGGATCGATACCCCGCATCTCCAGGGTTTTATATACTAACTTATAACTAATTATAGCTAGATATTACCTTGGTTTTTCTTGCCCAGGGATCACATCAGAGATCACAAAACATCTTTAAACAAACTGTTGACTGTATATAGTGCATATTTTGTCTGCAGGATGATCTTGCAATGCTTGCAACATTGTTATTTACTTCATGACCACTCAAACATTAACTACAGTGCTGTAATGTTCAGTGCTGTAATGCTCACACAATGGAGGGTCGAGCTCTCATCCTAGACTTACCAGTGACTGATAAGTGTAAGACATTGTGATAAGTCACCAATCTTATCAGAAATGTATTTAGCAAACGATCTAGATTTTAAGTGCCCGAGTCCATTGTGTTCCTGTATATCTTAACAAACTTTGCAACTAATTCATCAATGCTGTAGCTTGTTAACAGCATTGCTTTTTCAGCTCCTGGGGCGACTGTAACCTGCAACTCCATGGATAAGTGTTGGTGTACATGGTGGGTGTGGTCAGTGTTCAGCTCCTTGGCCACTGTAACCTGTAATGCCATGGAATGGTGTTGGTGTACATGGTGGGTGAGGTCAGTGTTCAGCTCCTGGGCCACTGTAACCTGTAACCTCATGGAAGGGTGTTGGTGTACATGGTAGATGTGGTCAGTGTTCAGCTCCTGGGCCTCTATAACCTGTCACCCCATGGAAGCGTGTTAGTGTACATGGTGGGTGTGGTCAGTGTTCAGCTCCTGGGCCGCTGTAATCTGTAACCCCATGGAAGATTGTTGGTGTACATGGTGGGTGTTGTCAGTGTTCAGCTCCTGGGCCACTGAAATCTGTAACCCCATAGAAGGGTGCTGGTGTACATGGTGGGTGTTGTCAGTATTCAGTTCCTGGGCCACAGTAACCTATTACTCCACCGATGGGTGTTGGTGTACATGGTGGGTGTGGTCAGGTTTCAGGTCCTGGGCCCAAGTAACCCGTAACCCCATGGATGGGTGTTAGTGTACATGGTTTGTGTATGTCAATGTTCAGCTCCTGGGCCACTGTAACCCGTAACCCCATGGATTTGTGTTGGTGTACATGGTGTTGTGTGGTCAGTGTTCAGCTCCTGGGTCACTGAATTTGTCCCTAATACATGTTGGACCAGTCAATGATCAACCTTAGATTGGTCAGCTAATACTATTGGAAGTTCTGAAATGGTGGCCGTGAGTGGCTAATGCATACGCTTGGTGATAGATTTTCCACCTTTTTGAAAGTTTCAGGTTTACTTAAAATCCAAGAAAGAAGCTCTTTGCAAGCGTCGATTAAAAATTATGGCATCCTTCTTGAATATTTTGAAACTTTTTCTGGGTTATAAAATTGTTTTGTCGGTTAATTGCTAGAAGTATTGAAAATTCGTAACAAAAGTCAACTTTCTCCAGGTGCAGATATTTGGAATTGTAGTCCAAATTAACATGAAGCTTTGCATGATGAAGATGCACGATTCTTCTGAGCATTCCAAGAGGGACGTTTTCTAAGTCAGTGTGAAGGCTAAACTAACTTGCTTCATCTCTCTGACGAAGTAAATTCATGCTCTCAAAATCATTTAGGATTGGTTTGAAAAATGTGAAATATAGCCTAGTGTTGGGATCAGAGCACATTGAAAATACTTGTCATGCAACATATTTATCACAAGAAGAAGAAGCGATATGGTATGGAGTTGTTAAGGAATCCCACTGATTTAACAATCGCTTTACACTTTTTTAATTAAAATATTAGGTACATCTGCATTTGTGCAGCAACCCTAAACTATATGAAGGGGAGTAGAATGTGTCACAAAGCTAGCTACGTGATGCTAAAAAATCCCCATCACACAGGATGTTTAGTCATACAGAGGCACGTGATAAGCAGTCTTCACTAACAGACTCCGGGTGCATTATGAGGATATCATCAACATAGGAGTGAATAAGGTTGCACTGATACTAAAGGTCCCTCATTTCGCAGGATGGTTAGTCATAGGGCCATATGTTTAGTAGCCTACACTGTTAAATTTTGGGTGCAATATGAGGATATCTTCACGAACACGAGAGTGAATAAAGTAATTGCAAAGCTCTAGGTACCTCATGCTCACGGGTCTGATAGGTCTATTAACTGGGCATTGGGTGATGTAGTGTGGGAGATCTGGCCGCAGTTCCTGCTCACAGAGTTTGCACCTAAAGTGCTCAGGATTGGAAGATCCGTCACCTGTAGTCACCTGCCACAGATAACGGTAACCCAACCTGATCCTTGCAACCACTGTGTCGCACAGTCTGGTGGACGTTTTATGCAGCCCATAAATGTACGTTTCAGATCTAAACAAGTCATAGCTTTTTATGCTAGTGTACACTACCGCTCCTTGCCAACCATCGTGTTCCTGACAAAGGTATTAACTGTAAGGGGGTTTTAATCATCATTTATCAATACGTAATTTTCTAAATAACCTTCTCCAGTTATTGATGATTTGTGGAACAAGCTGTTGCTTTCGATATGACGTATTAATGACAATTTGGTGGGGAAAACTATGGCACCTTGGGAGGATTCCCTTGCCTTGCGATTACTTTTTCTTTCGAAGGTTCTTGGGATCACCGTCCCCAGGAGGCCTGTATCCGACCAAGCCTCCTGTGGTAAGTGGTCTAGTCAATCAGGCTGACGGATGCAGCTTTCATTTGTACACATTACATTATAAAAACATAAATAATCATTATTTTCTTAACATTAATAGCCCAACTTACTTTTAAATTATCCCAAAAAGTCGCATGTAGTAACTTTTCATAAAGGAGAGAGATTAAATCCAGAGCTTAAAGTCTGGGGAAGCTTGCAATTGAACTTCATATTTGTAACAGGCGGAATCAAGGATCTAAACATCAAGCACAATTGTATTTAGAAATGTTCCTGACGAAGGATAAATTCTTGATGTGTAACTTAGCAGACCATAAGGGGGTGTAGCTCAGTGGTAGAGCGTTCGCTTTGCATGTGAAAGGCCCCGGGTTCGATCCCCGGCACCTCCAGCCCTTTGGGGATGTAGCTCAAGTGGTAGAGCGCTCGCTTAGCATGTGAGAGGTACGGGGATCGATACCCCGCATCTCCAGGGTTTTATATATTAACTTATAACTAATTATAGCTAGATATTACCTTGGTTTTTCTTGCCCAGGGATCACGTCAGAGATCACAAAACATCTTTAAACAAACTGTTGACTGTATATAGTGCATATTTTGTCTGCAGGATGATCTTGCAATGCTTGCAACATTGTTATTTACTTCATGACCACTCAAACATTAACTATAGTGCTGTAATGTTCAGTGCTGTAATGCTCACACAATGGAGGGTCGAGCTCTCATCCTAGACTTAACAGTGACTGATAAGTGTAAGACATTGTGATAAGTCACCAATCTTATCAGAAATGTATTTAGCAAACGATCTAGATTTTAAGTGCCCGAGTCCATTGTGTTCCTGTATATCTTAACAAACTTTGCAACTAATTCATCAATGCTGTAGCTTGTTAACAGCATTGCTTTTTCAGCTCCTGGGGCGACTGTAACCTGCAACTCCATGGATGAGTGTTGGTGTACATGGTGGGTGTGGTCAGTGTTCAGCTCCTTGGCCACTGTAACCTGTAATGCCATGGAATGGTGTTGGTGTACATGGTGGGTGAGGTCAGTCTTCAGCTCCTGGGCCACTGTAACCTGTAACCTCATGGAAGGGTGTTGGTGTACATGGTGGATGTGGTCAGTGTTCAGCTCCTGGGCCTCTATAACCTGTCACCCCATGGAAGCGTGTTAGTGTACATGGTGGGTGTGGTCAGTGTTCAGCTCCTGGGCCGCTGTAATCTGTAACCCCATGGAAGATTGTTGGTGTACATGGTGGGTGTTGTCAGTGTTCAGCTCCTGGGCCACTGAAATCTGTAACCCCATAGAAGGGTGCTGGTGTACATGGTGGGTGTTGTCAGTATTCAGTTCCTGGGCCACAGTAACCTATTACTCCACCGATGGGTGTTGGTGTACATGGTGGGTGTGGTCAGGTTTCAGGTCCTGGGCCCAAGTAACCCGTAACCCCATGGATGGGTGTTAGTGTACATGGTTGGTGTATGTCAATGTTCAGCTCCTGGGCCACTGTAACCCGTAACCCCATGGATTTGTGTTGGTGTACATGGTGTTGTGTGGTCAGTGTTCAGCTCCTGGGTCACTGAATTTGTCCCTAATACATGTTGGACCAGTCAATGATCAACCATAGATTGGTCAGCTAATACTATTGGAAGTTCTGAAATGGTGGCCGTGAGTGGCTAATGCATACGCTTGGTGATAGATTTTCCACCTTTTTGAAAGTTTCAGGTTTACTTAAAATCCAAGAAAGAAGCTCTTTGCAAGCGTCGATTAAAAATTATGGCATCCTTTTTGAATATTTTGAAACTTTTTCTGGGTTATAAAATTGTTTTGTCGGTTAATTGCCAGAAGTATTGAAAATTCGTAACAAAAGTCAACTTTCTCCAGGTGCAGATATTTGGAATTGTAGTCCAAATTAACATGAAGCTTTGCATGATGAAGATGCACGATTCTTCTGAGCATTCCAAGAGAGACATTTTCTAAGTCAGTGTGAAGGCTAAACTAACTTGCTTCATCTCTCTGACGAAGTAAATTCATGCTCTCAAAATCATTTAGGATTGGTTTGAAAAATGTGAAATATAGCCTAGTGTTGGGATCAGAGCACATTGAAAATACTTGTCATGCAACATATTTATCACAAGAAGAAGAAGCGATATGGTATGGAGTTGTTAAGGAATCCCACTGATTTAACAATAGCTTTACACTTTTTTTAATTAAAATATTAGGTACATCTGCATTTGTGCAGCAACCCTAAACTATATGAAGGGGAGTAGAATGTGTCACAAAGCTAGCTACGTGATGCTAAAAAATCCCCATCACACAGGATGGTTAGTCATACAGAGGCACGTGATAAGCAGTCTTCACTAACAGACTCCGGGTGCATTATGAGGATATCATCAACATAGGATTGAATAAGGTAGCACTGATACTAAAGGTCCCTCATTTCGCAGGATGGTTAGTCATAGGGCCATATGTTTAGTAGCCTACACTGTTAAATTTTGGGTGCAATATGAGGATATCTTCACGAACACGAGAGTGAATAAAGTAATTGCAAAGCTCTAGGTACCTCATGCTCACGGGTCTGATAGGTCTATTAACTGGGCATTGGGTGATGTAGTGTGGGAGATCTGGCCGCAGTTCCTGCTCACAGAGTTTGCACCTAAAGTGCTCAGGATTGGAAGATCCGTCACCTGTAGTCACCTGCCACAGATAACGGTAACCCAACCTGATCCTTGCAACCACTGTGTCGCACAGTCTGGTGGACGTTTTATGCAGCCCATAAATGTACGTTTCAGATCTAAACAAGTCATAGCTTTTTATGCTAGTGTACACTACCGCTCCTTGCCAACCATCGTGTTCCTGACAAAGGTATTAACTGTAAGCGGTTTTTAATCATCATTTATCAATACGTAATTTTCTAAATAACCTTCTCCAGTTATTGATGATTTGTGGAACAAGCTGTTGCTTTCGATATGACGTATTAATGACAATTAGGTGGGGAAAACTATGGCACCTTGGGAGGATTCCCTTGCCTTGCGATTACTTTTTCTTTCGAAGGTTCTTGGGATCACCGTCCCCAGGAGGCCTGTATCCGACCAAGCCTCCTGTGGTAAGTGGTCTAGTCAATCAGGCTGACGGATGCAGCTTTCATTTGTACACATTACATTATAAAAACATAAATAATCATTATTTTCTTAACATTAATAGCCCAACTTACTTTTAAATTATCCCAAAAAGTCGCATGTAGTGACTTTTCATAAAGGAGAGAGATTAAATCCAGAGCTTAAAGTCTGGGGAAGCTTGCAGTTGAACTTCATATTTGTAACAGGCGGAACCAAGGATCTAAACATCAAGCACAATTGTATTTAGAAATGTTCCTGACGAAGGATAAATTCTTGATGTGTAACTTAGCAGACCATAAGGGAGTGTAGCTCAGTGGTAGAGCGTTCGCTTTGCATGTGAAAGGCCCCGGGTTCGATCCCCGGCACCTCCAGCCCTTTGGGGATGTAGCTCAAGTGGTAGAGCGCTCGCTTAGCATGTGAGAGGTACGGGGATCGATACCCCGCATCTCCAGGGTTTTATATACTAACTTATAACTAATTATAGCTAGATATTACCTTGGTTTTTCTTGCCCAGAGATCACATCAGAGATCACAAAACATCTTTAAACAAACTGTTGACTGTATATAGTGCATATTTTGTCTGCAGGATGATCTTGCAATGCTTGCAACATTGTTATTTACTTCATGACCACTCAAACATTAACTACAGTGCTGTAATGTTCAGTGCTGTAATGCTCACACAATGGAGGGTCGAGCTCTCATCCTAGACTTACCAGTGACTGATAAGTGTAAGACATTGTGATAAGTCACCAATCTTATCAGAAATGTATTTAGCAAACGATCTAGAGTTTAAGTGCCCGAGTCCATTGTGTTCCTGTATATCTTAACAAACTTTGCAACTAATTCATCAATGCTGTAGCTTGTTAACAGCATTGCTTTTTCAGCTCCTGGGGCGACTGTAACCTGCAACTCCCTGGATGAGTGTTGGTGTACATGGTGGGTGTGGGCAGTGTTCAGCTCCTTGGCCACTGTAACCTGTAATCCCATGGAATGGTGTTGGTGTACATGGTGGGTGTGGTCAGTGTTTAGCTCCTGGGCCACTGTAACCTGTAACCTCATGGAAGGGTGGTGGTGTACATGGTGGATGTGGTCAGTGTTCAGCTCCTGGGCCTCTATAACCTGTCACCCCATGGAAGCGTGTTAGTGTACATGGTGGGTGTTGTCAGTGTTCAGCTCCTGGGCCACTGAAATCTGTAACCCCATAGAAGGGTGCTGGTGTACATGGTGTGTGTTGTCAGTATTCAGTTCCTGGGCCACAGTAACCTATTACTCCATCGATGGGTGTTGGTGTACATGGTGGGTGTGGTCAGGTTTCAGGTCCTGGGCCCAAGTAACCCGTAACCCCATGGATGGGTGTTAGTGTACATGGTTGGTGTATGTCAATGTTCAGCTCCTGGGCCACTGTAACCCGTAACCCCATGGATTTGTGTTGGTGTACATGGTGTTGTGTGGTCAGTGTTCAGCTCCTGGGTCACTGAATTTGTCCCTAATACATGTTGGACCAGTCAATGATCAACATTAGATTGGTCAGCTAATACTATTGGAAGTTCTGAAATGGTGGCCGTGAGTGGCTAATGCATACGCTTGGTGATAGATTTTCCACCTTTTTGAAAGTTTCAGGTTTACTTAAAATACAAGAAAGAAGCTCTTTGGAAGCGTCCATTAAAAATTATGGCATCCTTCTTGAATATTTTGAAACTTTTTCTGGGTTATAAAATTGTTTTGTCGGTTAATTGCCAGAAGTATTGAAAATTCGTAACAAAAGTCAACTTTCTCCAGGTGCAGATATTTGGAATTGTAGTCCAAATTAACATGAAGCTTTGCATGATGAAGATGCACGATTCTTCTGAGCATTCCAAGAGGGACGTTTTCTAAGTCAGTGTGAAGGCTATACTAACTTGCTTCATCTTTCTGACGAAGTAAATTCATGCTCTCAAAATCATTTAGGATTGGTTTGAAAAATGTGAAATATAGCTTATTGTTGGGATCAGAGCACATTGAAAATACTTGTCATGCAACATATTTATCACAAGAAGAAGAAGCGATATGGTATGGAGTTGTTTAGGAATCCCACTGATTTAACAATCGCTTTACACTTTTTTTAATTAAAATATTAGGTACATCTGCATTTGTGCAGCAACCCTAAACTATATGAAGGGGAGTAGAATGTGTCACAAAGCTAGCTACGTGATGCTAAAAAATCCCCATCACACAGGATGGTTAGTCATACAGAGGCACGTGATAAGCAGTCTTCACTAACAGACTCCGGGTGCATTATGAGGATATCATCAACATAGGACTGAATAAGGTAGCACTGATACTAAAGGTCCCTCATTTCGCAGGATGGTTAGTCATAGGGCCATATGTTTAGTAGCCTACACTGTTAAATTTTGGGTGCAATATGAGGATATCTTCACGAACACGAGAGTGAATAAAGTAATTGCAAAGCTCTAGGTACCTCATGCTCACGGGTCTGATAGGTCTATTAACTGGGCATTGGATGGTGTAGTGTGGGAGATCTGGCCGCAGTTCCTGCTCACAGAGTTTGCACCTAAAGTGCTCAGGATTGGAAGATCCGTCACCTGTAGTCACCTGCCACAGATAACGGTAACCCAACCTGATCCTTGCAACCACTGTGTCGCACAGTCTGGTGGACGTTTTATGCAGCCCATAAATGTAGGTTTCAGATCTAAACAAGTCATAGCTTTTTATGCTAGTGTACACTACCGCTCCTTGCCAACCATCGTGTTCCTGACAAAGGACAAAGGTATTAACTGTAAGGGGTTTTTAATCATCATTTATCAATACGTAATTTTCTAAATAACCTTCTCCAGTTATTGATGATTTGTGGAACAAGCTGTTGCTTTCGATATGACGTATTAATGACAATTAGGTGGGGAAAACTATGGCACCTTGGGAGGATTACCTTGCCTTGCGATTACTTTTTCTTTCGAAGGTTCTTGGGATCACCGTCCCCAGGAGGCCTGTATCCGACCAAGCCTCCTGTGGTAAGTGGTCTAGTCAATCAGGCTGACGGATGCAGCTTTCATTTGTACACATTACATTATAAAAACATAAATAATCATTATTTTCTTAACATTAATAGCCCAACTTACTTTTAAATTATCCCAAAAAGTCGCATGTAGTGACTTTTCATAAAGGAGAGAGATTAAATCCAGAGCTTAAAGTCTGGGGAAGCTTGCAGTTGAACTTCATATTTGTAACAGGCGGAACCAAGGATCTAAACATCAAGCACAATTGTATTTAGAAATGTTCCTGACGAAGGATAAATTCTTGATGTGTAACTTAGCAGACCATAAGGGGGTGTAGCTCAGTGGTAGAGCGTTCGCTTTGCATGTGAAAGGCCCCGGGTTCGATCCCCGGCACCTCCAGCCCTTTGGGGATGTAGCTCAAGTGGTAGAGCGCTCGCTTAGCATGTGAGAGGTACGGGGATCGATACCCCGCATCTCCAGGGTTTTATATACTAACTTATAACTAATTATAGCTAGATATTACCTTGGTTTTTCTTGCCCAGGGATCACATCAGAGATCACAAAACATCTTTAAACAAACTGTTGACTGTATATAGTGCATATTTTGTCTGCAGGATGATCTTGCAATGCTTGCAACATTGTTATTTACTTCACGACCACTCAAACATTAACTACAGTGCTGTAATGTTCAGTGCTGTAATGCTCACACAATGGAGGGTCGAGCTCTCATCCTAGACTTACCAGTGACTGATAAGTGTAAGACATTGTGATAAGTCACCAGTCTTATCAGAAATGTATTTAGCAAACGATCTAGAGTTTAAGTGCCCGAGTCCATTGTGTTCCTGTATATCTTAACAAACTTTGCAACTAATTCATCAATGCTGTAGCTTGTTAACAGCATTGCTTTTTCAGCTCCTGGGGCGACTGTAACCTGCAACTCCATGGATGAGTGTTGGTGTACATTGTGGGTGTGGTCAGTGTTCAGCTCCTTGGCCACTGTAACCTGTAATCCCATGGAATGGTGTTGGTGTACATGGTGGGTGTGGTCAGTGTTTAGCTCCTGGACCACTGTAACCTGTAACCTCATGGAAGGGTGTTGGTGTACATGGTGAATGTGGTCAGAGTTCAGCTCCTGGGCCTCTATAACCTGACACCCCATGGAAGCGTGTTAGTGTACATGGTGGGTGTGGTCAGTGTTCAGCTCCTGGGCCGCTGTAATCTGTAACCCCATGGAAGATTGTTGGTGTACATGGTGGGTGTTGTCAGTGTTCAGCTCCTGGGCCACTGAAATCTGTAACCCCATGGAAGGGTGCTGGTGTACATGGTGGGTGTTGTCAGTATTCAGTTCCTGGGCCACAGTAACCTATTACTCCATCGATGGGTGTTGGTGTACATGGTGGGTGTGATCAGGTTTCAGGTCCTGGGCCCAAGTAACCAGTAACCCCATGGATGGGTGTTAATGTACATGGTTGGTGTATGTCAGTGTTCAGCTCCTGGGCCACTGTAATCCGTAACCCCCTGGATTTGTGTTGGTGTACATGGTGTGGTGTGGTCAGTGTTCAGCTCCTGCGTCACTGAATTTGTCCCTAATACATGTTGGACCAGTCAATGATCAACCTTAGATTGGTCAGCTAGTACTATTGGAAGTTCTGGAATGGTGGCCGTGAGTGGCTAATGCATATGCTTGGTGAGAGATTTTCCACCTTTTTGAAAGTTTCATGTTTACTTAAAATACAAGATAGAAGCTCTTTGCAAGCGTCCATTAAAAAATTATGGCATTCTTCTTGAATATTTTGAAACTTTTTCTGGGTAATAAAATTGTTTTGTCGGTTAATTGCCAGAAGTATTGAAAATTCGTAACAAAAGTCAACTTTCTCCAGGCCCAGATATTTGGAATTGTAGTCCAAATTAACCTGAAGCTTTGCATGATGAGCATGCACGATTGCCTCCCAACACCTCAACACCTCAAACCAATTGCCTCCCAACACCTCAAACCAATTCTATTTGCTGACGACACAACCTTCATTTACTCCAGTCCTGACCCTCTTGCTCTAAATGCCACAGTAAATACTGAGCTAAATAAAGTCCATCTTTGGCTAACTGCCAACAAACTCACCCTTAACATTGACAAAACCTTCTATATTCTGTTTGGCAATAAATCCTCTAGTCTTATAAATCTCAAAATAAACAATACCCAAATTTGTAACAAATTAGATGGCAAATTCCTTGGCATTCTCATTGACCACAAGCTGAATTTCCAGGGACACATTCTAAATATATCAAAAAAAGTTTCAAAAACTGTGGGCATTCTTTCTAAGATCAGATATTATGTACCACGCCCTGCTCTGGTGACTCTCTATTACTCCCTTATCTATCCTTATCTCAACTATGGTATTTGTGCTTGGGGTTCTACTACCCAAAATCACTTACGTCCTCTAATTACCCAACACAAAGCCGCTATTAGAACAATATCCAACTCTGGCCCCAGACATCACTCGGTACCCCTACTCAAATCTCTTAATATGTTAGATATTAAGTCACTGCACATTCTCTCATGTGTATTATACATATTTAAAACGCTAAACTATAATGCCAATCCTGATCTTAAAAGCTTCATAGAAGGTTGTAACAGAACCCATGAGCACCACACCAGAAATAAATACAGTTTTGATATTCCTAGAGTACGTCTTAATCAAACTAGAAATGCTCTGCAAATCAAGGGGCCCAGAATGTGGAATGACCTTCCCAACCATGTTAAAGACTGTACCTCTCTCAACCAGTTTAAGATAAAAACTAAACACTACCTAATAAATTCCCTGTAATCTACCTCACTCCTCTATTGTCAACCCATGTCTGTTATTTTCTTTTTTTTTTTTTTTTTTTCTTTTTTTTAATCAACACTGTTTGTCAACCTATTGTATTTGTGCTGCTTTTTCAGTCATGTTCCCCCTTTTTTTTATCTTTATTTGTATTTGTTCTCAACATCTTTTATTCTTTATGCTCAATTAGTATTAAGTTCTAGATATTAATGTTTTTTCTTGCCCGAAACGCATTGCGTAATAGTGGCTTTAGGCATTGTATGTACTAGCTCTATCTATATATCAATCCTTTAATGTAACATCACTTGTATGTATATACCTTACCTGAATAAACATCATCTGAAGTTTTCTAAGTCAGTGTGAAGGCTAAACTAACTTGCTTCCTCTTTCTGACGAAGTAAATTCATGCCTTCAAAATCATTTAGGATTGGTTTGAAATATGTGAAATATAGCTTATTGTTGGGATCAGAGCACATTGAAAATAGTTGTCATGCAACATATTTATCACAAGAGGAAGAAGCGATTTGGTAATGAGTTGTTAAAGAATCCCACTGATTTAACAATCGCTTTACGCTTTTTTTAATTAAATTTAATTAAAATATTAGGTACATCTGCATTTGTGCAGCAACCCTAAACTATATAAAGGGGAGTAGAGTGTGTTAAAAAGCTAGCTACGTGATGCAAAAAAATCCCCAACACATAGGATGGTTACTCATACAGAGGCACGTGATAAGCAGTCTTCACTAGCAGACTCCGGGTGCATTATGAGGATATCATCAACACTAGAGTGAATAAGGTAGCACTGATACTAAAGATCCCCCATCTCGCAGGATGGTTAGTCATACAGGGCCGTATGTTTTGTAGCCTGCACTGGCAAATTTTGGGAGCAATATGAGGATATCTTCACGAACACGAGAGTGAATAAAGTAATTGCAAATCTCTAAGTACCTAATGCCTATGGGTCTGATAGGTCTATTATCTAGGCATCCGGTAATGTAGTGTGGGAGATTTGGCCGCAGTTCCTGCTCATACAGTTTGCACCTAAAGTGCTCAGGATTGGAAGATCCGTCACCTGTAGTCATCTGCGACAGATAACGGTAACCCAACCTGATCCTTGCAACCACTGTGTCGAACAGTCTGGTGGACGTTTTATGCAGCCCATAAATGTAGGTTTCAGATCTAAACAAATCATAGCTTTTTATGCTAGTGACACTACCGCTCCTTGCCAACCATCGTGTTCCTGACAAAGGTATTAATGTAAGGGGGTTTTACCCATCATTTATCAATACTTAAATTTCTAAATAACCTTTTCTAGTTATTGATTTGTGGAACAAGCTGTTGCTTTCGATATGACGTATTAATGACAATTAGGTGGGGAAAACTATGGCCCCTTGGGAAGATTACCTTGCCTTGCGATTACTTTTCTCTCGACGGTTCCTGGGATCACCGTCCCCAGGAGACCTGTATCCGACCAAGCCTCCTGTGGTAAGTGGTCAAGTCAATCAGGCTGACGGACGCAGCTTTCATTTGTACACATTACATTATAAAAATATAAATAATCATTATTTTCTTAACATTAATAGCCCAACTTACTTTTATATTATCCCAAAGAGTCGCGTGCAGCGACTTTTCATTAAGGAGAGAGATTAAATCCAGAGTTTAAAGTCTGGGGAAGCTTAGAGTTGTACTTCATATGCTTAACAGGCGGAACCAAGGATCTAAACATCGAGCACAATTGTTTTTAGAAATGTTCTTGACGAAGCATAAATTCTTGATGTGTTACTTACAAGACCTTAAGGGGGTGTAGCTCAGTGGTAGAGCGTTCGCTTTGCATGTGAAAGGCCCCGGGTTCGATCCGCGGCACCTCCAGCCCCTTGGGTATGTAGCTCATGTGGTAGAGCGCTCGCTTAGCATGTGAGAGGTACGGAGATCGATACCCCGCATATCCAGGCTTTATATATATTACCTTGTAACTGATTATAACTAGTAATTATCTCGGTTTTAAATTTTGTTTCCCTTATAACATTATTTTACCTGGGGGTTATTGTTGCTACGGACCTCGAGGAGGAAAGTAAGCCAGCGGGTTATCAGAGATTCCCCAATTTGTCCTTTTGATTTTAACTGTTTGGATCTTAAATTGCAGCAGTATTTTGGATTTCACGGTTCCGAAGGTTTGTGGTTTCATGGGCTTATAACTCTGTGGGTGAAAAAGTGTCTCTCGTTGTAAGTCCAACATTATTGCTTGTTGAACTGGGCCACTGTAACCCGTAACCCCAGCGTAAACACGCTGGCAGAGGTCTCCAGAAACACGGTGGCAAGGGTCTGCTGCAATACTCTGGCAGGGGTCTCCAGCAACACTCTAGCAAGGGTCTTCAGTAACACGCTGGCACAGGTCTCCAGCAACACGCATAACACACGGATCCTGATATAATTGAGGCTTCCACATAAGCTTCAGTTATATCAATCCTTAACAAATGGACATTAATTCCGTCTCGTAACGCAACTTGGCCACCCCGGTATACACGTCGGTCCAATACTTCACTAAGAATGACAGACAAATCAAAGTGTACACTGACTCAGCCACTTGTTCCCACTGGAACACGTCTTGAGTTCAGAACTACCCTTGGTGAACTGAGTCCTGTCGACCAGAGTACCACCCACATCTCTTCTGCGGAGTAAAAGATGAATAGTAAGAAGGAAACTACACAGGGGTTCATAAGATCACAGTCAAGGAACAGAAAATGGGACGGGTACACTCATCAAATGGCGTTGACATCGTAACAGTAGCTTGTTGAGCTTGAAACCATTGCTCTTTGTTTGTGTTACGTTCGACCTTTTGAAGAAATTATCCAGATCAACATCCAACATCTTTCTGCCGCCGCCGCCCCCACCATAACACACATGAGGTGGTGGATGTGGGTCTCACAGCGGGAGTCCACTAGGCCTTTAACATACACTCTGAGAAGGGTCGTTAGTTTGTGTCATGCAGAGTCCTTGAGTAAAGGTATAACCGGTGACTCCGCTTCGCTGCTTCTGAGAGGCACATGAGGAATCTACAATATTTTTAAACAATGCCATCTCACTCCCCCCTCCCCCCTTCCCCGTACACCATCTATGGAATTCCACATACCCGCCACATGCCACATACCACATGCCGTATGGCTAGGAGAGTGGGTAATATGGTAATATGATGTAAGGTAATAGGAGGTCGTGGGAGTCATCTGTTCGTCACTGCCTCAGCTTTCTTAGTTGTGTATTTCCTTGTCATAGACGTGACTTGCGCCCTCCCTCCCTCCCCCCACACACACACATAACACACAAGGGGTAAGGTAGCTCTCACAATGACCTAAGAGGCAACATTAGTCCATGTCAAAAATCGGAGGAGAGAGGATCGGTCGACCCTCTTTGATGATTTGAGTGGTAATGTGGAACATGAGCAGGAGGGGGGAGTATTTGTCAACAATACCCCCCCCCCCACCCACTTCCCTTTACGCGCTCCTCCATCACCTACCACTCATCGGTGAGTGTGTGAGTGTTTCGTAACATTGTCTAGAGTAAGGAAGGCCCACACAAATTCTGTTTATTCTGCGTTAGTTTAAAAAAATATAGGTTGATGGGAATGCTGTTCCATATTAATGTTGATTGTTTTTTTGCAGTACAGAAAGAGGTGTGTATCTGTTCGTCGGTTGCAACCCGTTCTCGCAAATTCGTAAAGTCAATATTGACTTATTAACTCCGTGCATAGGTGATATACTAAACATAATAGATACCCTTAAAAAAATTCATAGAAAACACCGACCTTACCTAACCTTATTAGTATCTTAAGATAAGCATCTTATTGCTTCGTAATTACAATTATTACTTAACCTATACCTATTATAGGTTAGGTAATAATTGTAATTACGAAACTATAAGATGCTTATCTTAAGATACTAACAAGGTTAGGTAAGGTCGGTGTTTTCTATGAATCTTTTTAAGGGTATCTATTATGTTAAGTATGTCACCTATGCACATATTTAATAAGTCAATATTGACTTATTAAATTTGCAGGAACGGGTTGGTTCGTCTCCACCTTAGGAATAAGAGTTTAACACCTGGTGGGTGCCAGCAGCGGGTCTCACATCTGGATTATGCTACCTCTACCATACTCGAAACGGGACTCTCGGATGTTTACGTCAAGGATGTGTGTATTACCACTGCGGGCGCTCCTGCCCACTCCCTCCTCCCTCCTACACTTAGCACTCACCATTCACTTGACATCCCTCAGGGTAACAGCCGACATGCATTTCTCTGTATTCAGAATAATAAATAGTTAGGGAAGTAAACCCATTTACATATTTAATTTTATTATTTTATTAATCACTTAAGACATTTACAACAACAATAATAATAATAATATTAAATAATAAAATAATATTAAATTACGTTAAGTTAGTAAGGATACAGTAGGTTAAGTTAGGTTATATAAGTTAGGTTAGGTTAGTTAAGTTAGGGTAGGTTATGTAAGTTAGGTTAGGTAAGTTACGTTAAGTTAGGTTAGGTAAATTACGTTAAGTTAGTAGGGTTAGGTTAGTTATGTAAGTCAGGTTAGGTTAGGTAAGTTATATTAGATTAGGTTAGGTAAGTTACGTTAAGTTAGGTTAGGTTAAGTAAGTTAGGTTAGGTTAGGTAAGTTAGGATTGTTTAGGTAAGGTAAGGTAGGGTAAGGTTAGGTAATGTTAGGTTAGATAAGTTTGATTAGGTAAGATACATCTTGTAGGGAAAGAATTGGTTAGAATTTGTTTGGATAGGTTAGGTAAGTTACATCAGGGAGCAGGTCGGCCGAGCGGACAGCACCCTGCACACGTGATCCTGTGGTTCCGGGTTCGATCCCGGGCGCCGGCGAGATACAATGGACAGAGTTTCTTTCAACCTATGCCCCTGTTACCTAGCTGTAAATAGGTACCTGGGAGGTAGTCAGCTGTCACGGGCTGCTTCCTGGTGTTGGAGGCCTGGTCGAGGACCGGACCGCGGGGACACTAAAGCCCCGAAATCATCTCAAGATAACCACAAGAAGGGGAGGAATAGGTTAGAATAGGTTTGGTTAGGTTAAATAGGATGATGCATTGTTGTTCAGAGAACAGTTTTAAAATACAGTGACTAAGAAAATTTATTTAACAGAATTGTAAGTTTGATATGTAAATCTTAACTAGTTACATTTGGGAGTGTTATTTATTGCCGGAAGTTATCTTGGAGAACAACTTTGATGAACAACAGAGAGTTAGAGAACAACTTTGATGAACGACAGAGAGTTAGACAACAACTTTGATGAACGACAGAGAGTTAGAGAACAACTTTGATGAACAACAGAGAGCTAGAGAACCACTTTGATGAACGAAGGTGAGTTAGAGAATGGCTTTTATGAATGAAGGTAACTTAGAGAATAACTTTGGTGACTGATGTTAACTTTTAATATCTCTGAGAATAACTTTTTATATCATAGATAATAACTTTTTTTTGGACATGGGTAGTATTTGATGCCTTTGACCGTGTTATTGACTTCTAAGAGTGTGTTATTGACATCTTTGAGTGCGTTAATGATGTCTTTGAGTGTATGCTTGACGTCTTTGAGTGCGTTATTGATGTGTTTGAGCGTGTCTTTGTTGCCTTTGAGAGCATTAATGATGTGTTTGAGTGTTGCATTGATGACTCGAAGAGTATCTTTGATGTATCGAAGAGTGTCTATGAATATATTTTTCACTCCATGAAGTATACTGTTAGTTACGAAAGTGTTGAAAGAAGTTACAATTGACTATTTTTAGTTGAGGGTAAGATTAATTTTAGTTAAGAACAGTGTTGAACGAAGTTACACTTGACTATTTTCAACTAACAGAAGTGTTATTTTAGTTAAGAAACGACCAGAAAACAAGATGAACGTGGCTGTTTTCAGTTGATCGGCGAATAAGTTTAGTTAAGAAATAAGGAAAGTGACTATTTTTTAGTTGATTGGCGCAAGATTTTAGATAAGGAACGTTAGGAAAAGAATGTCTTGGTACATTTGATTTTAAAGAACATGTAAGAGAATGCGGTGTACACAGTGAACATATGGAGAATATAACAAAGAACATAGAGAACATATAAGAGAAGGTGATTAACCCAGTGAACTTTGAGAACATGATAAAGATCATAGAAAACACGTAAGAGAAACTGATGAACACAGTGAACATGCGGAGGAATATGAACTTGCAGAGAACATGAACACATGACAAAGAAACGAGAATATGAAGAATGAATTTGTGAAGAATATGCTACTAACATTGAGAGCATGACAAAGAACATGGCGAACATGACAAAGAACAGAGAATATAAAGAATGAACAATGAACTTTTGAAAAATGTGACAAAGAACATGGAGAATATAACAAAGAAAACATGGAAGAGAAAACAAAGGACACAGTGAACTGCGGGTAACATGAGATAATGAGTATAAAGAGTTGTACAGAAAACATGAGATGAACATGAACACATGACACAAAACACAGTGAACGTGGAAGAGAGGTGAAAAATATGAACGGAATATGCTAAGAACATTATGAGAAAATGGAAAACATGGAGAAACAGGTGAAAATATGATTTGAATGAGCAGAAAACATGAATAGTGAGTATAAAAGTTGTGCAGAGAACATGCGATGCGATGAACATTTGCAGAACATGGAGTGAACACAGAAAACGTGGAAGAGAATGCACAGAACACAGTAAATATGGTGAGAATATACAAATACAGTAGGATTATTGAAGGTTTGGATAAGTTTTAGAATGGGTGAGATGAAAGGGGAGTAGGGGTTAAGGGCGAGGTGAAAGGCGAAAGGGAGTTGGTGGGGGTAAGGTGGGGGAGGTAAGGGGTGGGAAGGTAAGGGGGCGAAGGTCTAATTTAGCAGAAACTTAATACAGAAGAGGAATGCCATAGAGCGACAAAGGGGGATGAAGAATGACCTGCTTCTGAGTAAAATTCATAGAACAATTCTTCTTTGTATAGAACCTGAAGCCATGATTGGTGGTCCAGGACGACACGGCATCAATCGCAAATTGAAGTTGTCGTTGGAGGAAAGGTGAGTCAAGTGTGGCAGTGGGTCCTCTGCCAGGGGGCAGGGGGAGACTGGAGTCATGTGTGACTCCGGGAGAGAAAAAAGGTCAGATGTGTGCAAAAATCTAAGGGACAAGATTCAAGAAGGGGATTACGAGTAAGAAGAAGAGGGAGGAAGATAAGAACCGGAGCTAACAGTCTAAAAGTGTGAACCCAGTTCAGATGCGACCGACACCGGATCCGCCACAACAGAAACACGGAATAATATAGCAACCCATCTTATTACCAAGGATAAAATACCTGAAATCCTTGCACTGTATCCATATTTCGCTTCCAGTAGATAAACGACATATGAGATTAAGAAACAAGTAGTGTATTGTGAGGACTAATAATAAACAGAAGCTCCCCTATGACTCTGTAATATCTCCAATGGCCAAACCATTATGTATTAGTGATAAGACCTACCATTAATATATAATGACTTACTGTAAATATATAGCTCTTGAAATAGAACATTCTCTGTAACTAGCTGACATGTAATTATAAGGTATGAAGGATAGATGAAATTGTTTATGTAATAATCTAAGATGAGGTCTGATAAAGACCTTTTGTGCCCTCTGTAATGCTTTTTGCACTACCGCTCACAGGATAAGTATGGGGTGCACAATAAACTAGCTGCATCCGGCTGCAACAATAAAAAATCAAAGGAACATGGAGGTAAAGGAAGACATAGCCTAAGTAACTCTAGATATATTTTATTGTCCCAATAAACGTACTTGAACTTGACTGGCGAGATATCTGGAACTAACATACCCACTATCTTGGGGATTTTCTTCCAGGTCTGAGGGAGAGGAGTGTCAACTGTAATAGTGGAGACAAGTAGGCAGACGGTTATCTGCCGTCTGGCTATTTGTCTGCCGTCAAATATAAGCTTTGAGACTGCAGTGTTATTTCTCAATATGTGAGTGTAGACCTAGGGTGTTGAATATGTGAATTTAAGCCCACAGTGTTATTTCTCAATATGGGAGTGTAGACCTAGGGTGTTGAATATGTGAATTTAAGCCCACAGTGTTATTTCTCAATATGGGAGTGTTGGCCTTGGGTGGTAAATATATACATTTTGGATTACGGTGCTAGAATTACTCATAATTAAGTATTCTAAGACTAAAGAAAATATTATAAGCAAAACGTTTATTTTTTGCTAATAATCGCAATAGAAAGGCCTCTGCGATTTGCTAATAATCGAAATAGGATAAGAATCGCTGCAAATAAAATTAATATTTTAATATTAATTTTAATAAAATAGAAACGTAAATATTTATTTGAAATGTTAAAAATAAATACATATTGAAGCTCTGTGAGTCTTCACACCAGTTTGTTCCACAAGGAGCGTAGCTGACGGTTCAGTCAATAGATGGCGCTGTTATGGTGGTCTTGGCAGCTTTTGTGGGAAACTTTCTACCTTTCCCCTAAAATGTTGGTGTTGAGTCAACGAGGTGCCCGGCTCGCCTTCACTCCTCAGTCTGTCCTCTGTTGTGTCTGTGGGACCTTCTCTCATACTTTACCTGTTGTTAAAGGTTAGTTGTTATATGTTGCTGCCAAATATTCATGATTTCTAGTGGATTTAATGTGTTTTCTTTATACAGTTTCTGCCTTATATACTGAAATTATTTGCTCTTTTATTAATTAAATATGTGTTCTTACATTTGCTGATACTGTTTAATTTAGTTGTCTATAACCTCCGCTGAGGACCTGCTAAGAAATTACTATTTTTAAAAATGGCTTCTAAATTACGCTTAATTGGTTGTTTCTTTAGATTGGTCATGTTCTCAACAAATCTACCGTTGAGCGAAATGTGAAGACCCCGAGCACATAATATTGGCTTTTAAGTATTGTATTTTAAATAGAACTGGTTTATCGCCTTAGGGTAGTAATAAACGAAGAATTTTTTACCGGTTTTAATAAGCCTTTTAAACAATCGATTGCATAATGAGCTGTTGTATTCTTTCAATGCTCTTTCACTTAAATGTAAATCTTGCTAGATACCAATAACTATATAATGAAATTGCCGGACATATTTAATTGAAGTTGCTACACTATCGGTTAATAACAAATGATCATATTTCTTGGGACATGGTTAAGCTTGAAACTACTGTGGGGATCCCCTAACCACTTTTTTTTTTTTTTTTTTTTTTTTTTTCCCTCACTATGTTCAACACTTAAATATATTGAGCGGCTTAAAGTAATTTACATTAAATTAATCGTACCTTAACTTTTAAAAATGGCTTTATTAGTCTTGCATTCATTGTCTGAGCCGGTTTATGTAATTAACAATCTGTATTATCTGTTTATTTTACTTTTTAAACTTAAATCAAAGTTCTATAATCAGGGTAGTTAATAACGTATGACGTCTAATTACAAACTGCATTTGCCTCCATACAGATGGCGGTACTTGCTCTACTCTTCCTCGGTTGTATCGCCCAGGTAATTTAATATTTTTACACTGTACTTTCGGAAATCTATATAAATGTTGGTTTATTCAAAATCGCTAATCGTAGAATCTCTGTACCAATTGCTTTGAAATTTTGACAACAGCTGCATTCGAATAGGTGCTTCTTTTTATATACCTACTATATAGATGCCAACCCTGTGACGGGTAAAAAAAAAAGTTTTAGAAAACGGCACCATCTGTTACAAAAGCAACCCGTTTTCGAACTTGCTTAGTCAATATTGGCTTATTTAGTAAGTGCATGTGACATAACTGAATATTTTAGTTTACCTTCTATAAAGCTTCATAGAAAACACCGACCTTACCTAACCTTAGTATGTTAAGATAAGCATCTTATTGTTTCTTGTTTACAATTATTACTTGACCTATCAACGGTATAGGTTAAGTAATAATTGTAATTAAGAAGCAATAATATGCTTATCTTAACATACTAAGGTGGTTAGGTGAGGTCGGTGTTTTCTAATGAAGCTTTACAAAGTAAACTAAAATATTCACAATTATTGTCACATATGCACTTATTTAATAAGCCAATATCAACTGTAATAAAGTGCGAAAACGGGTGGCACAAAAGACCGACTCGTGCTATACTAAAGATTTCATTTCAATGTTTCAGATTTCTTCCATAAATTGATTTTTCATAAATTTAGATTTTAACTTTTATTTTGACTTTGCCTTGGAATTGAGCTGTGTTTACCATAACGTTCATTTCTAAAGTTAAAGGTTAGTTATTCCACACCTGTGACTGGTAAAACCTCTTAAGAAACGGAGCTATCTGTTGCACTTAAGAGCAACTTGCATCAAATACACCAGCTTGATCCTTGCATCAAACGTGGTGCTATACTAAATAGGTTAAGATTCATTGCAATGTTTCTTATAGCATTGACAAATTTAGTTTACAGATTTTGATTTATATTGTGACATAGCGTTGGAATAAAGCCGTGTTTACCATACCGTACATCTCAAGTGTACTTTATTTTTTTTTTACTGTTTTATTTTTATACTTCAGTGATGAGAACATCAGATCATTTGGGAATGCATCGGACAAGGGAGTAGAAAATGGAGGACGAGTGGACAAGAGTTGGGGCTGGTGGGATAGATGAAGGGCAAGGGTTATGGGGTGGGGGGGATGAATTGTAGGGGGGCACGAGGGGAGTGAAAAATGGAAGCACGAGGGGAAGGGTGGGAGGGAGTGGAGGACTGAGAGCAGGGGAAAGGTTGCAGAGCCACAGCACCGCGTGGCCAGGTACAGCTAGTATTAATTTTTTTTTAGACAAAGTTGCTCCTCGACAGATCCAGGGTCAGGCATACCAACCTTACGGCACCCACGCGCCCCTGCCAGTCGTCACTCCTACAACCTCCACCGTCACTACTGAGGTTGGTAACATGACATTTAACTTAATTTTACCAACATGTTAATTTACTTTAACATTGTTAATGTTGTATAATATTGCAGACTACCCTGACCCACACTCTGCGGGAGACTACCACCTCTGACGTCTGGGTTACTGAGCAGACAGCGATCACCCTGACGGTCACCCAGACAACCACACAATGGGAGTTTGTTCCCCAGCAGCCACAGACGGTGACCTCTGTGATAAGGGTCACCTCCACACCGGTAGTGTTTGTGACGGCTACGGTGGGGGTCTACCCAGTGAGCACAATGGTCTCTGCCTACAGTCAGTTCGTCACCACAACAGATACGGTTAAATACTGGCAGACCATCACCCACGTAGCTGTCTCTCACGAGGTAACTATGTAGTCTTGAACTTGGTGAGTGTTCATTAACTTTTATTACACACAATTCAATAATGTTCATATTTGCAGATCCAGACGGTCCCTGTGGTAACTACACAAGAACTCGTCCAGGAAATAGTAACTACTATCACTCAAATAGTAACCACTACAATTACTTCCACCACCGCCAGATATTATGCTTAATTTATTGTATGTCTTGACTGATATTAAATCGCATTAATGTACTAAAACTTTAAATTGTTAAAATAAAAGTATTATACAATTTTTTAACTTTTAAATCTAACTTGTTATGCAACGATAACTTCAGGTGTCTTGAGCAGCACATATCATAGTTAAGCAAGACTAGGTACAAAATACTTGAGGGTTTACATTGGTCTTTACACATGCAGGCACTCACTATGGTAAAGACACTTAAAGCTTGAATAAAGTTACGTCAACCAACGACTTTTGAAAAATAACTCCACCTAGCAAAAGTTTTAAGATTGCATAAAAAAATCACTCCTCCTATTTGTCTTTTTTTTTTTTTTTTTTTTTTTTTTTCTTTCTACCTGTAAACATTTTGGTCAAATCGCTAAGAGATTTGCTGGACGAACGTGGTTGGGCATATTAGTTGTGGTTAATGGGTTTTTTTTTTTTTTTTAATCCATGGGTAGCCTCGATGCACAAAGGGGTTTATATTTTATAAGAATACCAGCTCTCAGCATCATAATGACCTCACAGACCAATTAACGTGTATTTAAAGTTGAACTGGACCTGGGTATCTCCTGAATATTGTAAATACCACACTGGTCAGAATATTCAGTTAGAATAAATTAAGAGGCCTTAATACCTTTTATGAAAGGTAGTTCCGAACTGGAGCAAATCTTGATGGGCGGCATATAACGTCCATCATAAGTCTTTGCCAAGATAAGGTTGGGGTACTGTTACTTGTAACAAGTGACTGATCTCCCTATCCTGAGCACTTGAGCGGGAAATACAGAGTAGGACCTGGGTAATGATCTCAACATATCAATGATTGCTTAGTTATTAGAGAATTGACACCTGTTGGCACGAGGAACCTGGAGCTTCTTGGTTTATAAACATAAATATTTTAGAAATAATAAATGCAGCCAGAGCAAGTATTATGGGTACTTTATGCTAAGAATCTCGCATCTTTAACCAGCCCGTTGTCGTGAGAGGGCTTGATAAAAGATTATCAGGGTGTGATGCTCTGGGACGATCCTTTCCTTATGAAGCCTTGTGCTGCAGTTTTTCCACTAATTCTGATCACTTCCCCCACCCCTTCTTCCCCCTCGCCTCATTCTTTCCCACCATTCTCTTGCTATTCATGGTTCTTGCCATTCTTTTAGGACATCTGTTTTGAAGCCTGGGTGTTTACGACGGCACTCGCCCATAGGACTGTTGCCAGACATTGAGGGGCCGTTTTTGTCGATCCTTACATTGCTGAACCCGATCTCGGACTAACGATTCTTAAGGTAGCGATTGCGGAGCGTATACTCTGCATGCACCCTTGGGGGTGTGGGGCAGCCTGTTTCTTGTTAGGTGTCCTATTCTAATTGTGGCTCCATGGTGGGTATCTGGGCCCATTGGTGAATGAAATTACGTAGTTTCTATGCTGCTGAATGATCCCCTTGAAGCATCCCCCCCCCCCCCTCGCTGTTCAGCCCATTGACGCCGTGAGGGGGGGGGGGCTTAGTGGGCGGCTCTCGTTCGGCTTCTCCGGTTGAGACACTGGAACCCGTTGCCCGGTACGTAGTTGCTGGGACACCGGTCTCTTTAAGTCAGAAGCGTAAGCCTGGCTCCTCTCCTTCCTCTTCCCCGGCGGGTAAGAAGGCTTCGCTTTCTTCCTCAGCTCCTCCTCCTGGCTCTGTTGCTCCTTCCCCTCCCGTTTCAGTGCTTGTGCCCCCTGTTCCTGCTATGGAGGTTTCTTTGGACCCTGCTTCCCTTTCGGTTGCTGCTTTTGCTGGGGTGCGCTCCCCTCTTTCTACTCCCCCTCCTCATGCTGCTGTCCTTGACGGATCCTCTTCGTTGTCTCCTCCTCTTCCTCCTCCTCCTCCTCCGGACCCTGCCCGCCCGCCTCTGATCTGTTCTCCCGTTTCCTTCCCTCCGTCTTTGCTCAGTTTACCCATGCCCCCTAACCCTGACTTTGATGACCCTGATCCCGACCCTGATATTCTTTAACGTGCTCTGTTGCTCTTTCGCCTTTGTTTCTTCCTTGTTCTCTGTTTTTGTCCTTTCTCTTCTCGTCGTTGTCCATTCTTCAATGGAACGTTCGAGGTTATTACGCCAATTTCCTCGAACTCCAACTTCTGGTTTCGCGGTTTTCGCCCCTTTGTGTCTGTCTCCAGGAGCCAATGCTTGGTGCTCGTCCTAGTCGTTTTCGTGGCTATTCCTTTCTCTCCCCCCCCCCCCCCAGCTATTGCTGGGGCTTCTAATTCTTCTGCTCTCTTGATTCGGGCTGATGTTCCCTTTGTTCCTTTACTTTTTCCTTCGCCTCACCATTGTTCTGCTGCTCGTATCTTTGTGGGGAAATGGTACAGTTTGTTCCATTTATCTCCCCCCGAGTGTCCCGCTCTCTCTTCCTGATTTGAAACACCTAGACTCCTTGCCGGAGCCTGTGCTCCTGCTGGGTGACTTCAAGTGTCGTCATTCTCTTTGGGGTGACGTTCTGACGAATACCCGGGGTCGCCTCCTTGAGCCGTTTCTCCTCTCTTCTTCCCTGTCTCTTCTGAATTCTGGTGAGCCCACTCATTTGGACTCTCGAACTCGCACCCTTTCTTGTCTTGATCTTTCTCTCTGCTCTTCTTCTCTTTACTTAGATTTCACGTGGCAGGTTCTTGATGACCTCCATGGAAGTGATCATTTCCCCATCCTTGTTTCCTTTTTCTCTTTTCGCCCTTCCCTCTCTTTCCCTAGGTGGCCCCCTCCCCGCTCAGCTCGTTGTCGCCGTCTGGGGGCTTAGTGGGCGGCTGTCGGAGTGTGATGCTCCTTGGGACAGTCCTCTGTCCTTTTCTAGCCTTGTGCTCCTGCTGCCGTCCTCTCCAATTCTGCTGGGCATCTTTTCCTTTTCCTTCTGTTTCGTTTTTCCCCCCCCTCTTCTCCTATCTGCTTGCCGTTTCCTGCCGACCTTTTGCTCGTTCTGGTTCTTCCCTTGGACTTCTTCTACTTTGACGCCCGGGTGCTTGAGGAGGCATACTCTTGCACCCGTAGAACTGCAGTACCCGACGTCGAGAGCAAGGGGAACCTTTTATTGTCAATCCCCACTTCGTCACTGAACCCGATCTCGACGGACTGTCGGTTTCTTAAGGTGGCGTTTGTGGGGCGTATACTCACGACGCACCCCTAGGAGGCCCCGACAAGATCGGCGATAGCTTCTTGTTGGGTGTCCTGCCTCTAATTGTGGCTCCATGGTGGGTGTGGGGGCACATTCGTGAGTGAATTCGTAATTTCGTCAAGATGATAACCCCTGTTTCGGCTGCTTCTGGCTTACCTTTTCAGGCTCGTGGGGTGGGCGACCAAGCCCCCGAGTCGGTCCGTATTGGAAGACCGGGCTCTGTAGCCTCCGCTGCATTGGGCCCCGACCTTGCTCCTCCTTTGGCCTCTCTGACTCCTTCCCCTGGCTCCCCTCCCTCCTCTGTGGTTGGGTCGAGCCCCAGGCCCCCAGTGGTGACTACCTCGTCCCCTGGCGCGGCTCCTTCTCTAGTTGTAACTACTGCGCCTTTTAACCCCTCTCTCTCTGGGGGTTCTCACCGCCGTTCTCGTCACGGCCGCCCTCGCTCGATTCCTTCCAGTTCTGCTACCTATCAAGCCTTGTTTGGTCCCGCTTCGTGGGCCAAATATTTTGATCTCCTGCCTCCTGACGATTTCTCCCTTCATCGACATCTCATTGATTCCGTGGATGCCTCCATTACTTTTAACCCCACTCGTCTCGGTACGCGTGTCGTTGCTGCTCCTTCTCAGGATGCTGCTTCCCGCCTGGCTGCCTTATCCTGCCTTGGCGAGACCCCCGTTCGGGTCTCGAAGAACGTTCAGTTGAAAGCCAGTGTTGGCACTATTTTGCTCCCGCCCCATGTTGCGACCGGTGTTCGGGACCTACGCGACTGCCACGACGATATTCGACATATCCTCGCTGCCCAGGGCCATTCTATTCTCCAGGTGGACACGTTTACTCGTCCCCCTCGTGGTAGTCGCCGTCAACCCCTCCGGGTTGTGAAGATTACCTTTGATGGTAGGACCCTTCCACCCTCTGTCATTCTTGCTGGTGCCAGGTGCTCTGTCCAGGAGTACATTCCTTCTCCTCGGCTCTGCAACAAGTGCTGGAGGTTTGGGCATGGTGCCCTCCGCTGCTCCGGGACTGTCTCTCTCTGTCCTTTGTGTGGTGGCGAAGGTCACTCTAAGTCAGAGTGCACTTCTCCCCAGGCTCGTTGCCTCAACTGCGGTGAGGCCCACCCTACCTTCTCCCGTGCGTGTGTCCATTACAAGCTTGAGGCAGCCGTCCTAGACTTGAAGCACCGGGAGCGTTTATCTTTTCCTCAGGCGAGGCGCCAGGTTCGCCGGCTCCCGCCTTATTCTAATATCTCTTATGCTCGCGTGTTGCGCTCTTCCTCTCCTCGTCCTTCCCGCCTTCCTCAGACTCACAACCGTTTCCAGGCCTTGGACCCTGATGCGCCCACTGCCCCCTCCTCTGTCCCTTTGGGTTCTCTCCCGAAGGATCCTCCTCCTGGTCCTCTGTCTGGGGTTCCCCTTCCTTCTACCCGGTCTGTCGTGTCTTCTGTGTCTCCTTCCTCGTCCCCCTCTGATCCTCCTTCCCATCTTCTTCCTCCATCTATCGGCTCTCCCCGCCGCCTGTCGGTGCGGGCGGATGTCCATCGCTCTCCTAACGGCCGTCGTGTGTGCTCTCGTTCGGCTTCTCCTGTTGAGACACTGGAATCCGTTGCCCGGTACGTAGTTGCTGGGACACCGGTCTCTTTAAGTCAGAAGCGTAAGCCTGGCTCCTCTCCTTCCTCTTCCCCGGCGGGTAAGAAGGCTTCGCTTTCTTCCTCAGCTCCTCCTTCTGGCTCTGTTGCTCCTTCCACTCCCGTTTCAGTGCTTGCGCCCCCTGTTCCCGCTATGGAGGTTTCTTTGGCCCCTGCTTCCCTTTCGGTTGCTGCTCTTGCTGGGGTGCGCTCCTCTCTTTCTACTCCCCCTCTTCCTGCTGCTGTCCTTGACTGCTCCTCTCCGTTGTCTCCTCCTCCTCCTCCTCCTCCTCCTCCTCCGGACCCTGCCCGCCCACCTCTGATCTGTTCTCCCGTTTCCTTCCCTCCGTCTTTGCTCAGTTTACCCATGCCCCCTAACCCTGACTTTGCTGACCCTGATCCCGACCCTGATATTCTTTAACGTGCTCTGTTGGTCTTTCGCCTTTGTTTCTTCCTTGTTCTCTGTTTTTGTCCTTTCTCTTCTCGTCGTTGTCCATTCTTCAATGGAACGTTCGAGGTTATTACGCCAATTTCCTCGAACTCCAACTTCTGGTTTCGCGGTTTTCGCCCCTTTGTGTCTGTCTCCAGGAGCCGATGCTTGGTGCTCGTCCTGGTCGTTTTCGTGGCTATTCCTTTCTCTCCCCCCCCCCCCCAGCCATTGCTGGGGCTTCTAATTCTTCTGCTCTCTTGATTCGGGCTGATGTTCCCTTTGTTCCTTTACTTTTTCCTTCGCCTCTCCATTGTTCTGCTGCTCGTATCTTTGTGGGGAAATGGTACACAGTTTGTTCCATTTATCTCCCCCCGAGTGTCCCGCTCTCTCTTCCTGATTTGAAACACCTCCTAGACTCCTTGCCGGAGCCTGTGCTCCTGCTGGGTGACTTCAATTGTCGTCATTCTCTTTGGGGTGACGTTCTGACGAATACCCGGGGTCGCCTCCTTGAGCCGTTTCTCCTCTCTTCTTCCCTGTCTCTTCTGAATTCTGGTGAGCCCACTCATTTGGACTCTCGAACTCGTACCCTTTCTTGTCTTGATCTTTCTCTCTGCTCTTCTTCTCTTTACTTAGATTTCACATGGCAGGTTCTTGATGACCTCCATGGAAGTGATCATTTCCCCATCCTTGTTTCCTTTTTCTCTTTTCGCCCTTCCCTCTCTTTCCCTAGGTGGCAGTTTGCTAAGGCGGACTGGACCCTATTTTCCCTCAGTGCTACTCTCTCTGACCTCTCCCTTCTGCCCCTCTCTCGCGCTCTCCTCCTTTTTCATGACACTGTCTTCGACGCTGCCCTCCGCTCTATTCCTCGCTCTTCCTCTCGGGGTCCACGGAAGTGCGTTCCCTGGTGGAATGCGGACTGTGCTCGGGCTGTCCGCTGTAAGCGTGCAGCCTGGAAGAAGCACCGCCGTAGGCAGACGACCGATTCTTTTCTTTTCTTTCGGAAAGCGAGTGCGGTGGCCCGTAGGGCCATCCGTACGGCTAAACGTGAATGTTGGGCATCTTATGTCTCGACAATTACGTCCGAAACCCCTCTGGCCCAGATCTGGAAGCGTATCCGCAAGATAGCGGGTAAGTTCGTTCCCGATGTTTCACCGGTCCTTCACCTCCATGATACTCTTGTGGCGGACCCGTTGCAGGTCGCTTCCGAACTGGGTTCCCACTTTTCTTCTGTTAGCTCTGGTCTTCATCTTCCCCAATCTTTCCTTCTTCGTAAACCTGTCCTTGAGTCTCGTCCTTTAGATTTCTGCACTCATCTTCAGCTTCCCTATAATGATCCCTTCTCTCTCTCTGAACTTCGTTCTGCCCTGGCCCTCTGCGGTTCTACGGCAGCGGGCTCCGATGGTATTCATTATGAGATGCTTCGCCATCTCCCTCCGAGCACGTCTCAGTATTTACTGAGTCTGTATAATCGGATCTGGGAGTCGTCGTCAGTCCCTGAGGACTGGCTCGATGCCGTTGTCCTCCCTGTTCGCAAACCGGGGTCTCTGGGTACTTCCCCTAAGGACTTTCGCCCTATTGCTCTCACAAGTTGTGTCTGCAAACTCTTTGAACGTATGGTTAACGTTCGTCTGATGTGGTTCCTGGAACACCATCACCTCCTCTCCCCTTCTCAATTTGGTTTCCGCAAGTGCCGCAGCACGACAGATGTCCTGGTGAACTTGGAGGTCTATATACGTACTGCTTTTGCTGCGAAGACCTCCGTTGTTGCCGTCCTTTTTGACCTAGAAAAGGCTTACGACACCACTTGGCGTTATCATATCCTATCTCAACTTCATTCTTTTGGCCTTCGTGGTCATCTCCCTCTCTTTCTCCGCAGCTTCCTCTCTCGTCGTTCCTTTCGGGTGCGCCTTGGTACCGCTCTCTCTCCCTCTTTTCAGCAATACGAAGGTGTGCCCCAGGGTAGTGTTCTGAGCACTACTCTTTTTCTGGTTGCCCTCAATGGTCTTCTTTCCTCTCTTCCTTCTGGTGTCTTCTCCGCTCTCTATGTCGATGATCTTACCCTTTGTTGTCAGGGTGATGATTCGCCTCTCCTTCAACGCCGGCTTCAACTTGCGATTGATGCCGTGTCGTCTTGGGCCACAGGTCATGGCTTCAAGTTCTCTACTTCTAAGACTTGTGCCATGACTTTTACGCGGAAACGGGTTGTTCTTCGTCCCTCTTTGTCACTTTATGGTCATCCCCTTGAATACAAAGATTCCGCGAAGCTTTTGGGGTTATTCCTTGACACTCGTTTGTCTTGGTCTCCCCATATCTCTTACCTCCGTGTTGAGTGCTTCAAGTCCCTTACCCTCCTTCGGGTCTTGTCCCATACTTCTTGGGGGGCAGATAGGCGCACTCTCCTTGCTTTACATTCCTCTCTCGTCCTGTCTAAGCTCGATTATGGTTGCCCTGCTTACTCGTCTGCTTCTCCTTCTACTCTTCGCCGTCTTGATGCTTTGCACCATACTGGGTTGCGCCTCAGTTCTGGTGCCTTTCGTTCGACTCCCGTCCTTAGCTTGTATGTTGACACTGGCTTCCTGTCTCTCCAGGACCGCCGTGATCGCTACTGTCTTCGCTATCTTGCGCGGTCCTTGCAACATCCTTCCTCTCGTCTCTGTCGTGCTTTAACTTTTACCCCTCCTGCGGTTCCTGTTCCTCTTCACCACCTCCCTCTTTCTGTCCGGTTATCTCGCCTGCAGGATTCTCTTTCCGTTCGTATTTCTGATGTTTCTCCTCGTGTTGTTCCTTCTTTGCCCCCGTGGAGGGTCCCTCTTCCGCGGTTTTGTACATCCTTGACTCGTATCACTAAAGCTTTTACCCCTCCTACAGTTCTAAAACGCCTTTTCCTCGAGCACTTTTCTTCTCACTCCCGCTCCGTTTCTGTCTTCACCGATGGGTCTAAGTCAGCGGACGGTGTTGGCTACTCTGTTGTTTTTCCTGATCGCACTTATATGTGTCGCTTGCCTCCGGAGACTAGCATCTTTACAGCGGAACTTTATGCTATTCTCTATGCTCTTCGTCTCCTGCTTTCTCGTTGTCAGTCTTCCTTTGTGGTTGTTGTTGACTCTCGTAGTGCCCTCATGGCTCTCGGGTGCTTTAATCCAGTTCATCCGGTAGTTGTCGAGATCCAGCATTGGCTGTTTCTCGTTCACAGTAAATTTAAGTCGGTTGAGTTTTGTTGGGTTCCCAGCCATATTGGCGTGTCTTTAAATGAGCGTGCGGATGCTGCCGCTAAGGAAGCTGTCCGCTCTTGTCCCATCTCTCGTAAAGGCATTCCGTATTCCGACTTTTACCCGGTTATCCATTCCTCAGTCCTTACCCGTTGGCAGGCTTCTTGGTTGTCTGTTACTGGTAACAAGCTACGTACTCTTAAATGTTGTGTTTCCTCGTGGCCGTCCTCCTTCCACCGTAACCGGCGGTGGGAAACAGCTCTAGCGAGGTTGCGTATTGGCCATACTCGCTTAACCCATGGTCACTTGATGGAGCGCCGCCCTGCTCCTTATTGTCCTAGTTGCATTGTCCCTCTTACGGTCGTGCATGTCCTTCTTGAATGTCCTGACTTCCAGGACGAGCGTGTGTCTTGCTTTCCGACCGCCCCTCGCGGTCACCTGTCCCTCGATAGAATTCTTGGTGACTCGGATACTTTTGATATCGTTCGCCTTATGCGTTTTTGTTCTCGTATTGGCATCCTTGGTGATATTTAGCGCCCTCTGATTATTTTGCGTATTTGATGGTGCTACATAGCCTTCCCGGTTTGGTGCCTTCTTTTGATAATTACTTACTTACTTTCCCTAGGTGGCAGTTTGCTAAGGCGGACTGGACCCTATTTTCCCTCAGTGCTACTCTCTCTGCCCTCTCCCTTCTGCCCCTCTCTCGCGCTCTCCTCCTTTTTCATGACACTGTCTTCGACGCTGCCCTCCGCTCTATTCCTCGCTCTTCCTCTCGGGGTCCACGGAAGTGCGTTCCCTGGTGGAATGCGGACTGTGCTCGGGCTGTCCGCTGTAAGCGTGCAGCCTGGAAGAAGCACCGCCGTAGGCAGACGACCGATTCTTTTCTTTTCTTTCGGAAAGCAAGTGCGGTGGCCCGTAGGGCCATCCGTATGGCTAAACGTGAATGTTGGGCATCTTATGTCTCGACAATTACGTCCGAAACCCCTCTGGCCCAGTTCTGGAAGCGTATCCGCAAGATAGCGGGTAAGTTCGTTCCCGATGTTTCACCGGTCCTTCACCTCCATGATACTCTTGTGGCGGACCCGTTGCAGGTCGCTTCCGAACTGGGTTCCCACTTTTCTTCTGTTAGCTCTGGTCTTCATCTTCCCCAATCTTTCCTTCTTCGTAAACCTGTCCTTGAGTCTCGTCCTTTAGATTTCTGCACTCATCTTCAGCTTCCCTATAATGATCCCTTCTCTCTCTCTGAACTTCGTTCTGCCCTGGCCCTCTGCGGTTCTACGGCGGCGGACCCCGATGGTATTCATTATGAGATGCTTCGCCATCTCCCTCCGTGCATGTCTCGGTATTTACTGAGTCTGTATAATCGGATCTGGGAGTCGTCGTCAGTCCCTCAGGACTGGCTCGATGCCGTTGTCCTCCCTGTTCGCAAACCGGGGTCTCTGGGTACTTCCCCTAAGGACTTTCGCCCTATTGCCCTCACAAGTTGTGTCTGCAAACTCTTTGAACGTATGGTTAACGTTCGTCTGATGTGGTTCCTGGAACACCATCACCTCCTCTCCCCTTCTCAATTTGGTTTCCGCAAGTGCCGCAGCACGACAGATGTCCTGGTGAACTTGGAGGTCTATATTCGTACTGCTTTTGCTGCGAAGACCTCCGTTGTTGCCGTCCTTTTTGACCTAGAAAAGGCTTACGACACCACTTGGCGTTATCATATCCTATCTCAACTTCATTCTTTTGGCCTTCGTGGTCATCTCCCTCTCTTTCTCTGCAGCTTCCTCTCTCGTCGTTCCTTTCGGGTGCGCCTTGGTACCGCTCTGTCTCCCTCTTTTCGGCAATACGAAGGTATGCCCCAGGGTAGTGTTCTGAGCACTACTCTTTTTCTGGTTGCCCTGAATGGTCTTCTTTCCTCTCTTCCTTCTGGTGTCTTCTCCGCTCTCTATGTCGATGATCTTACCCTTTGTTGTCAGGGTGATGATTCGCCTCTCCTTCAACGCCGGCTTCAACTTGCAATTGATGCCGTGTCGTCTTGGGCCACAGGTCATGGCTTCAAGTTCTCTACTTCTAAGACTTGTGCCATGACTTTTACGCGGAAACGGGTTGTTCTTCGTCCCTCTTTGTCACTTTATGGTCATCCCCTTGAATACAAAGATTCCGCGAAGCTTTTGGGGTTATTCCTTGACACTCGTTTGTCTTGGTCTCCCCATATCTCTTACCTCCGTGTTGAGTGCTCTAAGGCCCTTACCCTCCTTCGGGTCTTGTCCCATACTTCTTGGGGGGCAGATAGGCGCACTCTCCTTGCTTTACATTCCTCTCTCGTCCTGTCTAAGCTCGATTATGGTTGCCCTGCTTACTCGTCTGCTTCTCCTTCTACTCTTCGCCGTCTTGATGCTTTGCACCATACTGGGTTGCGCCTCAGTTCTGGTGCCTTTCGTTCGACTCCCGTCCTTAGCTTGTATGTTGACACTGGCTTCCTGTCTCTCCAGGACCGCCGTGATCGCTACTGTCTTCGCTATCTTGCGCGGTCCTTGCAACATCCTTCCTCTCGCCTCTGTCGTGCTTTAACTTTTACCCCTCCTGCGGTTCCTGTTCCTCTTCACCACCTCCCTCTTTCTGTCCGGTTATCTCGCCTACAGGATTCTCTTTCCGTTCGTATTTCTGGTGTTTCTCCTCGTGTTATTCCTTCTTTGCCCCCGTGAAGGGTCCCTCTTCCGCGGTTTTGTACATCCTTGACTCGTATCACTAAAGCTTTTACCCCTCCTACGGTTCTAAAACGCCTTTTCCTTGAGCACTTTTCTTCTCACTCCCGCTCCGTTTCTGTCTTCACCGATGGGTCTAAGTCAGCGGACGGTGTTGGCTACTCTGTTGTTTTTCCTGATCGCACTTATATGTGTCGCTTGCCTCCGGAGACTAGCATCTTTACAGCAGAACTTTATGCTATTCTCTATGCTCTTCGTCTCCTGCTTTCTCGTTGTCAGTCTTCCTTTGTGGTTGTTGTTGACTCTCGTAGTGCCCTCATGGCTCTCGGGTGCTTTAATCCAGTTCATCCAGTAGTTGTCGAGATCCAGCATTGGCTGTTTCTCGTTCACAGTAAATTTAAGTCGGTTGAGTTTTGTTGGGTTCCCAGCCATATTGGCGTGTCTTTAAATGAGCGTGCGGATGCTGCCGCTAAGGAAGCTGTCCGCTCTTGTCCCATCTCTCGTAAAGGCATTCCGTATTCCGACTTTTACCCGGTTATCCATTCCTCAGTCCTTACCCGTTGGCAGGCTTCTTGGTTGTCTGTTACTGGTAACAAGCTACGTACTCTTAAATGTTGTGTTTCCTCGTGGCCGTCCTCCTTCCACCGTAACCGGCGGTGGGAAACAGCTCTGGCGAGGTTGCGTATTGGCCATACTCGCTTAACCCATGGTCACTTGATGGAGCGCCGCCCTGCTCCTTATTGTCCTAGTTGCGTTGTCCCTCTTACGGTCGTGCATGTCCTTCTTGAATGTCCTGACTTCCAGGACGAGCGTGTGTCTTGCTTTCCGACCGCCCCTCGCGGTCACCTGTCCCTCGATAGAATTCTTGGTGACTCGGATACTTTTGATATCGTTCGCCTTATGCGTTTTTGTTCTCGTATTGGCATCCTCGGTGATATTTAGCGCCCTCTGATTATTTTGCGTATTTGATGGTGCTACATAGCCTTCCCGGTTTGGTGCCTTCTTTTGATAATTACTTACTTACTTAGTGGGCGGCTGCCGGAGTGTGATGCTCCTTGGGACAGTCCTCTATCCTTTTCTAGCCTTGTGCTCTTGCTGCCGTCCTCTCCAATTGTGCTGAGCATCTTTTCCTTTTCTTTCGTTTTTCTCCCCCTTCTCCGATCTGCTTGTAGTTTCCTGCTGACCTTTTGCTTGTTTAGGTTATTCCTTTGGACTACTTCTATTTTGACGCCCGGGTGCTTGAGGAGGCATACTCTTGCACCCGTAGAACTGTAGTACCCGACATAGAGTGAGGGGAACCTTTTATTGTCAATCCCCCTTTCGTCACTGAACTCGATCTCGACACTGTCGGTTCTTAAGGTGGCGTTTGTGGGGCGTATACTCACGACGCACCCCTATGAGGCCCCGGCATGATCGGCGATAGCTTCTTGTTGGGTGTCCTGCCTCGAATTGTGGCTCCATGGTGGGTGGGGGCACATTAGTGAATGAATGTTGATTTTTCGTAGCAATGATATCTGTTTCTGCTGTTATTCCTTTACCTTCTCGGGCTCGTGGGGTGGGCGACCAAGCCCCCTAAGTCGGTCCGTGTTGGAAGACCGGGCTCTGTAGCCTCCGCTGCATTGGGCCCCGACCTTGCTCCTCCTCTGGCCCCTCTGACTCCCTCCTCTGTGGTTGGGTCGAGCCCCAAGCCCACAGTGGTGACTACCTCATCCCCTGCTGCGGCTCCATCTCTAGTTGTAACTACTGCGCTTTTTAACCCCTCTCTGGGGCTTCAAACCGCCGTCTTCGTCACGGCCGCCCTCGCTAGATTCCTTCCCGTACCCATCAAGCTTTGTTTGGTCCTGCTTCGTGGGCCAAATATTTTGATCTCCTCCCTCTTGATTCTGCGCCTCCTGACGATTTCTCCCTCCATCGATATCTCGTTGATTCCGTGGATGCGTCTGTTACTTTCAGCCTCACTCGTCTCGGTACACGTGTCGTTGCTGCTCCTTCTCAGGATGCTGCTTCCCGCTTGGCTGCCTTATCCTGTGTTACAAATAACAGATGTGGGGGCTATGGGGTACTGGTAATATTAAGGGGTAAGGGTAGTTAGAAGACAAGAGTATCAAATATGGGAGAGCTAAAAGGCCCGGCCCCCAAAATAAACTATCCACAGTAGTAATAACTTGCTACAAGACCATATATGTTAGTCTAAGGGTTGATCAATGCGCTCCCACACTGGAAGAAGAGATACTCTGTAATTCATGTACTTATTTATTAACCCCTTAACAACCCCCCATATACACTCACACCAATAACAATAGTAATAATAACTTTACCACACTATCTTACGTTAAAAGCCTTGGTCCACATAGGCAGGATACAAGGTTACACTAATAACAAGCTAGGGTAAAGTACTACTGGATAAGCACTGAAGCTGGATGCAGCTTAGGGTAGTGAGACCATGTGGTACCCTAATACAAAACACAACACTTAGGGGTAAAAAAAACACTGGCAAATACTAACCCCAGGTCTCACCAATATTTACTACCAGAGTAGGTACACTTAATAATGCCCCGTACTTAACTTAAGGATACAGGAACTTCAGGTAAGGGAAATAAGTAAGAGGAGAAGGGAGAAGAGTAGGGGTGCAGCCACAGAGTAGGTCTTATCCGCACGACACCAGCCAGAGAAGAGAGAGAGCTCCTCGCGACCACCTCGCCTCCCTCATGTCGTGGTGCCGGAAGGAGCCTAATTGATCGTGCAGCTAAGCACATTAAAGATCTTCCCCTATGCAATGTATTGTTACTTTACAAATGATTAGAAAGTATTAGTAAGCAAAGTTGGTGCCTATGTTATTATTTAATAATCAACCCCCAGCTCAGTCTTTAAATGCTCTTTGAGAAACAATAATAGTCTTACGTCTGGCAGGGAAGATACAAACAATTGCCATTCGAGATGCACCTAACTGTACTACTAGGAAGTTTAATAGCTCAATTTTGACCTCTGGTTTCCACTGGAGAACCCAGGGTCGTAACATCCTGCCTTGGCGAGACCCCTGTTCGGATCTCGAAGAACATTCAGTTGAACGCTAGTGTTGGCACTATTCTAATCCCGTCTCATGTTGCGAGACTGCCACGACGATATTCGACATATCCTTGATGCCCAGGGCCATTCTATTCTCCAGATGGACACGTTTACTCCTCCACCTCGTGGTAGTCGCCGTCAACCCCTTCGGGTTGTGAAGATTACCTTTGATGGTCGGACCCTTCCACCCTCTGTCATTCTTGCTGGTGCCAGGTGCTCTGTCCAGGAGTACATTCCTTCTCCTAGGCTCTGTAACAAATGCTGGAGGTTTGAGCATGGTGCCCTCCACTGCTCTGTGACTGTCTCTGTCCATTGTGTAGGGGGTGAAGGTCACTAAGTCGGAGTGCACTTCTCCCCGAGCTCGTTGCCTCAACTGCGGTGAGGTCCATCCTACCTTCTCCCGTGCGTGTGTCCATTACAAGCTTGAGGCAGCCGTCCTCAACTTGAACCACCGGGAGCGTTTATCTTTTCGTGAGGCGAGGCACCAGGTTCGCCGGCTCCCGCCTTATGCTAATCTCTTATGCTCGCGTGTTGCGCTCTTCCTTTCCTCATTCTTCCCACCTTCCTCACTCACAACCGTTTCTGGGCCTTGGACCCTGATACGCCCACTGCCCCCTTCTGTTCCTTTGAGTTCTGTCCCGAAGGATCCACCTCCTGCTCCTCTGTCCTGGGTTCCCCTCCTTTCTACCCGGTCTGTCTTGTCTCCTGTGTCTTCTTCCTCGTCGCCCTCCGTTCCTCCTTCCCATCCTTCCCCTCTGTCTCGACTCTCCCCACCGCCTGTCGGTGCGGGCTGATGTCCATCGCTCTCCAAACAGCCGTCGCGTGTGCTCTCGTTCGGCTTCTGTTGAGACGTTAGAATTCGTTGCCCAGTACGTGGTTGCTGGGACACCTGTCTCTCTACGTCAGAAGCGTAAGCCTGGCTCCTCTCCTTCCTCCTCCCCGGCGGGTAAGAAGGTTTCGCTTTCTTCCTCGGCCCCTACTTCTGCCTCTATCGCTCCTTCCCCTCTCATTTCGGTGGTTGCGCCCCCTGTTCCTGCTATGGTGGTTTCTTTGGCCCCCGCTTCCCTCTCGGTTCCTGCCCTTGCTGAGGTGCGCTCCCCTCTTTCTACTCCCCCTCTTCCTGCTGCTGTCCTTGACTACTACTCTCCGTTGTCTCCTCTTCCTCCTCCTCCTCCTCCTCCTCCGGACCTCGCCCGCCCTTCTCTGGTCTGTTCTCCCACTTCCTTCCCTCCGTCTTTGCTCTGTTTACCCATGCCCCATAACCCTGACTTTGCTGACCCTGATCCCGACCCTGATATTCTTTAACGTGCTATATTGCTCTTTCGCCTTTGTTTCTTCTTGTTCTCTGTTGTCCTTTCTCCTCTCGTCGATGTCCATTCTTCAATGGAACGTTCGAGGTTATTACGCCAATTTCCTCGAACTCCAACTTCTTATTTCGCGGTTTTCGCCCCTTTGTGTCTGTCTCCAGAAGCCGATGCTTGGTGCTCGTCCTGGTCGTTTTCGTGGCTATTCCTTTCTCCCCCCCCCCCCACCAGCTGTTGCTGGGGCTCCTAATTCTTCTGCTCTCTTGATTCGCACTGATGTTCCCTTTGTCCCCTTACTTTTTCCTTCGCCTCTCCATTGTTCTGCTGCTCGTATCTTTGTCGGGAAATGGTACACAGTTTGTTCCATTTTTCTCCCCCGAGCGTCCCGCTTTCCCTTCCTGATTTGAAACACCACCTGGACTCCTTGCCGGAGCCTGTGCTCCAGCTGGGTAATTTCAATTGTCGTCATTCTCTTTGGGGTGATGTTCTGACGAATACCCGAGGTCGCCTTCTTGAGCCGTTTATCCTCTCTTCTTCCCTGTCTCTTCTGAATTCTGGTGAGCCCACTCATTTGGACTCTCGGACTCGTACCCTTTCCTGTCTTGATCGTTCTCTCTGCTCTTCTTCTCTTTACTTAGATTTCACGTGGCAGGTTCTTGATGACCTCCATGGCAGTGACCATTTGCCCATCCTTGTTTCCTTTTTCTCTTTTCGCCCTTCCCTCTCCTTCCCTAGGTGGCAGTTTGGTAAGGCGGACTGGAACCTATTTACCCTCAGTGCTGTTCTCTCTGACCTCTCCCGTCTGCCTCTCCCTCGTGCTCTCCTCCTTTTTTCATGACACTGTCTTTGACGCTGCCCTCCGCTATATTCCTCGCTCTTCCTCTCGGGGTCCACGGAAGTGCGTTCCCTGGTGGAATGCGAACTGTGCTCAGGCTGTCCGCTGTAAGCGTGCAGCCTTGAAGAGGCACCGCCGTTGGCAGACAGCCGATTGTTTTCTTTTCTTTCGGAAAGCGAGTGCGGTGGCCCGTAGGGCCATCTGTATGGCTAAACGTGAATGTTGGACTTATGTCTCCACAATTACGTCCGAAACTCCCCTGCCACAGATCTGGAAGCGTATCCGCAAGATTGCAGGTAAGTTCGTTCCCGATGTTTCCCCTTTCCTTCACCTCCGTCTTACTCTTGTGGCGGACCCGTTGCAGGTCGCTACCGAACTGGGTTCTCACTTTTCTTCTGTTAGCTCTGGTCTTCATCTTCCCTAATCTTTCCTTCTTCGTAAACCTGTCCTTGAGTCTCGTCCTTTAGGTTTCTGCACTCGTCTTCGACTTAACTATAATGATCCCTTCTCTCTCTCAACTTCGTTCTGCCCTGGCCCTCTGCGGTTCTACGGCGGCGGCCTCCGATGGTATTCATTGAGATGCTTCGCCATGTCCCTCCGTGCACGTCTCAGTATTTACTGAGTCTGTATAATCGGATCTGGGAGTCGTCGTCAGTCCCTGAGGACTGGCTCGATGCCATTGTCCTCCCTGTTCGCAAACCAGGGTCTCTGGGAACTTCCCCTAAGGACTTTCGCCCTATTGCCCTCACAAGTTGTCTGCAAACTCTTTGAATGTATGGTTAACGTTCGTCTGATGTGGTTCCTGGAACACCATCACCTCCTCTCCCCTTCTCAGTTTGGTTTCCGCAAGTGCCGCAGCACGACAGATGTCCTGGTGAACTTGGAGGTCTATATTCGTACTGCTTTTGCTGCGAAGACCTCCGTTGTTGCCGTCCTTTTTGACCTGGAAAAGGCTTACGACACCACTTGGCGTTATCTTATCCTATCTCAACTTCATTCTTTTGGCCTTCGTGGTCATCTCCCTCTTTCTCCGCAGCTTCCTCTCTCGTCGTTCCTTTCGGGTGTGCCTTGGTACCGCTCTCTCTCCCTCTTTTCAGGTGTGCCCCAGGCTAGTGTTCTGAGCACTACTTTTTTTCTGGTTGCCCTCAATGGTCTTCTTTCCTCTCTTCCTTCTGGTGTCTTCTCCGCTCTCTATGTCGATGATCTTACCCTTTGTTGTCAGGGTGATGATTCGCCTCTCCTTCAACGCCGGCTTCAACTTGCAATTGATGCCGTGTCGTCTTGGGCCACAGATCATGGCTTCAAGTTCTCTACTTCTAAGACTTGTGCCATGACTTTTACGCGGAAACGGGTTGTTCTTCGTCCCTCTTTGTCACTTTATGGTCATCCCCTTGAATACAAAGATTCCGCGAAGCTTTTGGGGTTATTCCTTGACACTCGTTTGTCTTGGTCTCCCCATATCTCTTACCTCCGTGTTGAGTGCTCTAAGGCCCTTACCCTCCTTCGGGTCTTGTCCCATACTTCTTGGGGGGGCAGATAGGCGCACTCTCCTTGCTTTACATTCCTCTCTCGTCCTGTCTAAGCTCGATTATGGTTGCCCTGCTTACTCGTCTGCTTCTCCTTCTACTCTTCGCGGTCATGATGCTTTGCACCATACTGGGTTGCGCCTCAGTTCTGGTGCCTTTCGTTCGACTCCCATCCTTAGCTTGTATGTTGACACTGGCTTCCTCTCTCTCCAGGACCGCCGTGATCGCTACTGTCTTCGCTATCTTGCGCGGTCCTTACAACATCCTTCCTCTCGACTCTGTCGTGTTTTAACTTTTCCCACTCCTGCGGTTCCTGTTCCTCTTCACCACCTCCCTCTTTCTGTCCGGTTATCTCGCCTACAGGATTCTCTTTCCGTTCGTATTTCTGATGTTTCTCCTCGTGTTGTTCCTTCTTTGCCCCCGTGGAGGGTCCCTCTTCCGCGGTTTTGTACATCCTTGACCCGTATCACTAAAGCTTTTACCCCTCCTACGGTTCTAAAACGCCTTTTCCTCGAGCACTTTTCTACTCACTCCCGCTTCGTTTCTGTCTTCACCGATGGGTCTAAGTCAGCGGACGGTGTTGGCTACTCTGTTGTTTTTCCTGATCGCACTTATATGTGTCACTTACCTCCGGAGACTAGCATCTTTACAGCGGAACTTTATGCTATTCTCTATGCTTTTCGTCTCCTGCTTTCTCGTTGTCAGTCTTCCTTTGTAATTGTTGTTGACTCTCGTAGTGCCCTCATGGCTCTCGGGTCCTTTAATCCGGTTCATCCAGTAGTTGTCGAGATCCAGCATTGGCTGTTTCTTGTTAACAGTAAATTTAAGTCGGTTGAGTTTTGTTGGGTTCCCAGCCATATTGGTGTGTCTTTAAATGAGCGTGCGGATGCTGCCGCCAAGGAAGCTGTCCGCTCTTGTCCCATCTCTCGTAAAGGCATTCCGTATTCCGACTTTTACCCGGTTATCCATTCCTCAATCCTTACCCGTTGGCAGGCTTCTTGGTTGTCTGTTACTGGTAACAAGCTCCGTACTCTTAAATGTTGTGTTTCCTCGTGGCCGTCCTCCTTCCACCGTAACCGGCGGTGGGAAACAGCTCTGGCGAGGTTGCGTATTGGCCATACTCGCTTAACCCATGGTCACTTGATGGAGCGCCGCCCTGCTCCTTATTGTCCTAGTTGCATTGTCCCTCTTACGGTCGTGCATGTCCTTCTTGAATGTCCTGACTTCCAGGACGAGCGTGTATCTTGCTTTCCGACCGCCCGTCGCGGTCACCTGTCCCTCAATAGAATTGTTGGTGACTCTGATACTTTTGATATCGTTCGCCTTATGCGTTTTTGTTCTCGTATTGGCATCCTTGGTGATATTTAGCGCCCTCTGATTATTTTGCGTATTTGATGGTGCTACATAGCCTTCCCGGTTTGGTGCCTTCTTTTGATAATTACTTACTTACTTGGGCCACCGATCATGGCTTCAAGTTCTCTACTTCTAAGACTTGTGCCATGACTTCTACGCGGAAACGGGTCGTTCTTCGTCCCACTTTGTCACTTTATGGTCATCCCTTGAGTACAAAGATTCAGCGAAGCTTTTGGGGTTATTCCTTGACACTCGTTTGTCTTGGTCTCCCCATATCTCTTACCTCCGTGTTGAGTGCTCTAAGGCCCTTACCCTCCTTCGGGTATTGTCCCATACTTCTTGGGGGGCAGATAGGCGCGCACTCCTTGCTTTACATTCCTCTCTCGTCATGTCTAAGCTCGATTATGGTTGCCCTGGTTACTCGTCTGCTTCTCCTTTTACTCTTCGCCGTCTTGATGCTTTGCACCATACTGGGTTGCGCCTCAGTTCTGGTGCCTTTCGTTCAACTCCCGTCCGTAGCTTGTATGTTGACACTGGCTTTGTCTCTCCAGGACTGCAGTGATCGCTACTGTCTTCACTATCTTGCGCGGTCCTTACAACATCCTTCCTCTCGCCTCTGTCGTGCTTTAACTTTTACCCCTCCTGCGGTTCCTGTTCCTCTTCACCACCTCCCATTTTTTGTCCGGTTATCTCGCTTACAGGATTCTCTTTCCGTTCGTATATCTGATGTTTCTCCTCGTGTTGTTCCTTCTTTGCCCCCGTGGAAGTCCCCCTTCCGAGGTTTTGTACATCCTTGACCCGCATCTCTGAAGCTTTTATCCCTCCTTCGGTTCTAAAACGCCTTTTCCTTGAGCACTTTTCTTCTCACTCCCGCTCCATTTCTGTCTTCACCGATGGGTGAAGACAGAAATGGACATTCTTACGTCTGCGGACGGTGTTGGCTACTCTGATGTTTTTCCTGATCGCACTTATATGTGTCGCTTACCTCCGGAGACTAGCATCTTTACAGAGGAGCTTTATGCTATTCTCTATGCTCTTCGTCTCCTGCTTTCTCGTTTTCAGTCTTCCTTTGTAGTTGTTGTTGACTCTCGTAGTGCCCTCATGGCTCTCGGGTCCTTTAACCCGGTTCATCTAGTAGTTGTTGAGATCCAGCATTAGCTGTTTCTTGTTCACAGTAAATTTAAGTCGGTTGAGTTTTGTTGGGTTCCCAGCCATATTGGTGTGTCTTTAAATGAGCGTGCGGATGCTGCCACCAAGGAAGCTGTCCACTCTTGTCCCATCTCTTGTAAAGGTATTCCATATTCCGACTTTTACCCGGTTATCCATTCCTCCGTCCTTACCCGTTGGCAGGCTTCTTGGTTGTCTGTTACTGGTAACAAACTATGTACTCTTAAGTGTTGTATTTCCTCGTGGCCGTCCTCCTACCACCGTAACCGGCGATTGGAAACAGTTCTGGCGAGGTTGCATATTGGCCATACTCGCTTAACCCATGGGCACTTGATGTCCTTGCTCCTTATTGTCCTAGTTGCGTTGTCCCTCTTACGGTCGTGCATGTCCTTCTTGAATGTCCTGACTTCCAGGACGAGCGTGTATCTTGCTTTCCGACCGCCCCTCGCGGTCACCTGTTCCCTCAATAGAATTGTTGGTGACTCTGATACTTTTGATATCGTTCGCCTTATGCGTTTTTGTTCTCGTATTGGCATCCTTGGTGATATTTAGCGCCCTCTGATTATTCTGCACATTTGATGGTGCTACATAGCCTTCCCGGTTTGGTGCCTTCTTTTCATAATTACTTACAACTTCCCAGGCTCGTGGGGTCTTGGTCGCCCACCATGAGTTGGATTGTTGGAAGGCCGGGCTCTGTAGTCCCCACTACATCGTGCCCAGACCAAGCCACTCCTTTGACGCAACTACCTCCTTCAGCTTTCCTTCCTCTGTGGTAGGATTGAGCCCCAAGCCCCTAGTGGTGACTACCTAATCACCTGAAGTGGCTACTTCTGAAGCCGCTCTGGCTACAACTGCACCTTTTAAACTGGGGGTGCTCAGCTGAGACTTTCCCGCTGACGCCCTCTCACGATACCTTCCAGTGTTAATATTTTAAACGCGTTGTTTAGTCCTGCTATATGATCTAAATACTTTGATCCCAACCATCTGGACTCTACACATCCTGACGATTTCTTAAATCTTGCACACCTTTGTTGATTCGGAGGATGTCACTTTTAACCCCATCAGTTTTAATACATGTGTCGTTGCTGCTGCTCCTCGGGATCCAGCTTCCTGCATTATCCAACACTGGGGAAATCCCTGTTCGGGTCTCCAAACATCCCTGGCTAAATGCCAGTATTAACACCTAGTCTCGTACCAGGTTGCAACTAGTGTTAGGGTCATGATAGGCTGCAACGAGAATATTAAACATTTAAACATTCTTGAAACCCAAGGCTATTCTGTCTTCCAGGTTGATACATTCACCTCAACCCCCCCCCCCCTTCCCAAGTGGTCATCTGCCTCTTTGCATTGTGAAGATCTCTTTTTGATAAGAGACCCTTGTCTTCTCTAATTCTTGCTGGCGACCGATGCTCCATCCAGGAGTACATTCCCCCTCCTAGACTTCGCAAAAAGTACTGGAAATTTGGGTATGGTACTCTCAAATGCCCAAGTGTAGTGATTGTGCCCAATGTGTGGGGACTCGGGTCATTTGGAGCATTCGTCTCGCCAGGCCCTTGGCTCAACTGCGGTGACGCCCACCCTACTTTCAACCACGCGTATATTTGAGAAATTTCTCTACAAATTTGAGAAAGCCATCCTAAATTTGAAGCACCACGATCATTTGCCTTTTTCTGGGGCGAGATGCCAAGTTCGCAGTCTCTTCCCTTTTGCTAACATATCTTGTTCTAGTGTTAGGGTCTACCCCTAATCGCCCTTCCCTCCTGTCTCACACTGTTTCCAGGCCTTGGACCCAGACTCGCCCACCGACTCCTCCTCTGCTCCTTAACGTTCTGAGGCAAACCCTCCTGGTTCTCCATCTGGTGTCTCCTTCCTTCCTTCCCAGTCTGCCGTGTTCCCTGTCTTTCCCGTCTCCTCCCGATGATTCTTCCCAGCCTTCCCCGCTGTCTCTTCGCCCTCCACACCGCCTGTGTCCAGGGTGTTGTCCATCCTCCTCCCACCAATCTTCATGTTGATCGCTCCTATTTATCTCTTGTTGAGACATTAGGCACTCACCCAGTACGATGCTGCTGCCACATCCGTGTCTGTCAGAAACGTAAGCCTGGCTCCTCTCCTTCCTCCTCGGCTGGAAAGGAGGCATCGCTTTCTTCCCCACCCTCTGACTTCATTACTGCGTCCTCCTCATATTTCGGTGGTCGAACCCCCCTCCCCCCCCTGTCCCAGCTTTAGAAGTTCCATTACCCCTCGATTCTCTGATGCTGCCCTTGCTGAGGTGGCTCCGCTGTTTCTGCCCCCTCTCTCCCCTTCTTCCCATTACCGCTCCTCTCCATTGCCCTTTCCCCGCTCCAGACCCCTGTCCAACCACTCCCTTAAATCAATCGTCCTTGCTCGATTTACCTATGCAACCCTAACCCTGATTTTACTGATCCTGGACCTGATCCTCTTCTTTAGTATGCTGTGTTCTTTGTTGCCTTTGTTTCTTCATTGTTCTGTTTGTTCTCTCTCCTTGTGACAATGTTTATTCTTCAATGGAATATTCATAGATTTAATGCTAACTTTCATGAATTCCACTAAGTTTTCACCGCCTTGTGTATGTCAACAGGAGCCGAAGCTAGGTGCTCGTCCTGGTCACTTTCGTGGTTATTCCTTTCTCTCCCCAACCCATCCCCCAGCATCTGCTGGGGCCCATAACTACTGCTATCTTGATAGCCAATATCTTAGTGAGTACCGTATAATGGTATGTGATCTGTTACAATTATCTTCACTTGCAATGTCCCACTTTCTCTTTCTAAGCTTAAGCACCTATTTGAATCCTTACCATCGCCTGTGCCCCTGTTGGGTGATTTCAACTGTCGGCATACCAACTAGGGTGATGCTCTGAATAACACCCGGGCTGCCTTCTAGAACCGTTTGTCCTCTCTCCTTCCTTGTCTCTTCTAAATTCTGGTGCACCCACTCATAAGGACTCTCGCACTCTCTCCTGTCTTGATCTCACTCTCTGCTTATCGACTCTTACCTCAGATTTCACAAAGCAGGTTCTTGATGACCTCCATAACAATGACCTTCCTCCATCCATGTCACCGTTTTATTTTTTCATCCTCCACTAAGTTTGCCAGGGCAGACTGAAGCCTCCCCACTCTGCCTCTCCTCCCAGTCGTCATCCTCTTTCACGACGCCATATTCGACGCTGCCCTCCGCTTTATTCCTCGCTCTACCTCCAGGGGCATGCGGAAGTGCGTTCCCTAGTGGAATGCAGACTGTGCTCGGGCTGTCTGCTGTAAGTGGGGAGCCTGGAAAAAACACCAACGCCGGCAGGTGGCCGCTGCTTTTATTTTCTCTCGGAAGGCGAGTGCTTTGGTCCTATACTCTTTTGCTCAAGATCTGGAAGAAAATCCACAAGATAGCGAGTAAGTTTGCTCCAGTTGTCTCGCCAGGCCTTCACCTCCATTGCACAATTGTGGCTGATCTGATGGCGGTGGTGACTGGACTTGGTTCACACTTTTAGACTGTTAGCTCCGGTTCTCATGATGGTAAGGTAATTATCAAAAGAAGGCACCAAACTGGGAAGGCTATGTAGCACCATCAAGGTGCGAAATAATCAGAGGGCGCTAAATATCACCAAGAATACCAATACGAGAACAAAAACGCATAAGGCGAACGATATCAAAAGTATCCGATTCACCTAGAATTCTATCGAGGGACAAGTGACTGCGAGGGACGGTCGGAAAGGAAGACAGACGCTCGTCCTGGAAGTCAGGACATTCAACAAGGATATGCACAACTATAGGAGGGATAACGCAGTGTGGACAATAAGGAGCAGGGCGGTGCTCCATTAAGTGGCAGTAGGTTAAGCGAGTATGGCTAACACGTAGCCTTGCCAAAGCAGTTCCCCACCGCCGGTTACGGTGGTAGGAGGAATGCCACGGGATACACTACGTTTGAGAGTACTGCAGCTTGTTACTAACTACAGAGGACCAACAACCCTGCCAAAGGGCAAGGATGGAGAAATGAATAACAGGATAAAAGTAAGAATAAGGAATACCTTTATGGGAGATGGGCCAAGAATGGATAGCTTCCTTAGTGGCAGCATCCGCATGCTCATTGAAAGAAACACCAATATGGCTGGGAACCCAGCAAAACTCTACCGATTTAAACTTACTAGAAATAAGAAACAGCCAATGTTGAATCTGGATGACCACTGGATGGACAGGATTAAAGGACCCTAGAGCCATGAGGGCACTAAGAGTCGACTACAACCACAAAGGAGGAATGGGAATGAGAAAGTAAGAGACGGTGAGCATAGAGAATAGCATAAAGTTCAGCTATAAAGATGCTAGCCTCCGAAGGCAGGCAACACATTAAGTGTGGTCAGGAAAAACAACAGAGTAGCCCACACCGTCCGCAGACTTAGACCCATCGGTGAAGATGGAAATAGAGTGGGAGTGCGAAGAAAAGTGCTCAAGGAAGAGGCTTTTCAGAATCGTAGGAGGGGGTAAAGGCTTTAGTAATACTAGTCAAGGACGTACAAAACTTGGGAAGGGGAACTCTCCACTGAGGCAAGGAAGGAACAATATGAGGAGAAGCATTAGAATTTGAACAGAAAGAGGGAGACGAGGAAGAGGAACAGGAGCAACAGAAGGAGTAAAAGTTAAAGCACGACAGAGGCAAAAGGAAGGATTTTGTAAGGACCACGCAAGATAGCGAAGACAGTAGCAATCACGGCGGTCCTGGAGAGAGAGAAAGCCAGTGTCAACATACAAACTTAGGGTGGGAGTCGAACGAAAGGCACCAGAGCTGAGACACAACCCAGTATGGTGCAAAGCGTCAAGATGGCGAAGAGTACAAGGATAAGCAGAAGAGTATGCAGGGCAATCATAATCGAGTTCAGACAGGACGAGAGAGGAATACAAATAGAGGAGCGTTCGCCTATCTGCTCCCCAAGAAGTATGGGACAAAACCTTAAGTAGGTAAAGGGCCTTAGAGCATTCAACTCGGAGGTAAGAGATATGGGCTGACCAAAACAAACGAGTGTCAAAGACTAACCCCAAAAGCTTAGCGGTATCCTTGTACACAAGGGGATGACCGTAAAGCGACAAAGAGGGACGAAGAACTACATGCTTCTGAGTAAAAGTCATAGCACAAGTCTTAAACGCAGAGAACTTCAAGCTATGATCGGTGGCCCAAGACGGTATGGCATCAATCGCAAGTTGAAGCCACCGTTGAAGGAGAAGCGAATCATCACTCTGACAGCAAAGGGTAAGATCAGCATAGAGAGCGGAGAAGACGCCAGAAGGAAGAGAGGAAAGAAGACCGTTGAGGGCAACTAGAAAAAGAGTAATGCTCAGAACACTACCCTGGGGTACACCCTTATACTGCCGAAAAGGGGCAGAGAGAGAGGTACCAAGCCGCACACGAAAGGATCGACGAGACAGGAAGCTCTGGAGGAAGACAGGGAGATTCCCACGAAAGCCAAAAGAATGAAGTTGAAACAGAATATGATACTGCCAGGTAGAGTCGTAAGCCTTTTCCAGGTTAAAAAGGACGGCAACAACGGAGGTCTTCTCAGGAAAAGCAGTACGAATATAGACCTCCAAGTTCACCAGGACATCCGTTGTGCTTCGGCACTTGCGAAAACCAAATTGAGAAGGGGAGAGGTGGTGATAGTGTTCTAAGAACCACATCAAACGAACGTTAACCATACGTTAAAAGAGCTTGCAGATACACCTCGTGAGGGCAATAGGGCGGAAGTCCTTGGGGAATGACCCGAGAGACCCCTGGTTTCCGAACAGGGAGGACAACAGCATCGAGCCAGTCTTCAGGGACTGACGACGACTCCCAGACCCGATTGTACAGACTCAGTAAATACTGAGACGTGCACGGAGGGAGAGGGCGAGCCCAAATGAGTGGGCTCACCAGAATTCAGAAGAGACAGGGAACGGACAGGGAAGAAGAAAGGATGAAAGGTTCAAGGAGGCGACCCCGGGTGTTTGTCAGCACATCACCCCAAAGGGCATGACGACAATTGAAATCACCCAGCAGTAGCACAGGCTCCGGCAAGGAGTCTAGGAGGTGTTTAAGATCGGGAAGAGAAAGTGGGACAGCAGGGGGGGGGGGGGGAGGGGGGGGAGATAAATGGAACAAATCGTGTACCATCTATGCACAAAGACACGGGCAGCAGAACAGTGGAGAGGCGAATAAAAAAAGTAAGGGGACAAAGGGAACATCGGAGCGAATCAAGAGAGCAGAAGAATTATGGGCCCCAGCAACAGCTGTGGGGGGGGGGGGCGGGTTGGAAATGAGAAGTTGGAGGTCAAGGAAATTGGCGTAATATCCACGGATGTTCCATTGAAGAATAGATATCGGCAGAGAGAGGGGAGCAACAGAGAGCAAAGAAGAAACAAAGGTGAAGAAGGAACATAGCACGTTAGAAAAGCACAGTGTCAGGATCAGGGCCAGCGAAGTCAGGGTTAGGGGGCATGGCTAAACTGAGTAAAGAAGGAGGGCAAGAAGCGGGAGGACGGACCAGAGGTGGACGATCAGGGTCTAGAGGAGAAGGAGGGGGAGGGGCAGAAAGAGGCGAGCGCACCTCAGCAAGGGCAATAACCGAGATAGAACCAGGGGCTAAAGAAACCCCCACAGTAGGAACAGGGGGGCCCCACCACCGAAGCAGGAGGGGAAGGAACGATAGAATCAGAGATTGGGGGTGAAGAAGAAAGCGAAGCATTCTTACCGACCTGGGAGGAGGAAGGAGAGAAGCCAGGTTTCCACTTCTGACTGAAAGAGGCAGGCGTCTCAGCAGCAATGTACTGGGCAACAGACTCCAGCGTCTTGATAGGAGAAGAAGAGCGAGAGCGAACAACACGACCACCAGGAGAGCAATGGACATCGGCCCGCACAGTCAGGCGGCATGGAGAGCCAAGAGACGGAGGAAAATGACGGGAAGGAGGACTAGAGGGAGAGGAGAAAGAAGACACAGGAGACGTGACAGACTGGGTAGAAAGAAGGGGAATCCTAGACATAGAACCAGGAGAGGGACCCTCCGGGACAGAATGGAGGAAAACAGAGGTGGTGGTGGTGGTGGTGGTGGTGGTGGTGGTGGTGGGCGTGTCTGGGTCTACGGCTTGGAAACGGTTGTGAGACTGAGGAAGGTGGGAAGGACGAGGAGAGGAAGAGTGCACCACGCGAGCATAGGAGACGCCAGCAAAAGAGGGGAGACGATGAACTTGGCGCCGAGCCTCAGGAAAAGACAAACGGTCCTGGTGCTTCAAGTTGAGGACAGCCGCCTCAAGTTTGTAATGAATACACGTGCGGGAGAAGGTAGGGTGGGCCTCACCGTAATTCAGGCAGCAGGCCTGGGAAGAAGTGCACTCCAACTTAGAGTTACCCTCGCCTCCACACAAGGGACAGAGAGAGAGACAGAATTAGAGCATTTGAGAGCACCATGCCCAAACCTCCAGTACTTACTGCAGAGCTGAGGAGATGGAATATACTCCTGAATGGAGCATCTGGCACCAGCAAGAATGACAGAGGGCGGAAGGTTTCTACCATCAAAGGTAACCTTCAAACCCCGAAGGGGCAGACGGCGATGACCACGAGGATGGACGAGAAAATGTATCCACCTGGAGGATAGAATGACCTTGGGCCTCGAGGATATGCTTGATATCCTTGTGGCAGTTCTTGAGATTCCTAACACCGGTCGCAACATGGTGCGGGAGGAGAACAGTGCCAACACTGGCATTCAACCGAGCGTTCTTCGAGACCCGAACAGGGATCTCGCCAAGGCAGGATAAGGCGGCTAAGCGAGTGGCCGCATCCTGAGAAGGAGCAGCAACGACACGGGTACCAAGACGGGTGGGGCTGAAGGTGAGAGAGGCATCTACGGAATCGACAAGATGCCTATGAAGGTAAAAATCGTCAAGAGGAGTGGAGTCCAAAGGATGGAGGTCAAAGTACTTAGTCCACGTAGCAGGACCAAACAAAGCATGGAACGAATTAGTATGGGAAGGGAGCATATGAGAGCGGCCGTGGTGGGGACGGCGATGAGAACCTTTAGAGAGAGACGGGTCAAAAGGTGCAGTAGTCACAAGAAGAGATGGAGCCGTGCAAGGGGACGAGACGGTCACCACAGCAGGCTTGGGGCTCGACCCAACCACAGAGGCGAGAGGGGAGCTGGGAGGAAGAGTCCAGTCTGGGCCTAAACCGGGTCCTGTAGTGGGGGCTACAGATCCCGGTCTTCCAGGACGGTCCGACTCAGGGGCCTGGTCGCCCACCCCATGAGCCTGGGTAAGAGAAGTCAAGTCATCATCCATGCAGCAAGTAAGTAAGTAATTATCAAAAGAAGGCACCAAACCGGGAATCCATGCAGCAAACCAATATCTAAAGAATGGGACCTGGAACCAAGGGATGCCACCTACCAGAGCAGCCAGGGAGGCCGAGCATGGGCCAGTGCAGGAAGGGTGCGTCTTCCCCAGCGGTGCTCCCCCTTTTCAACATGGGAGTCCTACTACTTCGTCCATTCTTCCACACTGGTGCTAAAACCCCAGTCCTCCTATTGCCCCAGCCTGGACCTAGATTCACGATGCTCCATGTATTTCTTCGTAAGTAGGTTTGCTACGAAGGTTCCTAAGTATGCCCTAAGAAGATACTTATGTGCAATTCACGTAGGTCCACTTAGGAAGATATATGTTGGTTCACCTGTGTGCCGATAGAGGTCACTACTGTATTTCGTTTAGCCAATCAGAGAGCAGGCAACATTCTTCATATTGAAGATATAGCGCTGGCTTATCGGAGCTCTGCTGCCTCCTATTTATGTCGAATTTTCTTTATAAAATTTGTATATTTCGAAGTAAAACTATGTTTTTTCAACTTCTACAGCCAGCACCGACATTGTAGTAAACAAATATGTTACATTTGTTGTTTACCTACGTAATTCTAAGAAATACTGTGTAGCTGTCCTTGTTGCTCGGAAGATGCGCTGACAATTATTGTATATATTTTTTCTGAAGTTACCCAAGGGCTATCTAACTATCTAGTGGCCTCGAAGAGGGCAGAAAGCCGGCGGCTTGTTAAAGGGCCCGCCAATTGCCTTAATGATTTTTTTTTGCTGGAATTTGGCATTTACTGCTCCAGCGAGTAGGCGGTTCCATTAGTTTATAACCCTCTTGGTGGAAAAAACATCTGTTTTCAGTCCTACTTGAGAGAACATACTCTCCAACACTATCTGTGATTGCCCTGTTATCAGTGACTTCATACCAAATGGTATGAGGTACTTTGAGCTCTGTAATTACTTCATACACACAGGAATATTGGAAGATATTCTTGTGCTGCACCCAGATTTTGCCAGTGGAGGCTAATAGATCAGCCTTAAGTATTTTGTTCTCTTGATTCCATGTATGACTGGCCATCCTGTGAGGTGAGGATGTTGGATGAGCTTGTAGCTGGTTTTTGATCTACACTGTGTGGTCCTTCATACAGAATAGGGAAGCAGCACATTGCTGTGTATACCTAATCTTGATAAAAATCAGTAATAAAGATTTTAAATTATAGTTTGTATTATTACAAGTACTGTATTATCCTTATTAAATCATGTTAACCATGGATCATTAAGATCTCATTTTGATATTGTGATGGGAAAGTGTAGGAGTGTAGATGTTCGGCAGTCCTCCTAATGGCTGGTGTCAATGCCTAGTCACACAAAAAAGATAAACTTCTTGGCTGTTTGTCTGTGGTAAAGTAAGGGAAGACACGCAAAACACATAGTATGAACAATGAAACTTTAATTAAACCACGAGCATGTTAAGGGTTAACGAGTTGCAGTAGCCGCAACCATATGTGGGCAGTGCATTTGTGATGTTGCATGCCATTGTAGTGTGACCTATGTAACGCTGGGGTTACTTTGTTTCTTTAAGTTGTGTTGAGGACTTAAGGATTCAGTGAGTTAATTAATTGGGGAATTAACTGGATAAGGCGTGCACACTTAGTATTGTGGAGTGAGTGAGGGCTGTTATGGGAGAACAGTGATGAGCTTGAGTGAGATACGTCTCGGGAGCAATTAATTGTCCGTGTGACAACTAATTGACCACTCTAGCTAATTATGTAATTAGCCTTCTCATCATGAATTCACGTAGTGGGAGAGGATCTGTCAGTATTTGTGTTAACGTAATTTGCTCGAGACTAATTACCTTTCAGGGGTATAGCAATTAGTGGCTCAGGTTAATTAGTGGAGTAATTAACATTGGAGAGCTCCGATGACTCGGTAAAGCGATGTCATGGAGCTAGCATAAATCGTTGTATTAATCAAATCCTGTCTGAGGACAGTGGATTAGTGGCACATCTTGTTAATTAGGGTAATTAACTCCTTTCCCGTGAATTCACAGTGTTTGATGAGACCTGCTTAGGCAGTGCGGAGTGAGACGTATTTATGAATGATTAATTATCGGTCCTGGTGACAGTTAATTAATTGCTCAGAATTAATTAGGGAATTAATTAGGGTAATTAACATGCACTAGTAAATTTTTGACACAGACTGTTGAGAAGCTACCAAGTTAGGGTAGGCTTAGTTAACGTAACTCAGTGGGGATATAATTAGTGGTCCGTTTGACCTTAATTGAGAATTACTCACTGAATGCTTGCAAGGAGTCAAGTGTGATGTAATATATGTTTGAGTTACTGTTAACAAGAGAGACAAGTGTTAATGATTAACGTAGAGTATCATCATGTTGTTGTCTAGTGTGAGACAATTGTTTGTGATTACCGTAGTACTTTGTTGCTGACTGCTGCGATCAGTCAATTAACGTAATTAATCACTTAAGGCAATTTGTTTTGGTTGTCGTCTGGTGACGAGAGTAGAGTAATCTAGGGATTTGTGGAGCTGTGTCCCAGAATCCCGTCTTGCCTGTCTTTGTTACTGTTTACAACAGTGCAACTTCTTGTAGGGAGTTGCAAAGAGTGTTCACACTGGGTTGTGATAAGGGGGGGGGGGTCACTGTTGGACTACCTGCCTAGTTACGTGGGTCTCTCCTGGGGGGCGGGAGGACCCCTAAGTTTGTGATTATAGTAGCTGTCAGGGAAACCGAGACACTATTGATTGCATGCTTGTGTCTTCAGTGGATATCCTTCATTTGTTCAGTTAGTTCATGTTGTCAGCCCGAAGTGTCAGCATGATGGAGCCTGCTGTCACTTCTCTTGGGGCTGTTGAATAGCTGTGTTGCAAATGCCACTTGTTTTACAATAACGTAACCATTCGCTGTGGTGTAACTTAGTCTGTGATGTTTTTCTTTGATTTGCAATATTGCGTCATCAGTGGGCACACCTGTGTTCAGGTTAGTTCAGTATGCAGCCTCACAGCAAGGGTTGCTATTTAGCTGTTTGTTATCGTGCCACTGGATGGACATTAACGTAACGTAAACTCGGTAATGTAGTAGTTAGTCTCTTGTTATTAATATATTGTTATGTTATAGAAAACGGTCTTTGATGTCAACCCTTCAACCATATTATTCCACCATATTTCTGCATATTATTAAATGTTGATGTGATCTTGATATGACGGCTGTTCTTGGGAATTCGAATTCCAATTCATAGCGCCACATCAAATATAAATATTTGATGGTGAGAACCCATCGGTTACCCTTTATTAGTTTTAACATCCTGTTTAACTAGGAGGAGCCAGCGGCCTATTGTGGACAGGTTTTCACCCCTGGTGGTGGAGGCCTGGCGGTTTGCTCCCACTTTTCCTTTTTCTATTGGACTCATGCTTAACTGCCGTGAGCAGACTTTAAACTTGTAGTCCACCTCCTAAGGGAGGTAGGCGTAGAAAAAAATCTCACATCAGGTTCTCTACGTCTAAGACTTGTGCTATGACTTTTACTCGGAAGCGTGTCGTTCTTCATTCTTCTTTGTCGCTTTATCGTCACCCCATTGTGTACAAGGATTTCGCTAAGCTTTTGGGGTTGATTTTTCACACTCGTTTGTCTTGGTCGCCCCATATCTCTTACCTCCGTGTTGAATGCTGTAAGGCCCTTATTCTCCTTTGAGTATTGTCCCATACTTTTTGGGGAGCGAATAGGCGCACACTACTCACTTTACACCCCCTCCCCGCTCAGCTCGTTGTTGCCGTGTGGGGGCTTAGTGGGCGGCTGCCGGAGTGTGATGCTCCTTGGTACAGTTCTCTGTCCTTTTCTAGCCTTGTGCTCCTGCTGCCGTCCTCTCCAATTCTGCTGGGCACCTTTTCCTATTCCTTCTGTTTCGTTTTTCTCCCCCCCTCTTCTCCTATCTGCTTGCCGCTTCCTGCCGACCTTTTGCTTGTTCTGGTTCTTCCCTTGGACTTCTTCTATTTTGACGCCCGGGTGCTTGAGGAGGCATACTCTTGCACCCGTAAAACTGTAGTACCCGACGTCGAGAGCGAGGGGAACCTTATATTGTCAATCCCCCTTTCGTCACTGAACCCGATCTCGACGGACTGTTGGTTTCTTAAGGTGGCGTTTGTGGGGCATATACTCACGACGCACCCCTAGGAGGCCCCGGCAAGATCGGCGATAGCTTCTTGTTGGGAGTCCTGCCTCTAATTGTGGCTCCATGGTGGGTGTGGGGGCACATTCGTGAATGATTTTTTCTTTTCGTAATGATGATGACCCCTGTTTTGGCTGTTTCTGGTTTACCTTCTCAGGCTCGTGGGGTGGGCGACCAAGCCCCTGAGTCAGTCCGTGTTGGAAGACCGGGCTCTGTAGCCTCCGCTGCATTGGGCCCCGACCTTGCTCCTCCTTTGGCCTCTCTGACTCCTTCCCCTGGTTCCCCTCCCTCCTCTGTGGTTGGGTCGAGCCCCAAGCCCCCAGTGGTGACTACCTCGTTCCCTGGCGCGGCTCCTTCTCTAGTTGTAACTACTGCATCTTTTAACCCCTCTCTGGAGGTTCTCACCGCCGTCCTCGTTACGGCCGCCCACGCTCCATTCCTTCCAGTTCTGCTACCTATCAAGCCTTGTTTGGTCCCGCTTCGTGGGCCAAATATTTTGATCTCCTCCCTCTTGATTCTGCGCCTCCTGACGATTTCTCCCTCCATCGACATCTCATTGATTCCGTGGATGCCTCCATTACTTTCAACCCCACTCGTCTCGGTACACGTGTCGTTGCTGCTCCTTCTCAGGATGCTGCTTCCCACTTGGCTGCCTTATCCTGCCTTGGCGAGACCCCTGTTCGGGTCTCGAAGAACGCTCAGTTGAATGCCAGTGTTGGCACTATTCTGCTCCCGCCCCATGTTGCGACCGGTGTTCGGGACCTGCGCGACTGCCACGACGATATTCGACATATCCTTGCTGCCCAGGGCCATTCTATTCTCCAGGTGGACACGTTTACTCGTCCCCCTCGTGGTAGTCGCCGTCAACCCCTCCGGGTTGTGAAGATTACCTTTGATGGTAGGACCCTTCCACCCTCTGTCATTCTTGCTGGTGCTAGGTGCTCTGTCCAGGAGTACATTCCTTCTCCTCGGCTCTGCAACAAGTGCTGGAGGTTTGGGCATGGTGCCCTCCGCTGCTCCGGGACTGTCTCTCTCTGTCCTTTGTGTGGTGGCGAAGGTCACTCTAAGTCAGAGTGCACTTCTCCCCAGGCTCGTTGCCTCAACTGCGGTGAGGCCCATCCTACCTTCTCCCGTGCGTGTGTCCATTACAAGCTTGAGGCAGCCGTCCCTAGACTTGAAGCACCGGGAGCGTTTATCTTTTCCTCAGGCGAGACGCTAGGTTCGCCGGCTCCCGCCTTATGCTAATATCTCTTATGCTCGCGTGTTGCGCTCTTCCTCTCCTCGTCCTTCCCGCCTTCCTCAGACTCACAACCGTTTCCGGGCCTTGGACCCTGATGCGCCCACTGCCCCCTCCTCTGTTCCTTTGGGTTCTCTCCCGAAGGATCAACCTATTGGTCCTCTGTCTGGGGTTCCCCTTCTTTCTACCCGGTCTGTCGTGTCTCCTGTGTCTTCTTCTTCGTCTCCCTCCGTTCCTCCTTCCCATCCTTCCCCTCCGTCTCTTGACTCTCCCCAACGCCTGTCGGTGCGGGCTGATGTCCATCGCTCTCCAAACGGCCGTCATGTGTGCTCTCGTTCACCTTCTCCTGTTGAGACGCTAGAATCCTGCTGCCCAGTACGTGGTTGCTGGGACACCTGTCTCTTTACATCAGAAGCATAAAACCTGGCTCCTCTCCTTCCTCCTCCCCGGCGGGTAAGAAGGTTTCGCTTTCTTCCTCGGCCCCTACTTCTGCCTCTCTCGCTCCTTTCCCTCCCATTTCGGTGGTTGCGCCCCCTGTTCCTGCTATGAAGGTTTCTTTAGCCCCCGCTTCCCTCTCGGTTGCTGCCCTTGCTGAGGTACGCTCCCCTCTTTCTACCCCTCCTCTTCCTGCATGCTGTCTTTGACTGCTCCTCTCCGTTGTCTCCTTCTCTTCCTCCTCCTCCTCCTCCTCCGGACTCCGCCCGCCCACCTCTGATCTGTTCTCCCGTTTCCTTCCCTCCGTCTTTGCTCAGTTTACCCATGACCCCTAACCCTGACTTTGCTGACCCTGATCCCGACCCTGATATTCTTTAATGTGCTCTGTTGTTCTTTCGCCTTTGTTTCTTCCTTGTTCTCTGTTTTTGTCCTTTCTCTTCTCGTCGTTGTCCATTCTTCAATGGAACGTTCGAGGTTATTACGCCAATTTCCTCGAACTCCAACTTCTGATTTCGCGGTTTTCGCCCCTTTGTGTCTGTCTCCAGGAACCGATGATTGGTGCTCGTCCTGGTCGTTTTCGTGGCTATTCCTTTCTCTCCCCCCCCCCCCCAGCCGTTGCTGGGGCTTCTAATTCTTCTGCTCTTTTGATTCGTGCTGATGTTCCCTTTGTTCCTTTACTTTTTCCTTCGCCTCTCCATTGTTCTGCTGCTCGTATCTTTGTGGGGAAATGGTACACAGTTTGTTCCATTTATCTCACCCCGAGTGTCCCGCTTTCTCTTCCTGATTTGAAACACCTCCTTGACTCCTTGCCGGAGCCTGTGCTCCTGCTGGGTGACTTCAATTGTCGTCATTCTCTTTGGGGTGACGTTCTGACGAATACCCGGGGTCGCCTTCTTGAGCCGTTTCTCCTATCTTCTTCCCTGTCTCTTCTGAATTCTAGTGAGCCTACTCATTTGGACTCTCGGAATCGCACCCTTTCTTGTCTTGATCTTTCTCTCTGCTCTTCTTCTCTTTACTTAGATTTCACGTGGCAGGTTCTTGATGACCTCCATGGAAGTGATCATTTCCCCATCCTTGTTTCCTTTTTCTCTTTTCGCCCTTCCCTCTCTTTCCCTAGGTGGCAGTTTGCTAAGGCGGACTGGACCCTATTTACCCTCAGTGCTACTCTCTCTGACCTCTCCCTTCTGGCTCTCTCTCGCGCTCTCCTCTTTTTTCATGACACTGTCTTCAACGCTGCCCTCCGCTCTATCCCGTTGAATGCTAGAATGCTAGCAGATGCTAGCATTCATTCATGAAATGAATGCTATGCTAGAGAGGACGCAAACACAGTGGCCTCCTTACCAGAGCCTCAGATATTAACACCAATTAAAGCATCCAGCACTTCCACTAACACGATAACATCATTTATATTTGCCAACATCCAGGGTATAAAAACACGCAAATCCAACAAAGTTCATTTTATAGATGGTCTCCTTCATGAGGCAAATGCAGTGTTTGCAGCCCTAACGGAAACTCACACAAAGGACTACCTTGATGGTGAAATATGGATCTCAGAATACAATCTCTTCAGATGTGATAGGAAACACCGGCTTCAGGGTGGGGGTCAGCCTCTACATCAAAGACACACTCATCTGTACTGAGCTGCTAAACACCTCAAATGATATGGTGGAAGTGCTGATAGTCAAAATAGAGATCCTAAATGTAGTTGTTGTCCTTGTATATAAGTCACCGGAGGCAAACCCTCAGCAGTTTAAAGACCAACTAATGAAAATAGAGCACTGCTTGGAAAACCTCACAAATCCAGCTCCGAACATCATCCTGCTTGGGGACTTCAACCTACGGTCACCTGAAATGGAAGCACCTGGCTAATACAGTAATATCAGAAAGAATACCAGGAAGTAGCCTAAATGAGCAGGCACATGCAAATGACCTGCTACGGATGTGCGATAGGTTTGCCTTAAACCAGCAAATAGTAGAACCAACTAGGAAGGAGAACACGCTGGACCTCATTTTCACTAATAATGATGAGTTGATCGGGAACATAATGATTACAAATACCTGTTACTCAGATCACAACTTAATTGAAGTTCTGACAACCATGGGGAATGGACCTTCAAAACCAGTTCAGATTCCCGGTGGAGGAGATTTCAGCAAATTCAACTTCAATAATAAACGGATAAACTGGGAGCAAATAAACCAGGACTTCACAGAAATAAACTGGGAAGAACAGCTAGGAAATGCAAACCTGAACCAGTGCCTGGAAAAAATAAGCTCAGTAGCACTAGAAATATGTTCAAACCGCATACCCCTAAGAAAAAAGAGAAAGAGATGCAGATTGGAACGGGAACGTCGTTCCCTATATAGGCGAAGAAAACTAATCGCGGAACAACTTGAGAGTCGCACCCTATCTCAAGAACGGCGAAGAAGGTTAGGTAGAGAAATAGAAACAATTGAACTCAAGCTACAAGAATCATACAAAACCCAGGAGAGGCAAAGAGAGCAAAAGGCCATCAGTGAAATAGAGAGAAATCCGAAATATTTTTTCTCCTATGCAAAATCAAGATCAAAAACCACATCTAGTATCGGGCCCCTGCGAAAGGGAGATGGAACTTTCACAGATGACAACAAAGAAATGAGCGAGTTACTGAGGAAGCAGTACGACTCTGTTTTCAGTGAGCCATTAAATGCACTAAAGATTGATAACCCAAATGAATTTTTCATGGATATGATACCAACATCAAATCACATATCAGACGTCGCCCTATCCCCACTAGATTTTGAAGAAGCCATAAACAGTATGCCTATGCACTCTGCACCAGGCCCTGGATTCTTGGAACTCCATATTCATCAAGAACTGTAAAAAAACACTATCGCAAGGCCCTTCCACATTCTGTGGAGACAAAGCCTAGATACTGGCGTTATCCCTGACATACTAAAAACAGCAGAGATAGCACCACTCCATAAAGGAGGAAATAAGGCAGAGGCAAAAAATTACAGACCGATAGCACTAACATCGCACATCATAAAAATTTTGAGAGAGTGCTAAGAAGTAAGATCACAAAATACATGGAATCACAGCATCTCCATAACCCCGGACAACATGGTTTCAGAACAGGGCGCTCTTGCCTGTCGCAGTTGCTGGACCACTATGATATGGCATTAGATGCTATGGAAACAAACAAAACGCTGATGCAATTTACACAGATTTCGCAAAAGCTTTTGATAAATGTGACCATGGTGTTATTGCACATAAAATGCGTTCAAAAGGAATTACCGGGAAAATAGGCAGATGGATCTACAATTTCCTGACTGACAGAACCCAATGTGTAATAGTCAACAAAATAAAATCCAGCCCATCAACCGTGAAGAGCTCAGTCCCCCAGGGTACTGTGCTTGCTCCAGTACTTTTTCTCATCCTCATATCGGACATAGACCAGAACACAACCTATAGCACTGTATCATCCTTTGCAGATGACACTAGGATTTTCATGAGAGTTGGCAACATAGAGGACACGGCAAACCTCCAATCAGATGTAGATCAGGTCTTTCTATGGGCTACTGAAAATAATATGGTATTCAACGAGGATAAGTTTCAGCTCATGCGCTACGGAAAAATTGGAAATATAAAAACAGAAACCACGTACAAAATGCAGGCAAATCATAACATAGAACGAAAAGGCAATGTAAAGGACCTGGGTGTACTCATGTCGGAAGACCTTACCTTTAAAGAACACAATAAAGTAGCCGTCGCAACTGCAAGAAAAATGACAGGTTGGATAACAAGAACTTTTCACACTAGGGATGCTATACCGATGATGATACTTTTCAAAACGCTTGTGCTCTCTAGAGTGGAGTACTGCTGCACAATGACAGCCCCTTTCAAAGCTGGAGAAATTGCTGACCTAGAGAGCGTGCAGAGATCCTTTACTGCTAGAATCTACTCAGTAAAACATCTAAATTACTGGGACCGACTAAAGAGCCTGAATCTGTACTCCCTTGAGCGCAGGCGAGAGAGATACATAATAATTTACACGTGGAAAATAATTGAGGGGCTGGTCCCAAACCTGCACACAGAAATAACACCACATGAGACCAGAAGACATGGCAGGATGTGCAGAATACCCCCGTTGAAAAGCAGAGGTGCAACAGGTACTCTGAGAGAGAACTCTATCAACATCAGAGGCCCGAGACTGTTCAACACGCTTCCACTACACATAAGGGGCATAACTAGCAAACCCCTCACAGTGTTCAAGAGAGAACTGGATAAGCACCTCCAAAGGATACCTGATCAACCAGGCTGTGACTCATACGTCAGGCTGCGAGCAGCCGCGTCTAACAGCCTGGTTGATCAGTCCAGCAACCAGGAGGCCTGGTCGACGACCGGGCCGCGGGGACACTAAGCCCCGGAAGCACCTCGAGGTAGCCTCAAGGTATCCCTCGCTCTTCCTCTTGGGGTCCACGGAAGTGCGTTCCCTGGTGGAATGCGGACTGTGCTCGGGCTGTCCGCTGTAAGCGTGCAGCCTGGAAGAGGCACCGCCGTAGGCAGACGACCGATTCTTTTCTTTTCTTTCGGAAAGCGAGTGCGGTGGCCCATAGGGCCATCCGTATGGCTAAACGTGAATGTTGGGCATCTTATGTCTCAACAATTACGTTCGAAACTCCTCTGGCCCAGATCTGGAAGCGTTTCCGCAAGATAGCGGGTAAATTCGTTCCCGATGTTTCACCGGTCCTTCACCTCCATGATACTCTTGTGGCGGACCCGTTGCAGGTCGCTTCCGTACTGGGTTCCCACTTTTCTTCTGTTAGCTCTGGTCTTCATCTTCCCCACTCGTTTCTTCTTCGTAAACCTGTCCTTGAGTCTCGTCATTTAGATTTCTGCACTCGTCTTCAACTTCCCTATAATGATCCCTTCTCTCTCTCTGAACTTCGTTCTGCCCTGGCCCTCTGCGGTTCTACGGCGGCGGGCTCCGATGGTATTCATTATGAGATGCTTCGCCATCTCCCTCCGTGCACGTCTCGGTATTTACTGAATCTGTATAATCGGATCTGAGAGTCGTCGTCAGTCCCTGAGGACTGGCTCGAGGCCATTGTCCTCCCTGTTCGCAAACCGGGGTCTCTGGGAACTTCCCCTAAGGACTTTCGCCCTATTGCTCTCACAAGTTGTCTGCAAACTCTTTGAACGTATGGTTAACGTTCGTCTGATGAGGTTCCTGGAACACCATCACCTCCTCTCCCCTTCTCAATTTGGTTTCCGCAAGTGCCGCAGCACGACAGATGTCCTGGTGAACTTGGAGGTCTATATTCGTTCTGCTTTTGCTGCGAAGACCTCCGTTGTTGCCGTCCTTTTTGACCTGGAAAAGGCTTTCGACACCACTTGGCAATATCATATTCTGTCTCAACTTCATTCTTTTGGCCTTCGTGGTCATCTCCCTCTCTTTCTCCGCAGCTTCCTCTCTCGTCGTTCCTTTCGGGTGCGCCTTGGTACCGCGCTCTCTGCCTCTTTTCAGCAATACGAAGGTGTGCCCCAGGGTAGTGTTCTGAGCACTACTCTTTTTCTGGTTGCCCTCAATGGTCTTCTTTCCTCTCTTCCTTCTGGTGTCTTCTCCGCTCTCTATGTCGATGATCTTACCCTTTGCTGTCAGAGTGATGATTCGCCTCTCCTTCAGCAGCCGGCTTCAACTTGCAATTGATGCCGTGTCGTCTTGGGCCACAGATCATGGCTTCAAGTTCTCTACTTCTAAGACTTGTACCATGACTTTTACGCGGAAACGGGTTGTTCTTCGTCCCTCTTTGTCACTTTATGGTCATCCCCTTGAATACAAAGATTCCGTGAAGCTTTTGGGGTTATTCCTTGACACTCGTTTGTCTTGGTCTCCCCATATCTCTTACCTCCGTGTTGAGTGCTCTAAGGCCCTTACCCTCCTTCGGGTCTTGTCCCATACTTCTTGGGTGGCAGATAGGCGCACTCTCCTTGCTTTACATCCCTCTCTTGTCCTGTCTAAGCTCGATTATGGTTGCCCTGCTTACTCGTCTGCTTCTCCTTCTACTCTTCGCCGTTTTGATGCTTTGCACCATACTGGGTTGCGCCTCAGTTCTGGTGCCTTTCGTTCGACTCCCGTCCTTAGCTTGTATGTTGACACTGGCTTCCTGTCTCTCCAGGACCGCCGTGATCGCTACTGTCTTCGCTATCTTGCGCGGTCCTTACAACATCCTTCCTCTCACCTCTGTCGTGCTTTAACTTTTACCCCTCCTGCGGTTCCTGTTCCTCTTCACCACCTCCCTCTTTCCGTCCGGTTATCTCGCCTCCAGGATTCTCTTTCCGTTCGTATTTCTAATGTTTCTCCTCGTGTTGTTCCTTCTTTGCCCCCGTGGAGAGTCCCTCTTCCGCGGTTTTGTACTTCCTTGACTCGTATCACTAAAGCTTTTACCCCTCCTACGGTTCTAAAACGCCTTTTCCTTGAGCACTTTTCTTCTCACTCCCGCTCCGTTTCTGTCTTCACCGATGGGTCTAAGTCGGTGGACGGTGTTGGCTACTCTGTTGCTTTTCCTGATCGCACTTATATGTGTCGCTTACCTCCGGAGACTAGCATCTTTACAGCGGAACTTTATGCTATTCTCTATGCTCTTCGTCTCCTGCTTTCTCGTTGTCAGTCTTCCTTTGTAGTTGTTGTTGACTCTCGTAGTGCCCTCATGGCTCTCGGGTCCTTCAATCCGGTCCATCCAGTAGTTGTCGAGATCCAGCATTGGCCGTTTCTTGTTCACAGTAAATTTAAGTCGGTTGAGTTTTGTTGGGTTCCCACCCATATTGGTGTGTCTTTAAATGAACGTGCGGATGCTGCCGCCAAGGAAGCTGTCCGCTCTTGTCCCATCTCTCATAAAGACATTTCGTATTCCGACTTTTACCCGGTTATCCATTCCTCAGTCCTTACCCGTTGGCAGGCTTCTTGGTTGTCTGTTACTGGTAACAAGCTACGTACTCTTAAATGTTGTGTTTCCTCGTGGCCGTCCTCCTTCTACCGTAACCGGCGGTGGGAAACAGCTCTGGCGAGGTTGCGTATTGGCCATACTCGCTTAACCCACTGTCACTTGATGGAGCGCCGCCCTGCTCCTTATTGTCCTAGTTGCATTGTCCCTCTTACGGTCGTGCATGTCCTTCTTGAATGTCTTGACTTCCAGGACGAGCGTGTGTCTTGCTTTCCGACCACCCCTCGCGGTCACCTGTCCCTCAATAGAATTCTTGGTGATTCGGATACTTTTGATATCGTTCGCCTTATGCGTTTTTGTTCTCGTATTGGCATCCTTGATGATATTTAGCGCCCTCTGATTATTTTGCGGATTTTATGGTTCTACATAGCCTTCCCGGTTTGGTGCCTTCTTTTGATAATTACTTACTTACTCACTTTACATTCGTCTCTCGTCCTTTCTAAGCTCGATTATGGTTGCCATGCTTACTCGTCTGCTTTTCCTTCTACTCTTCGCTATCATGATGCTTGCACCATACTGGGTTGAGCCTCAGTTCTGGTGCCTTTTCGTTCGACTCCCGTTCTCAGCTTGTATGTTGACACTGGACCGCCGTGATCGCTACTGTCTTCGCTATCTTGCGCGGTCCTTGCAACATCCTTCCTCTCGAATCTGTCGTGCTTTAACTTTTTCCCCCTCCTGCGGTTCTTGTTCCTCTTCATCACCTCCCTCCTTCTGTCCGGTTGTCTCGCTTACAGGATTCTCTTTCAGTTCGTATTTCTAATAATTCTCCTCGTGTTGTTCCTTCTTTGCCCCCCTGGAGAGTCCCCCTTCCACAGTTTTGTACATCCTTAATCCGCATCACTAAAGCTTTTACCCCTTCTATGGTTCTCGAAACGCCTTTTCCTTGAGCACTATTCTTCTCACTCCCGCTCCGTTTCCGTCTTCACCGATGGATGTAAGTCTGCAGACTGTGTAGGCAACTCTTTTGTTTTTCCTGATTGCACTTATATATGTCGCTTACCTCCGGAGACTGGCATCTTCACAGCGGAACTCTATGCTATTCTTTATCCTCTTCGTCTCCTGCTTTCTAATTGTCAATCTTCCTATGTAGTTGTTGTTGACTCTCGTTGTGCCCTCCTGGCTCTAAGGTCCTTTAATCCAGTTCATCCAGTGGTTGTTGAGATCCAGCATTGGCTGTTTCTTGTTCACAGTAAATTTAAGTTGGTTGAGTTTTGTTGGGTTCCCAGCCATATTGGTGTCTTTAAATGAGCTTGCGGATGATGCCGCCAAGGAAGCTATCTGCTCCTGTCCCATATCTCGTAAAAGTATTCCTTATTCCGACTTTTACCCAGTTATCCATTCCTCCATCCTTACCTGTTGGCAGACTTGTTGGTCTTCTGTTACTGGTAACAAACTGCGCACTCCTAAGAGTTGTGTGTCCTCGTGGCCGTCCTCCTACCACCGTAACCGGGATGGGAAACGGCTCTGGCGAGGTTGCTGTCTTGACCATACTCACTTAACTCTTGGTCACTTGATAGAGCGCCACCCTGCTCCTTATTATCCAAATTGCATTGTCCCTCTTACGGTCGTGCATATCCTTGTTGAATGTCCTGACTTCCGCGACAAGCATGTGTCTTGTTTTCCGACCGTCCCCCGCAGTCGCTTGTCCCTCGATAATATTCTTGGTGACTCAGATACTTTTGGTATCGTTCACCTTATGCGTTTCTGTTCTCGTATTGGCATCCTTGGTGATATTTAGTGCCTCTGATTATTCCGCACATTTGATGATGCTACATAGCCTTCCTGGTTTGGTGCCTTATTTTGATAATTATTTACTTTCTTGAGCAGTCACTAAAGTGGTCAACCATTCTCACCTCTCAAGAGATTAGCTGGTCTAGATTAGCTAGCTAACTTCATCGGCTGGTTTCATAGTTCAAGGTAAAAGTTGCTGAGTTTTGGTATGGGAAAATGATTTCATTCGTGCCTCAATAGGGAATATCAAAAGTTTAGGAACCTAAGTCCTGTTAGGGAGTGTTAAGTCAGGGAGTGATTTTTATTAGGTGCTTTTTAATAGATTTTGCACAAATAAACTGATCAGATTGTTCCTCAGTATTTTATTATTTCCATGAATGATTTTATATGTGATGGTCCTCGCCATTTGGTCTCCACGATTGTGGGTTTATTTGGGCCACAAGCTTAGCCCAGTTCAAGAGGTAATATATTCCCCTGTTTGCAAGTAAATTCCCACACTTAACATAACTAATACCTCCCGTTACACGAAATTGGGGATAACTTATCCCCAAGGGTTAAGAGTTAATTAATTGGTCCAGACCCCAATTAATTGACAGTATTGATCACATGGTCTGGTGGAGGCAGTGATTAAGATCCTTGAGTTTGCTAGAAAGCTGAGTATCGACGTCACGTGTTTTGTAGAATCTTAGCCGATCAAACTGCTAAGACAACGTGGCGTGGGACTCGGCTGAGAGTTAGCTCTGGTGGTCTTGGAATTAAGTTTAAGTAAGTTAATTACGGTCGGGGTAAAGGACGAGAGAGAGCCGATACTCCGTCCCGTGTTACATTATTTCAGAAATCATGGAGGCAACTAAGTTGAATAAAGCTGGAGAACCAGATTTAGGTACATCAGTTATCACCTTTCAGTTCCCTCTGCAAGTGGTCTGCCATAGGCAGCATTACAAGTGGAGGTGATTGGAAAACAGTAGACTCCTAAGCAGAGGATAATGTAGAATAATACAGCTAAAAATATGAAAGATGTAATGATTAATAATGTACCTCACACCATAACACTGAAGTCATTGTGCAGATATATTAAGCGAATAGTCACACTATTCACTTAATATCTGACACTAGTACAAATTTTGCCTCGACTTCCTTAAAAGCAAATTTAGATGGAACAGGGCCCTTAATATGAGAACAGGACCTTAAGTTTTATCCAAAGGAGATAGAACATGTTTAGTCTGTCTCTTCTCTAACTTGAAGTGGGACATTACAAACTATACTCACCCAAAATCAGTGTAATCAGAAAATAATACAATTGCCAGAGGTCGAAGAAAACGTTTATATACTGTACAGTGGTACAGTATCTTCATTTACAAATTTAATCCGTTCCCAAAGTTGGTTCGTCAAGCGAAAATTCGAAAACCGAAACGAATTTTCCCTTAAAAAATAATGTAAATTTAATTAGCAGTTCAACACACCCAAAAATATTTACTCAAAAATATATTTTATACAGAATATTACTCATATTTGTTGCTACATCTTACAGGTATCTTACCTTTATTGAAGACTCTTGTTGGCATCTGGAAGATGGTTAAGAGGGTGTGGGGGATGAGAAGAGGTGTTAGTGTTTGGAAGGGTAGTCCCCTTCCATTATAACATCAGACAGTAATGACATTTCTGGGTGTAATCTCTCTCTCTTACATTTTGCAGGCATACCACTAGGACCTGGTTGTGGCTCACACCTTGTTTGTCTTACTAAGAATCTGTCTAAAGACACTTGTTTTTTCCCTACATTTTAACAGTTGTCTGCAGTGAGAAATCACATTGTCATTCAAAAGGTCAATGCGACAGCCTGCTACAGCTTTGTCTGCATGAGTTTTTTCAACAAAACTTTGCAGTTCTTCCTATACTGCACACATTTTCTTAATGAGGAAGGGACATCCTCCACTACCTCTATGCACAACTATTTTCTTAGGTTGAACTTTACCACTAACTTTCTTGGGACCCATGGCGTGATATATATTAAAAACGTTTATGTTCAGAAACCAAAAATGTAGAAAAAATTTGAAATTCTTCACAAAGAATTTAAACGTGGTTATCACTAGGCGGGATACACTGGTAAAGTGAGGCGCGCCTCGCCCATGCCACCAGAACCACCTGCACGGTCAACTCATACATGTATCAACAAAAATCTAGAAGTGAGGCAAACCTCGAAAACCTAGTTAAATTTTATGAAGAAATTGAGTTTGTATACAGCAAAATTCCTAAAAAGGGGCATTCGGCAACTGAGGTTCCTCTGTATCAATATGACATATTAATATACACTCGCCTGACATCAGTCTAATCAGAAAATAATATAATGGCCAGAGGTCAAAGAAAACATTTATATTTTTAAACCATTATGAGATACTTACAGACACTGAGGTAAATTGCTTCCTTTTCTCTATAATGGTGGTAGATGATCTCCTTGATGCCCAACAGGAATTCTTGAGTCACTCTGGCAAACTGTGGAACTTGATTTTCCATCATTTAAGAACTCGACAGTTTTCCATTTTGACCTGTTGGGAAAATTTAAGTGCAAATATGATTACATAAATGTAATTACAGGATGAGAGATATGCTCATTGTGCTCCATCTTCATGAGAACCGCCCCTCCGTGGTGCCTCCTTGCTGTGGTGAGGGGCTCATGTACACCTCCCTGGAACCAGTGTGGGTTGCCTGTGCCCCCTTTCCTACCCCCTCTTTGGGTGGTGTACGTACTGAAGGGTACCATGTAGGGGCCATCGGGCCACCCACTGGAGGGGTCGCCTGTGAGAGGCCGCCCTGAGTGGATGATAGGGTGTCCAGGGGCCAGATTCACGAAGGTACTTATGAAGGTTTTTCTTCTTAGCTACGAATGTTTTCCTTCTTAGCGCCTTCGTGGCGGCTACGTCGGTATTCAGGTAGCTACACTAAGTCGAAAAACCTTCGTAAGTTTGGTCCGGGATCTAAGTGTGGTGTCAACCACTTGTAGCTTTATGTAAACTGGATATAACTCAATTCTTCTCCACTACATAACACTGGGATCGATTTTAATAAAACAAAAGATTATTAGTTGGCAAATCTCGTGAAGAGGATTCCTTCGTGTTAGTTATATATGCATTCTCTGCTTGAAACTTAAAGTAAATATGTCTTTTATGATAGTAGGATTAGTTTTATAATAGCAAGATATTATAACCAGTAGTTATTAAGTAAATAAACACTGGTGAACATGAAATATGAGAGGTGATGAGCCCTGCCTGATGGGATCATTTACTATCACCAAATGCCCCTGTTCACCTAGTAGTAAGGGTGTACCTTAGCTATACATACCCATTCCTAATTTATTTAGTTTGGTTTTATTTTGAAATTAAATCTGGGTGAGACATAAAAAAAAAAAAAAAAAATATGCTGCACAAATGATGTTAGGTAAGGAGAACGGTAAAAATGTCAAAAACTTTATTCATTGAATACTTAAAGTATAATTATGACTATATGGACTATTAAAAAAGAAAGAGGGAAGTAGGGGTCCAAGACCTCTTCCTGTTACACAACTTGGGTGTGGAAAAAGTAATTATCAAAAGAAGGCACCATGCCGGGAAGGCTATGTAGCAGCAAGGCAGTGAGGTGAAGGCAGCTACTTATTTGAGAAATGCTTATTTTATTTACCTTATAAGCTGAGGCAACTTATTTTATTTGAGGAATACTCAGCTGATTCCTCTATATTTAGCATGGAACAAATTTGTGTCCAAGACCTCTTCCTGTTACACAATTTGACTGTGTGTAACCAAGCTAGAAGTGCTCTACAAATCAAGGGAACCCAGAATGTGGAATGACCTCCCGAATCATGTCAAAGGTTGTACCTCTCTCAACCAGTTTAAGAGTAAAACCAAGTACTACCTAATTAACTCCATGTAACCTACCTTACCCCCTAGATGTCAACCCATGTCTTGCTATTTTTTAAACAATGCTGTTCACGAACGTGTACAATTGCTGATTTCTGCTATGTTACCCCCCTTTTTTTATTCCTTCTTTCAACACAATTTATACCTAATCCCGATTACTATTAAGTTTTAGTCTAAGTGTTTTTCCCCCCACACCTTGCCCGAAATGCTATGAGTATTAGTGGCTTTAGGTATTGTAAATCATGCATTATGATGGTAAATCAACTGTATATACCTTTCCTGAATAAAATTTATTTATTATTATTTTTTTATTAATCAGTAAGTAAGTGTTAAAAGAAGGCACAAAGCTGGGAAGGCTATGTAGCACCATTGTGTGTGACAATAAACCAATTTTTTTTTTTAAAATAATGCACCTGTATGGTAAAACAAATCCTGTCAGCTGTAAAAATATTGATGCAGTTATTTAAATAAAAAATATATTGAAAGAAATATTACTGGTTTATTTTTATCCTATCTTTTTGTACTGTACAGTATATCCAAGGAAGTGAAAAATTAAAACATAATGCACAATTTAATGAATGATTAAAAAATGATTAGCATGGATTAGCAGTTCAAAAGAAATATGACTATTACATATTGTGACGATAATCTCTTTCAAGAGAGATTGAGCCTGCTCTTCTCTACATAAAGTTACGTATATTATACAACAATAAGATGCTACCTTCAAGATACGTCTACCAGTAGCACAAAACGTTTTGACCAGGAGGCAAACGTACCCAAGACTCCCTCCCTACTCCACACTCCCTCCATGCCGGCTCCATCATCAACCAGCAAACTACCATTCCCAGCTTGCCTGCTTCTGATTGGTGACTCGCCGACTGCACACCTGCACCTCAGCGCCCTCTACAAGTCGATGTCTGGGCTTGAACCAGCCGTTGAAGTCAGAATATGCTTGTGCTCTCAAGCCGTGAACAACTAACTGATATACGCTATCAGGTGGATGTTTCTCAGCTAGCGCTATATTCTCAGCACCTGTTTAATCACTTTGTTTTTATAGAGTAACGTCATCAATATTCTTCATTTATGTTATATATGTTTTTGACTTGCTTGTTTGCACTGTACATAGCCAAGAGATTGTCTTTGTTTTTAATTTGTTTTCTATATTAATTAAAGTTTCATTGTTCATACTATGTGTTTTGCGTGTCTTCCCTTACTTTACCACAGACAAACAGCCAAGCAGTTATCTTTTTTTTGGAAGTGTGACTAGGCATTGACACCAGCCATTGGAGGACTGCCGAACATCTGCACTCCTTCACTTTCCCGTCACATTTAATGGGGGCCTGTCCTAGGAGCTTTACTTAGGTACTAGTACCAGAACATCAATTAGTGGTAAGCGTACTTGGCTTTGATACAGTTGCTTTTCAATATTTTCAATATTTTTAATATTTATATGGTGCTGTGTGTATTGTGCATTCCGAGAGTAGCATATGGTGAGTGTTGGATAACTTTGGATTACATGGTGACTGAAGGCCTCAGTCATTCTCTTAATTGGTCATCCCTCCCTCCGTGTTATTACTCGGAGGGAGGGATGCCTTTAGATAATCACAGGTTATTTCCACCTTTTGTCCCTAGGATATTTCTCAATCTCAGACAGATCATCATTTTGGGTACCCTGGTATTTTGGTTTGTCTTCGGGTCAAAGCACCCTATCTTCTGCAATCCGACCGAAGGAGGATAACGAGGGCCATAGTTCCTCTAGCACGGACTACGTTGCTGAGTTGGGACCTCAGCAGCAGTTCTCGTCACCAGTTGACACTCGCACCCCTACACGTCAGTCAGAGATGATGATATTTACTTAGGTAGGGAATTAGCTTTCTTTTTCAGAGCACAAAGTTCTCTAATTCTGTAAGTATCATATTTCATTTAGTGGGAAAACCCTTGCTTCTGTCCTATAGACTCGGCAAGGTATGCCTACATTCTTGGACTACCTTATTCACTTTTGAAACAATTAAATGTTTCATTTGTTTTAGAAACTATTAGTTTCATTTATTTAGTAGGATTTTCTTGCCCTTATTCTCTTACATTGAGTACCGGGTACAAGATTTCCTGCGCTTTTGATTGACTAATCATTTACCATACTAAAATTAACTTTAATTGTTAAATATAAAATTCCACAGGATAGTTACCAGTTGCCACGTTATCCTGTTACTGACACTTCCATATCACAAGTATTCGTTGTACAATTATTTGCTATTTTTCACCATGTTTCGTCTCCAAGCTTTTCGTAACGATCCAGCAGGTGAAATAGGGAACTTAAGTCATGCCAAGAGGACCGAATTACAAACTCTTGCACACGAGTATCAACTAAATGTTCCCCATGGAGCCAACAAAAACGAATTGCACAATTTAATATTGGATCACCTCTTAGATGAAGGGAAGATTGACTCTGAAACTCACGAAAATTATTTGATTGCAGATAGACATGCTTTGACAACTATGAAACTCAAGCTCGAACTTGCAAAGATCGAGCGGGAGCAACAAAAAGAAGCCCTCCAACAACAAATGGAAGTTCTACAAATGAGGGAAAGAGAGGCTGCAATCAGGAAAGAAGAGCAAGAAAGAGGCGGCACTATGGAGGGAAGAGGCTGCCATAAAGAAAGAACAAATAGAACGAGAGATGGCCCTCAAAGAACGAGAGGCTACCCTACTCCGTGAGCGTGAGCGAGAACAGCTTGAAGCAAGAAAACGTGACCTGGAAATCCAACGGGACTACAGTAAACAGCAAGCTGATAGTGCTCTCGAATACCGGTGACAAGAACTATCGTTGGTAGCTACACATCACACTCAGCGCCAACAAGCTACCGCTAGTCTTTCCGTAAGTTTCAATGTCTCCCATGCAAGTAAGTTAATGCCACCATTCGTTGAGACAGAGATTGATGTATTTTTCACCACTTTTGAGACCCTAGCTAAAAAAACTTAGCTGGCCTGCAGATCAACGGTCTACCCTTCTCAGAGTGCATCTTACAGGTAGAGCTGCGGTTACTCTCAGTACCTTAGCGTCTGAGAATGACTACCAGACCCTGAAGCAAGCAGTTTTGGACGCCTACCTTCTCTCCACCGAAAGCTACAGACGAAATTTCCGTGATTATCTAAAGGCAAGTACCACCACCTTTCTAGAATTTGCCAATACTAAGAAAAGATATTTCATGAAATGGCTAGAAGCAGCACATGTCTCTACATTTTCAGAACTCGTCAACCTCATTCTAAATGAGGAATTCTTGATACGTGTTCCCCCTTGCGTCCGTTTATATTTAGCAGACAAAGAAGAAACCGACTACATCTGATGTGCGAAGTCAGCTGACATCTACAGCCTCATCCACCGGCTTACACCAGAACCACCTTCCAATAAGAAGTCTTGGTACAGTTATGATAAAGTGAGTGCCGATCAAGCGAGCTCTCAATTGTATTGTAAGTATTGCAAACTCTATGGACATACCATGGATAGATGTGGGAAGGCCCAATACAAAGGCAATGAAACTCCTAAACCCAAACCGACTCCTCCTAAGTCCGGTAAGCCTGTGGTGAATGTTGGTGTTCCTGTTAATGATCTTTCTCTCTTCAGCAAACACCTGTATCCTGGAACTTTCTCTACCAACGGTACAGATTTGGAGCGACGTTTCAAAGTGAAGATCTTGAGGGACACGGCGGCTCTTCAGTCAATAATATTGAAATCAGCTGTGCCTAACATCACCTACACCGGGGAAACCGTCCTTATCACTGACCTCACTGCTACCACTCCGTATCCACTCGCCAGAGTCCACCTGGATTGTCCTTTGTGACCGGTGAAGTCCAAGTCGCCATCAGGGAAAAGCCTTTTCCCATGTCTGGAGTGCAACTTCTCCTGGGCAACGACTTGGCAGAAGATCTGCAACCGTCCAACCTGATCATCATGGACAAACCCCAGGTATGTAACTCTGTAGTGGACAATCCCATCTTTAAGTATGTTCCAGCAGAGGTCCAAGAAAGTGATGAAGTTTCTCCTCCGGTTTTGGTGACCACCCGTGCACAAGCTGCACGCCAGCAACCAGCTGACTCTACTGTTACCGCTGTCCTTCAAGACCCTCAGAATCTACCACCGAGTCTTACTAGTTTGGAGTTCCGTAAGTAACAGAGGGAAGATCTATCATTAACACCATTATTCTTCCAGGCTGAGACTCGACCTGACAGTATCCCTGGGTTCTTCCTAGAGAATCAGTTGTTCTACCGCAGGTACAGACCCAGTAAGCTGAAGGAGGACGACGATTGGGCAAATGTCGAACAACTAGTGGTTCCCACCAGCCTACGGCCCGATATTCTACACCTGGCCCACGGAGCTCTTTCTCACTACTGTTTTACCAAAACTTACCACAGAATCAGACAAGACTGCTACTGGCCAGGTATGGTTAAAGACGTCAAAAGTTACGTGCATCAGTGTCATACATTTCAGATGGCAGGTAAACCTAACATCTCTTTTCTTCGGGCTTCATTAAATCCTATCCAGGTGCCTGCAGAACCTTTCCACAGACTCATCATAGACTGTGTTGGTCCTTTACCCCGGACCAGTTCTGGCAACGCCTATATACTAACTATCCTGTGTCCTACCACCAGATTCCCCATAGCAGTTCCAGTAAAGAACATTACAGCTGCTACTGTGGTGAAACAACTAATAAAGATCTTCACCCAGTATGGATTTCCAAGAGATGTTCAAAGTGACTGTGGCACCAACTTCACCAGTGATCTCTTCAAGAAGACTCTGGAGGAGTTCAACATCACACAGGTACTGTCGAGCCCCTATCATCCTGCTTCACAGGGTTCTCTTGAACGTAGTCATCAGACTATTAAAGCACTCCTAAAGAAATTTTGCAATGAAACCTTGAAGGACTGGGATAAACAACTTGACCTCATTATGTGCATTTTCAGAAGTCTCCCCATTGAGTCTCTAAGAGTATCTCCTTATGAGATGCTCTACGGACGTAAGTGCCGTACTCCTCTCAAAGCTTTCAAAGACTCTCTACGTAATGCCACCTTCAGTGACCCTCAGAATGTGCCCCAGTTTCTTCAAAACTTAAAACACATTCTAGAGAGAGTACGTAAATTTGCTAATGACAATCTATTGAAAGCTCAGGAGAGGATGAAGACTCATTTTGACCAACGCAGCAAACTAAGGAAATTTAAACCAGGAGACTTCGTTCTAGCATATTTTTCTATCTCAGGTTCTCCATTGCAAAACAAGTTTTCAGGACCTTACCGCATCAAGGAGTGCAGAAACAACCACAACTACGTTCTTGAGACTCCAAATAGGCGGCGGAAGACCCAGTTGTGCCACGTCAACCTCCTGAAGCAGTATCAAGGTACTCCCCCCCCCCCACTGTATTGGTATCATTATCCACATTTAAAGGTCCATACTTCCACAGTGAGACCTTCCCTGCTTCTACTCCCGAAAGCACTAACACTGAGTCAGTGCCTTCCAACTCGGAAATCCTTACTAATCTTCATACCTATTTACAGGACAGTAATAGTGATCCTCTCATCAGAATCTTCAAGGAACATCAGAAGTTGTTCAGCGATGATCCACAGGAGTGTAATGTGGTTCAGCACGACATCCAGCTACTCCCTGACACCCGGCCGATTCGTCAACCTTTCTACCGAATCAGCCCAAGCAAAAAGGAAGTTATGCGTGCTGAAGTACAGTACCTCATGGATCATGGGCTTGCCACCCCTTGTGAGTCCCCTTGGGCCTCGCCCTGCATCTTGGTGCCGAAACCGCACGGTAAAGTGAGGCTGTGTACCGATTACCGGAAATTGAATCTTGTGACTATCAAGGATGCTTACCCATTACCTAGAATAGATGACATCCTTGACGCCATTCGTAATGCTCGGTATCTATCAAAGCTAGACTTACTCAAGGGATACTACCAAGTATGTTTGACAGAGCGAGCTAAGGAAATATCTGCCTTTACCACTCCTTTTGGCCTTTACAGATACGAACGCCTTCCATTTGGACTATGTAATGCCCCAGCCACCTTCCAGCGAGCTGTCAACCGCGTCATCCAGGGCTTAGATAACACCTACGCCTACTTGGATGATATCGTTGTGGCAACTAACACCTGGAGCGAACATCTGCTCCAGCTGCAACGAATGCTTGCCAAGCTCCTGACAGCCGGCCTCACCATCAACTTGGGCAAGTCCACCTTTGCTAAAGGTAAAGTGCGTTATCTTGGTCATGAGATAGGGAGTGGCAGCATAGCTCCGTTAAACATACATACCCTAGCCATCCAGCATTACCCACAGCCTACCACCAGGAAGCAGCTCCTGCGTTTCCTTGGTCTTGCCTCCTACTACCGTAGGTTTGTGAAGAATTTTAGTATGGTGGCGACACCTTTGATCACTTTAACCAGCCCCAAGCAACGGTATCATTGGACCATTCGGCAAACCATTGCTTTTAAACAACTTAAATCTCTGCTCAGTTCTAATCCTATTCTCGCCTCGCCAGATACCACGAAGCCTTTCATCCTCCATGTCGACGCCAGTGGTACCGGCATCGGGGGCGTCCTGATGCAATAACGAGGCAAGGAGGTTCTACCTGTTAGCTACTACAGCTACAAGTTAAAGCCTCACCAGAAGAACTACAGCACTATCGAAAAGGAACTTCTCTCCATTGTCCTGAACTTACAGCACTTTGAATCGTACCTACAAAGTGCTCGGTCTACCACTATCTACTCGGACCACAATCCCCTACGCTTCCTGCAGCAAGCCCAATTCAACAATCAACGGCTTCTACGATGGGCTTTGTATCTGCGGAATTTCAACCTGGAGATCTACATCAAGGGTTCTGACAACATCATAGCAGACGCTCTCTTCAGAGTCTGAGGTAGAGGCAGCTCCACCTACCACTCTACTACCTGAAGACGTAACTTCACCCATTAGAGCAGGCTTCGGGGGAGAGTTGTGACGATAATATCTTTCAAGAGAGATTGAGCCTGCTCTTATCTACATAAAGTTATGTATATTATGCAACAATAAGATGCTACCTTCAAGATACGTCTAACAGTAGCACAAAACGTTTTGACCAGGAGGCAAACGTACCCAAGACTCCCCCCCCCCCTACTCCACACTCGCTCCATGCCGGCTGTCATCAACCAGCAAACTACCATTCCCAGCTTGCCTGCTTCTGATTGGTGACTCGCCGACTGCACACCTGCACCTCAGTGCCCTCTACAAGTCGATGTCTGGGCTTGAACCAGCCATTGAAGTCAGAATATCCTTGTGCTCTCAAGCCGTGAACAACTAACTGATATACGCTATCAGGTGGATGTTTCTCAGCTAGCGCTATATTCTCAGCACCTGTTTAATCACTTTGTCTCTATATTGTAGAGTAACGTCCTCCCTATTCTTCATTTATGTTATATGTTTTTGACTTGCTTGTTTGCACTGTACATAGCCAAGAGATTGTCTTTGTTTTTAATTTGTTTTCTATATTAACCCTTAAAGTGTGCATCACGTCATATGACGTGCTGGACGTTGTTCCAGTAAACTGCGCATCATGTCATATGATGTGTTGGAGTACTACGCAAGATTTAAACAGCCCGCGGATACACGGGGTTCACCACACCTTCATCAGGGCTCTTGTAAACAGACGCCATTTTTTAAAAAAATCGTGGGCCAAACTCCCGGGTGTTATTGGCCTCAGTATTGAGTGAGCAACCAAGCCTGACGCACGCAGCATGAGCTAACAGCACTGCTGTTCAGCTTGTGACCACAGCATCGCCTAAAAATGCCAAATTATACTTGTTCATGCTATTATGTAGCGATGATATTATTACAGAAGACCCCTGACCGAGATAAAACTGACCAGGGTTCTGATAATAGCAGGATTGTGGTGATATTTAGCGCTGTGCGCCATGGAAGGAGGTGTAATGCTGTGGGAGGGAGGGTGGTAGCAATGTCTTTTGACTGTGTGTGGCCACCTTTTATTGACTGCACTCACCATACCAGCTTAGTGGTTCGTTATGGTGAACACAAATGTAGACACTTGTATATAACGTGCGTATAGAGGGTATAAACAGCAAGAGAAAGTTTGGAGCCGCCATTTTGGTGAGGGCGGTGGCGTCGTGCAGACGACGGTGTTGTTTACTGGTTACCACGATGGTCTTTGGGCACCATACCAGTTTATTTGTACAAGTATGATGAATAAAACAAGTAGATATTTATATATAATGTGTGTGTATAGCGTAATAACACCACACAGTATTGTTGGAGGAGAAATATTAGTGCGTCTGGCCTTGAGGGCGGCCGCCGATCAGCTGACTGTGTGAGTAGCTACATCTCTGTGCCTTTACTCACCATACAAGCTTAGATGTACAGTTATGGTGAACAAAACATGTAGATACTTATATATAACGTCTGTATATAGTGAATTAGAGCAAAAACATTATTGTGGGAGGAGAATGTGGGTGAGTGAGATGACTGGAGGGAGGGCGGGAGTGGCTGGCTGGTACACGGCGGTCACTCCTCATTACTTTTTGACTCATAATAGCTACTTAGCGGTTCGTTATAGTGAACAAAACATGCAAATACTTATATATAACCTGTACTTATAGTGTAATAACCGACAAAGTATTTGTTCACTGATTGATGAACATAATTGAATCAACAATATGCACACCATATTTTTGAGTACACCAACAATTCACTCATTTTATTATATAAATATATCGAACTACACACTATTGAATAATATTACAGCAAAAAAAGTATGAAAAATCAGAGACATTGAAATAATTCGGTAATTATCTCTTTGTGGCAACTCTGGCCTGACAGCTTGCGAGCAACAGACCGCCTGGGACGCACGCTGAGTCAGCGCCTATAATTTGCCAGACTTCCCCGCCCTATAGCGGGCAATATATGCCACTTACGATTTTTTTATTATTTTTCCCGTGATCAGTGAACACAAATTAACAGGTTAGAAAGAAAAAATAATTTTTTATTTTTTCAAAATGACCTGCGCCTGTGGGGATGGCAGGATATTAATTACTGTGCCCACACAATAATGACACACGGTTGTGCAACACACAAGAGTATACCAATATTACTGCCCCCCTCTTTTTCTTGCAACCATTGCAAAGGACTACTGTGAACACACTCTTACCTCAGCAAGGCAATTAACCCATCAATTGCCTGCTCTTATTAAGCACTGAATTCCCCTGAATAATCCTAGAGGTCCCTTAAACCCTCAACACAGCTCTCAGGGCCGCAATAATATCATATAAACTGATAACACTGCACAAACCTGCAACATAATGATGCCGTCAGCATACCTCACATGCTAATGACATCATTAGGCAATCAGTCAGCAATCACATCTACTGACTTACCACACAACACAGTACATAAAGCATGCAAATGAACACATAGAAATGGCATTCACATAATCAATGCAAATTATATCATCAGGTAAATGTAACTAACTACACAGACCTCAGGGTACCCACTGACATCCCTGCAACCTGGCCTGCCTACCTCTAATGATTATAATTTTACGGTACTCTATGGTATTAATCCAGTCTGAACGATTATATAGAATCGACAGGCTGGATCACTTATATGGTAAATCTCTACACTGACCGGTTACATACTCTAGTCAGTCTACTATATATACATTATGATACTACAGTGTGGTCCCGTGTATAACATCTATCTCCAGGTACCGCCCTACCAATCACCTGGACCCTACTGACAGCTGTCACTCAGCTGCTTCTCTAGCCTGGCGAGGCTCTGAGACAACTCTTACCGGGAATTTCCACTGGTATTCATCACACTGTACACAATGATAATAGTACTCACGTCTTTCCTTATTTTTTCCTCATTTCCCAGGTCACTATACCACTCTAGCTGTCAACACTTAGCTTGCTTGCTCCTCATGCGTCAACAAGATGTGGCCCTAGGTTGTCCCGGGAAAGTGGCCAAGGCATGTGGCCACCGCGTGGCCCACAGCGCCCCTCCTGAGCTGAGAGGGGGAGGGGGTGGTAGTACCCGGCGCGCGGGCTGGGTGGTCTGGGTGTGGCCACGGGTAGCGCATGACGTCATAGCACCCCACCCGGCTGAGCTGGTGCGCGGGGTGGGGTGGGGTTTGGCCGCGCGGGTGGCCTGGGTGGGTGGCCGGCGTGCGGGCAGGCGGGTGGGGTAGCCGGGCCATGTGCGCGGGCCATGCGGCGGGTGGCCAGGGTGGCCCCCGGGCATACACACGTGGTTGAGGAATCGCCCACAACTCCAGCAAACTGGAGCCTGCCTTGCTCTACACTGGGGTAAGTAAGTAAGTAATTATCAAAAGAAGGCACCAAACCGGGAAGGCTATGTAGCACCATCAAATACGCAAAATAATCAGAGGGCGCTAAATATCACCAAGGATGCCAATACGAGAACAAAAACGCATAAGGCGAACGATATCAAAAGTATCCGAGTCACCAAGAATTCTATCGAGGGACAGGTGACCGCGAGGGGCGGTCGGAAAGCAAGACACACGCTCGTCCTGGAAGTCAGGACATTCAAGAAGGACATGCACGACCGTAAGAGGGACAATGCAACTAGGACAATAAGGAGCAGGGCGGCGCTCCATCAAGTGACCATGGGTTAAGCGAGTATGGCCAATACGCAACCTCGCTAGAGCTGTTTCCCACCGCCGGTTACGGTGGAAGGAGGACGGCCACGAGGAAACACAACATTTAAGAGTACGTAGCTTGTTACCAGTAACAGACAACCAAGAAGCCTGCCAACGGGTAAGGACTGAGGAATGGATAACCGGGTAAAAGTCGGAATACGGAATGCCTTTACGAGAGATGGGACAAGAGCGGACAGCTTCCTTAGCGGCAGCATCCGCACGCTCATTTAAAGACACGCCAATATGGCTGGGAACCCAACAAAACTCAACCGACTTAAATTTACTGTGAACGAGAAACAGCCAATGCTGGATCTCGACAACTACCGGATGAACTGGATTAAAGCACCCGAGAGCCATGAGGGCACTACGAGAGTCAACAACAACCACAAAGGAAGACTGACAACGAGAAAGCAGGAGACGAAGAGCATAGAGAATAGCATAAAGTTCCGCTGTAAAGATGCTAGTCTCCGGAGGCAAGCGACACATATAAGTGCGATCAGGAAAAACAACAGAGTAGCCAACACCGTCCGCTGACTTAGACCCATCGGTGAAGACAGAAACGGAGCGGGAGTGAGAAGAAAAGTGCTCGAGGAAAAGGCGTTTTAGAACTGTAGGAGGGGTAAAAGCTTTAGTGATACGAGTCAAGGATGTACAAAACCGCGGAAGAGGGACCCTCCACGGGGGCAAAGAAGGAACAACACGAGGAGAAACATCAGAAATACGAATGGAAAGAGAATCCTGCAGGCGAGATAACCGGACAGAAAGAGGGAGGTGGTGAAGAGGAACAGGAACCGCAGGAGGGGTAAAAGTTAAAGCACGACAGAGACGAGAGGAAGGATGTTGCAAGGACCGCGCAAGATAGCGAAGACAGTAGCGATCACGGCGGTCCTGGAGAGACAGGAAGCCAGTGTCAACATACAAGCTAAGGACGGGAGTCGAACGAAAGGCACCAGAACTGAGGCGCAACCCAGTATGGTGCAAAGCATCAAGACGGCGAAGAGTAGAAGGAGAAGCAGACGAGTAAGCAGGGCAACCATAATCGAGCTTAGACAGGACGAGAGAGGAATGTAAAGCAAGGAGAGTGCGCCTATCTGCCCCCCAAGAAGTATGGGACAAGACCCGAAGGAGGGTAAGGGACTTAGAGCACTCAACACGGAGGTAAGAGATATGGGGAGACCAAGACAAACGAGTGTCAAGGAATAACCCCAAAAGCTTCGCGGAATCTTTGTATTCAAGGGGATGACCATAAAGTGACAAAGAGGGACGAAGAACAACCCGTTTCCGCGTAAAAGTCATGGCACAAGTCTTAGAAGTAGAGAACTTGAAGCCATGACCTGTGGCCCAAGACGACACGGCATCAATCGCAAGTTGAAGCCGGCGTTGAAGGAGAGGCGAATCATCACCCTGACAACAAAGGGTAAGATCATCGACATAGAGAGCGGAGAAGACACCAGAAGGAAGAGAGGAAAGAAGACCATTGAGGGCAACCAGAAAAAGAGTAGTGCTCAGAACACTACCCTGGGGCACACCTTCGTATTGCTGAAAAGGGGGAGAGAGAGCGGTACCAAGGCGCACCCGAAAGGAACGACGAGAGAGGAAGCTGCGGAGAAAGAGAGGGAGATGACCACGAAGGCCAAAAGAATGAAGTTGAGATAGGATATGATAACGCCAAGTGGTGTCGTAAGCCTTTTCTAGGTCAAAAAGGACGGCAACAACGGAGGTCTTCGCAGCAAAAGCAGTACGTATATAGACCTCCAAGTTCACCAGGACATCTGTCGTGCTGCGGCACTTGCGGAAACCAAATTGAGAAGGGGAGAGGAGGTGATGGTGTTCCAGGAACCACATCAGACGAACGTTAACCATACGTTCAAAGAGTTTGCAGACACAACTTGTGAGAGCAATAGGGCGAAAGTCCTTAGGGGAAGTACCCAGAGACCCTGGTTTGCGAACAGGGAGGACAACGGCATCGAGCCAGTCCTCAGGGACTGACGACGACTCCCAGATCCGATTATACAGACTCAGTAAATACTGAGACGTGCTCGGAGGGAGATGGCGAAGCATCTCATAATGAATACCATCGGAGCCCGCCGCCGTAGAACCGCAGAGGGCCAGGGCAGAACGAAGTTCAGAGAGAGAGAAGGGATCATTATAGGGAAGCTGAAGATGAGTGCAGAAATCTAAAGGACGAGACTCGAGGACAGGTTTACGAAGAAGGAAAGATTGGGGAAGATGAAGACCAGAGCTAACAGAAGAAAAGTGGGAACCCAGTTCGGAAGCGACCTGCAACGGGTCCGCCACAAGAGTATCATGGAGGTGAAGGACCGGTGAAACATCGGGAACGAACTTGCCCGCTATCTTGCGGATACGCTTCCAGATCTGGGCCAGAGGGGTTTCGGACGTAATTGTCGAGACATAAGATGCCCAACATTCACGTTTAGCCGTACGGATGGCCCTACGGGCCACCGCACTCGCTTTCCGAAAGAAAAGAAAAGAATCGGTCGTCTGCCTAGGGCGGTGATTCTTCCAGGCTGCACGCTTACAGCGGACAGCCCGAGCACAGTCCGCATTCCACCAGGGAACGCACTTCCGTGGACCCCGAGAGGAAGAGCGAGGAATAGAGTGGAGGGCAGCGTCGAAGACAGTGTCATGAAAAAGGAGGAGAGCGCGAGAGAGGAGCAGAAGGGAGAGGTCAGAGAGAGTAGCACTGAGGGAAAACAGGGTCCAATCCGCCTTAGCAAACTGCCACCTAGGGAAAGAGAGGGAAGGGCGAAAAGAGAAAAAGGAAACAAGGATGGGGAAATGATCACTTCCATGGAGGTCATCAAGAACCTGCCATGTGAAATCTAAGTAAAGAGAAGAAGAGCAGAGAGAAAGATCAAGACAAGAAAGGGTGCGAGTTCGAGAGTCCAAATGAGTGGGCTCACCAGAATTCAGAAGAGACAGGGAAGAAGAGAGGAGAAACGGCTCAAGGAGGCGACCCCGGGTATTCGTCAGAACGACACCCCAAAGAGAATGACGACAATTGAAGTCACCCAGCAGGAGCACAGGCTCCGGCAAGGAGTCTAGGAGGTGTTTCAAATCAGGAAGAGAGAGCGGGACACTCGGGGGGAGATAAATGGAACAAACTGTGTACCATTTCCCCACAAAGATACGAGCAGCAGAACAATGGAGAGGCGAAGGAAAAAGTAAAGGAACAAAGGGAACATCAGCCCGAATCAAGAGAGCAGAAGAATTAGAAGCCCCAGCAATGGCTGGGGGGGGGGAGAGAAAGGAATAGCCACGAAAACGACCAGGACGAGCACCAAGCATCGGCTCCTGGAGACAGACACAAAGGGGCGAAAACCGCGAAACCAGAAGTTGGAGTTCGAGGAAATTGGCGTAATAACCTCGAACGTTCCATTGAAGAATGGACAACGACGAGAAGAGAAAGGACAAAAACAGAGAACAAGGAAGAAACAAAGGCGAAAGACCAACAGAGCACGTTAAAGAATATCAGGGTCGGGATCAGGGTCAGCAAAGTCAGGGTTAGGGGGCATGGGTAAACTGAGCAAAGACGGAGGGAAGGAAACGGGAGAACAGATCAGAGGCGGGCGGGCAGGGTCCGGAGGAGGAGGAGGAGGAGGAGGAGGAGGAGGAGGAGACAACGGAGAGGAGCAGTCAAGGACAGCAGCAGGAAGAGGGGGAGTAGAAAGAGAGGAGCACACCCCAGCAAGAGCAGCAACCGAAAGGGAAGCAGGGGCCAAAGAAACCTCCATAGCAGGAACAGGGGGCGCAAGCATTGAAACGGGAGTGGAAGGAGCAACAGAGCCAGAAGGAGCTGAGGAAGAAAGCGAAGCCTTCTTACCCGCCGGGGAAGAGGAAGGAGAGGAGCCAGGCTTACGCTTCTGACTTAAAGAGACCGGTGTCCCAGCAACTACGTACCGGGCAACGGATTCCAGTGTCTCAACAGGAGAAGCCGAACGAGAGCACACACGACGGCCGTTAGGAGAGCGATGGACATCCGCCCGCACCGACAGGCGGCGGGGAGAGCCGATAGATGGAGGAAGAGGATCGGAGGGGGACGAGGAAGGAGACACAGAAGACACGACAGACCGGGTAGAAGGAAGGGGAACCCCAGACAGAGGACCAGGAGGAGGATCCTTCGGGAGAGAACCCAAAGGGACAGAGGAGGGGGCAGTGGGCGCATCAGGGTCCAAGGCCTGGAAACGGTTGTGAGTCTGAGGAAGGCGGGAAGGACGAGGAGATGAAGAGCGCAACACGCGAGCATAAGAGATATTAGCATAAGGCGGGAGCCGGCGAACCTGGCGCCTCGCCTCAGGAAAAGATAAACGCTCCCGGTGCTTCAAGTTGAGGACGGCTGCCTCAAGCTTGTAATGGACACACGCACGGGAGAAGGTAGGATGGGCCTCACCGCAGTTGAGGCAACGAGCCTGGGGAGAAGCGCACTCCGACTTAGAGTGACCTTCGCCACCACACAAAGGACAGAGAGAGACAGTCCCGGAGCAGCGGAGGGCACCATGCCCAAACCTCCAGCACTTGGTGCAGAGCCGAGGAGAAGGAATGTACTCCTGGACAGAGCACCTGGCACCAGCAAGAATGACAGAGGGTGGAAGGGTCCTACCATCAAAGGTAATCTTCACAACCCGGAGGGGCTGACGGCGACTACCACGAGGGGGACGAGTAAACGTGTCCACCTGGAGAATAGAATGGCCCTGGGCAGCGAGGATATGTCGAATATCGTCGTGGCAGTCGCGTAGGTCCCGAACACCGGTCGCAACATGGGGCGGGAGCAAAATAGTGCCAACACTGGCATTCAACTGGACGTTCTTCGAGACCCGAACGGGGGTCTCGCCAAGGCAGGATAAGGCAGCCAAGCGGGAAGCAGCATCCTGAGAAGGAGCAGCAACGACACGCGTACCGAGACGAGTGGGGTTAAAAGTAATGGAGGCATCCACGGAATCAATGAGATGTCGATGAAGGGAGAAATCGTCAGGAGGCGCAGAATCAAGAGGGAGGAGATCAAAATATTTGGCCCACGAAGCGGGACCAAACAAGGCTTGATAGGTAGCAGAACCGGAAGGAATCGAGCGAGGGCGGCCGTGACGAGAACGGCGGTGAGAACCCCCAGAGAGAGAGGGGTTAAAAGGCGCAGTAGTAACAACGAGAGAAGGAGCCGCGCCAGGGGACGAGGTAGTCACCACTGGGGGCTTGGGGTTCGACCCAACCACAGAGGAGGGAGGGGAGCCAGGGGAAGGAGTCAGAGAGGCCAAAGGAGGAGCAAGGTCGGGGCCCAATGCAGCGGAGGCTACAGAGCCCGGTCTTCCAATACGGACCGACTCGGGGGCTTGGTCGCCCACCCCACGAGCCTGAAAAGGTAAGCCAGAAACAGCCGAAACAGGGGTTATCATCTTGACGAAATTACGAATTCACTCACGAATGTGCCCCCACACCCACCATGGAGCCACAATTAGAGGCAGGACACCCAACAAGAAGCTATCGCCGATCTTGTCGGGGCCTCCTAGGGGTGCGTCGTGAGTATACGCCCCACAAACGCCACCTTAAGAAACCGACAGTCCGTCGAGATCGGGTTCAGTGACGAAGTGGGGATTGACAATAAAAGGTTCCCCTCGCTCTCGACGTCGGGTACCGCAGTTCTACGGGTGCAAGAGTATGCCTCCTCAAGCACCCGGGCGTCAAAGTAGAAGAAGTCCAAGGGAAGAACCAGAACGAGCAAAAGGTCGGCAGGAAACGGCAAGCAGATAGGAGAAGAGGGGGGAGAAAAACGAAACAGAAGGAAAAGGAAAAGATGCCCAGCAGAATTGGAGAGGACGGCAGCAGGAGCACAAGGCTAGAAAAGGACAGAGGACTGTCCCAAGGAGCATCACACTCCGGCAGCCGCCCACTAAGCCCCCAGACGGCGACAACGAGCTGAGCGGGGAGGGGGTCTACACTGGGGTGACAATGGCCGGCGGCGTCACCACACTGACGCAGCCTGGCGGAATTCAAAGTCCAACATGGGCCTGTAATATCACACTCACTTACACTGCCCAACACCAATTGTCCATTGCCACTAGACAGGATGCTCTGACCCGAGGGATGAGGGATCAATCTGATACACCATGAGGCTCTGCCATCTGCCTCATGGGTTAACACTGCAACTGTCTCTTAGTTTGTCACATCGGCCCCAATTCCACGCAAATTTGGGCCTAGACACAACCCCTGATGGCAGGAGTGCCATGCTCAATGAGTAATTTGGACGACAGAAGAGATTAACAGGGGGGTGGAGGTGGCCGGCCTGCCACCTCCACCAGTCACTTCTTCCTCTGCTTGCCGCCCAATTCAAACTCCCTCCCTGGCGGGCAGGGAAACTCAAATACCCATACCTCCTCCCTTACTTTGTCTTGACCAATCAGCCTGGAGCCGGCACGGCTCCCTTGTGCCGCTCCCAATCACAGCCCTTCGCGCCAAAACTCGGCTTGGAACACAGGTGCCTAAACCAATCACATGCCTCCGTCACCCTCGGGCGTCCTGTGACGTCACAAGGAGGGGGAGGCCTAAAAGACAGTGGCGTACTGTCTCCCATGTTGGGGGGGGCAACGTTCGCCCCACTCTCCCCCTCACCTCTAACGGTTTTAGTCAAGTACCTCACATCCCACTTCACTCTCACCTCGATCATCCTGTTTCACAGAAACAGGAAAATCTCTGTAATTCTCTCTACAGAGCCATCACAGACTTCTGACTACTCACAAATGATAGACCATAACATAAGCTTTCATTCAACACCCAACAAGTATATGTTATTTTGAAAGCTTCAGTTTCTAGAGTGACTAGCCTAATCTAGAAACTAGGAAAACTAGCTGAGGGAATCTAGATTCCCTCACACCTGAAGCCATGATCTGTGGCCCAAGACGACACGTCATCAATCGCAAGTTGAAGCCGGCGTTGAAGGAGAGATGACTCATCACCCTGACAGCAAAGGGTAAGATCGTTGTGCTGCAGTGCATGCGGAAACCAAATTGAGAAGGGGGAGAGGTGGTGGTGATGTTCTAAGAACCACATCAGACGAACGTTAACCATACGTTCAAAGAGTTTGCAGACACAACTTGTGAGGTTAATAGGGCGAAAGTCCTTAGGGGATGTTCCCAGAGACCCCGGTTTGGGAACAGGGAGGACAACGGCATCAACCCAGTCCTCAGAGACTGACGACGATTTCCAGATACGATTACACAGACTCAGTAAATACCGAGACGTGCACGGAAGGAGATGGCGAAGTATCTCATAATGAATGCCTTCGGAGCCCGCCGCTGTAGAACCACAGAGGGCCAGTGCAGACCAAAGTTCAGAGAGAGAGAGAGAGAGAGAGAGAGAGAGAGAGGAATCGTTATAGGGAAGATGAAGAGGAGTGCAGAAATCCAAAAGACGAGATTCAAGGACAGTTTTACGAAGAAGGAAAGATTGGGGGAAGATAAAAAACAGAGCTAATGGAAGAAAAGTGGGAACCCAGGTCGGTGGCCAGTGATTAAGGACCCGAATCAACGAGTCCAACGGTCGCGGACCTGCAACAGGTCCGCCACAAGAGTACCACGGAGGTGAAGGACTGGTGAGACATCGGGAACGAACTTAGCCGCTATCTCCCGGATACGCTTCCAGATCTGTGGCAGAGGAGTTTTGGACGTAATGGTGGAGACATAAGACATCCAACATTCACGTTTAGCCATACGGATGGCCCTACAGGCCACCGCACTCCCCTCCCAAAATAAAATAAAAGAAGCGGCCGTCTGCCAGCGGCGGTGTCTCTTCCAGGCTGCACGCTTACAGCGGACAGCCCGAGCACAGTCTGCATTCCACCATGGACGCACTTCCATGGTCCCCGAGAGGAAGAGCGAAGAATAGAGCGGAGGGCAGCATCGAAGACGGTGTCATGAAGAAGGAGGAGAGAGGGAGAGGCAGAAGGGAGAGGTCAGAGAGAGCAGCTCTGAGGGTAAATAGGTTCCTGTCTTCCTTAGCAAACTGCCATCTAGGGAAGGAGATGTGAGGGTGAAAAGAGAAGAAAGGTAACACAGTTGGGGGGAATGGTCACTGCCATGGAGGTCATCAAGAACCTGCCACGTAAAATGTAAGTAAGGAGAAGACGAGAAAAGAGAAAGATCAGGAAAGGATGCGAGTCCGAGAGTCCAAATGCGCGGGCTCACCAAAATTCAGAAGAGACAGATAAGACAAGAGGATGAACAGCTCAAGAAGGCGACCCCGGGTGTTCGTCTGAACATCACCCCAAAGGGAATGATAATTGAAATCCCCTAGCAGGAGCACAGGCTTTGGCAAGGAGTCCAGTAGGGGTTTCAGGTCGGGAAGAGAAAGCGAGACACTCGGGGGGAGACAAATGGAACAAACGGTGAACCATTTCCTCACAAAGATACGAGGAAATGGTTCCCCCCTCCCCCCAGCAACAGCTTGGCATGGAGGGGGGAAGAGAAAGGAATAGCCATGAAAGCTACCAGGACGAGCACCAAGCATCGGCTCCTGGAGACAGACACAAAGGGGGCGAAAACCGCGAAATCAGAAGCTGGAGTTCGAGGAATTGGCATAATAACCATGAACGTTCCATTGAAGAATAGACATCGACAAGAAGAGGAAGGAAAGTAACAAAGAACAACGATGAAACAAAGGAGAAAAGGGAACACAGCACGTTAAAGAAGCGCAGGATCAGGGTCACCAAAGTTTGGGTTAGGGGGCCTGGGTAAACTGAGCAAAGAAGGATGGTTGGGAGCTAGAGGACCGACCAGGGGTGGACGAGTAGGGTCTGGAGAAGGAAGAGGGGGGGATAACCGAGGGTCAAGGACAGCAGCAGGAGGGGCAGAAACTAGGGGATGCACCTCAGCAAGGGCACCAACCGAGAGGGAAGCGGGGGGCCAAAGAGACCTCCATAGCAGGAACAGGGGGGCGTAACCACCGAAACGGGAGGGAGCAGAGCGAGAGAGTCAGAGGTAGGGGGGCGAGGAAGAAAGTGAAGCCTTCTTACCCGCCAGGGAGGAGAGGAGCCAGGCTTACACTTGAGACTCAGAGACAGGTGTCCCAGCAACTACATGCTGGGCAACGGATTCTAGCGTCTCAAGAGTAGAAGCAGAACGAGAGCGTACACGACAGCCGTTGGGAGAGCGATGGACATCAGCCCGTACAGACAGGCGGCGTGGAGAGCCAATAGACAGAGGAGAGGGATGGGAAGGAGGATCGGAGGGAGACGAGGAAGAAGACACAGGAAACATGACAGACCGGGCAGAAAGAAGGGGAACCCCAGACCCCAGGAGGGGGACCATTCAGGACAGAACTCAAAGGAACAGAGGAGGGGTGGTGAGCGTGTCAGGGTCCAAGGCCTGGAAACGGTTGTGAGTCTGAGGAAGGTGGGAAGGACGAGGAGAGGAAGAGCGCAACACGCGAGCATAAGAGACGTTAGCGTAAGGCGGGAGCCCGCGAACCTGGCGCCTCGCCTCAGGAAAAGACAAACGCTCCTGGTGCTTCAAGTTGAGGAAGGCTGCCTCAAGCTTGTAATGGATACATGCACGGGAGAAGGTATTGTGGGCCTCTCCACAATTGAGGCAGCGAGCCTGGGGAGAAGTGCACTCCGACTTAGAGTGACCATCGCCCCCACACAAAGGATAGAGATAGACAATACCAGAACAGCAGAGGGCACCATGCCCAAACCTCCAGCACTTATTACAGAGCCGAGGAGAGGGAATGTACTCCTGGATGGAGCACCTAGCACCAGCAAGAATGACTGAGGGGGGAAAGGGTCCTACAATCAAAGGTAATCTTCACAACCCGAAGGGGTTAACGGCGACGACCACGAGGGGGACGAGTAAACCAGTCTATCTAGAGGACAGAATGCCCTGGGCATCGAGGATATGACGAATATCTTCATGGTAGTCCTGGAGTTTCCGAACACCGGTAGCAACATGGGGTGGGAGGAGAATAGTGCCAACAGTGGCATTCAACCGAGCGTTCTTGGAGACCCGAACAGGGGTCTCGCCAAGGCAGGACAAGGCGTCCAAGCAGGAGGCTGCATCCTGAGAAGGAGCGGCAATGACACTTGTACCGAGACGGGTGGGGTGGAAAGTAACAAGAGGCATCTAGGAATCAACAAGGCGCCTATGGAGGGAGAAATCGTCAGGAGGCGCAGAATCGAGAGGGAGGAGATCAAAGTATTTGGCCCACGAAGCGGGACGAACAAGGCTTGATATGCATCAGTACGGGAAGGAATCAAGTGAGTGCAGCCGGGTCGAGGACGGACGTTGAGAACCCCCAGAGAGAGAGGGGTGTTAAAAGACGCAGGATTAGAGACAGCCATGCCAGGGGACGAAGTGGTCATCACTGGGGGCTTGGGGCTCGACCCAACCACAAAGGAGAGAGGGGAAGCCGAAGGTAGTAGTCAGGAGGGTTAAAGGAGGAGCAAGGTCGGGGCTCAATGCAGCGGGGGCTACTGAGCCCGGTCTTACAACTCGGTCCGACTCGGGGGCTTGGTCGCCCACCCCACGAGCCTGAGAAGGTAAAAGAGGAACGGAATTAGACATATGGATGCAAAAATTCTCCAGTTTTCTGATATATGTGTATTCTCATATATATATATATATATATATATTAATATATATATATATACATATATATATATATATATATATATATATATATATATTAATATATATATATATATATATATATATATATATATATATATATATATATATACATATATACATATATATATACATATATATATACATATATATATACATATATATATATATATATATATATATTAATATATATATATATATATATATATACATATATATATATATATATACATATATATATATATATATACATATATATATATATATATATACATATATATATATATATATATATATATATATATATAAGGAGATAAAGGAATATATATAGATATATATTCCCACCACCATACGTAAAAAGACACAGGAATTATTACTACACTATTATAAAAAGTTTAGTCTTCCTCTGAAGACACTTGACACTCTGTCACGCTCACTTTGGGTAGCCTTGGTTCCTTCTTCCGTGGCCCACGATGACTACTACCAATCTACCCTGGCCACAGGCCAGCCAAATCACAGTCCCACTGGGTGCTTCGTCGTGATGGCCTTCAAGCCAAAGTCCAGCCTGTAGCTGGCAGGTATCGATCAGCTTCGCTGTTGAGGCCACTCCACGACCGATACTAGGGTTGCGAGCCCTAGGCAGGAGCCTCGTGTGACTCGCTGGTCACTCTCCTCATTATGCAGCCACAGTGGCTAGTCTCTTCCACCAGCCTGCCCCGGATAAGGCGATTCCCGACACTGCCACGCCTCAGGCAGGCTATTACACTCTCAACAGTGTTCGTCCGGGGGTGGCTCACAGCTTCTTCAAAGCAGACTGGTGAAGAGACCTTGGCTGCCTTGGGGAGACTGATCCATCGTCCAACATAGCAGTCCCAGGTCGACTCTGCAAGCAGACACGTCATTAGTATACTGGGACACTACCTGGGACCACTAGGAAACATCACTTACTAGCTTAGACAGAAACGTCCACCTCTTCACTCCATAGATGGCGTTCACTGTCTAAGCACTACCTCACCAGAAGTCAGCAGCGGCTACTCCACGAGCCAATTAAGACGGGAATCCAGCGCCTATTGCCGGCATATCCTGTCACCACTAGATGGTGTCGTCCATTTGGAGGGGGATTCGGGAGCGGACTCACAGATGGCGTTGTTGTCACTGCTCCGTGCTCCGACGATGGACTTGGGTCCGTAACAAACGGTACCATCCGTTTGTATGTGCTGCGGCTCAGACACCGGCAGAGAGGTAAACAAGAAAGCATACAGGATGCCACCAGCTTGGAAGCAGCTAGTCATATAATCGTTTATAAGTATTAAAGTCAGTAACCAAGCAATGGCTTTATATCAACCCTACAACCAAGACTTCCTCAGCAACACACAAACACCACACTGGCAACGAGGATGAACTGTGAACGCAGGTATTTGTTCAGCTCAAAACAAGAGAGAAGCCTGCTGTCTCGCCTGGGAGGAAGAGATGTCTGTGAGCGCCCTACCGATCCTGTGTGCTAACCACTGTTGTGTGCTAACCAATGTTGTGTGCTAACCGATGCTGTGAGCTAACCAATGCTATGTGCTACCCAAGCTATGTGCTGATAAGCTGTGTACTGAGGTATCTGCGAACCATGTGTGCCGATGCTGTGTACGAAACGACGGTTTGATGCTGTGCACAAAACCCGATGTTTTGTGTACGAAACGACTGCTTCTTGCTACAAAATTCATCATGTTGTGAACTCTGCTGTGTTGATAGTGCTGAAAACTCATCAAACAACAACATTGCTGACAACTGCTGTACCAACTGCTGTGCCAACTGCTGACAACTGCTGTGCAGCTGTAGGTAGATACGTCAGGCTGCGAGCAGCCGCGTCCAACAGCCTGGTTGATCAGTCCGGCAACCAGGAGGCCTGGTCGACGACCGGGCCGCGGGGACTGCTAAGCCCCGGAAGCACCTCAAGGTAACCTCAAGGTAAGGCAAGGAACAACACCACATGTACACAAGGGCTAGGTAAGAAGTCAGTTGCTGCTATATTGTGCACTGTTGTGAACTTTTGCATTAAAATGCTTGTGTGCTCTGCAGAATTAAAGTAATTACAGTGAATTCTTAACTAACATATACAGTGCAGTAAGTGTATTCTGAGAAAGATTTAAATGATAAGTTTACTTTTATACAGTAAACAAATGGCAAATATACCTCAGTTTCCTGCATTTGATCCTGACTGTGACCAGACAAACCTGTCACAGAGGTGGACCAAATGGCTTAAAAGGTTTGAAAATTTGTTGATAGTTTCTGACATCAAAAGTGCTGAAAGAAAGCGTGCCTTTCTACTTCATTATGCAGGTGATCGAGTTTGTGACATCTTTGACACACTAAAAGAGACTGGTGGTGCCAAAGATTATGATATTGCCAAAGCCAAATTAACTGAACATTTCAAACCAAGGCAAAACACTGCAATGGATATTATGCATTTCAGGAGAGCAAAACAACTCTCTAATGAAACTGTGGATCAATACCACACACGTCTGCAGGGTTTAGCAGCCCATTGTGAGTTTGCTGATGTTGACAAAGAAATCAAACAGCAAATAATTGAAACATGCACATCTACACGTCTTCGTCGAAGAGCTCTAGAACTTGTTGATGATGACAGTTATCTTACCAAGATACTGGATATGGCTCGTCGAATGGAAGATGCTGCACGTGATGCTCGTGTCATGGAGTGCAGTGCCAACAACATTTCTGCCACTGTTACTAACAGTGATGAGGTACGTAAGGTTCAGGGAGGACACCGTGATCAAAGAAGATATCATGGCAAACCTAACAGTAAATTGAGCCGAGAACCACATCACACCTGGAGTCATGGAACAAGACTCAAGCAGTCACAACGACCCACATCAGAGGGTGTCAACAATAAATGTTACAATTGTGGAGGAGACTACCCACACCAAGATAATGTTTGTCCTGCTCAAGGTGAGAAGTCCTATAAGTGTGGAAAACTAGGTCATTTTGGTGCTATGTGTCGTTCCGCACTAAAGAAACCACAGTCAATGAATAAAAGCACTGTACGAGGATCAGTTCATAGGGGTCGAGGTGGTAAACGCAATATTGCACCTCATATCCAAAATGTTAATAATATACAAGACAACATGTCATTACAGCCAGTCTCAAATGACAGTGAATGTGATTACATTTATGGAGTACAAGCAATCACAGAATGGAATGATCTTCCATACAACCCAGAGACTATAGTATACATTGTTGTTATTTGTCTCAAAGTTCTCATTGACTCTGGATCAAACATTGACACCATTGCTGAATGTCACTATGAGAAATTTAAAAAACAGTTCCCAAAGCTTAAAAACTACAATGGAAAAACCACTGCTTATGCTTCAAAGGTAGCCTTGCCAGTGATTGGAACTTTCACTGCACAGATTAAGTCAAAGAGTGCAATGCTCACTGTCGTGACGCTGAACCCCGGTTCATTCCGAACACAGCGATTACACAACACATATCACCTTGCCTCAGCAACTGTTTCTACCACCGTGTACTTCTACACACACCAGACCCTTAAGGCATACCACTAGGTTTGTACAGGAACACAATGAGTGAACATATGGAAGGTATTTATAGGCCGTCGGGTTTTGTCATTTAATTACAAAGAATATACTCTGACAAATAATAACATATTAACATACTCTATTAGGTAAATACACTTCTAATACCCATAGACCACTTGACCTCCGCGGTCACCACTTGCACTCGTAACTTCCGCCTACGTCCCTAATATGGAATGATTACTACAACGCTCCACACCCGGTTAGTCTTTCATTCAATACTCACATACTTCAGACTTAATTTGGTCACTAAGATCACATCAGGCTCTCGCATAGCTGTCTGCTACACTTCGCTGCTGCCACAAACGGAGACCTCGGAGGACTTGCCAGTTCCACTCCCACAACAAGACTGCCTTCAGTCAGCCTTGGCCTCAAACATTTCACCACGCCTCTCAAGGAAGGTATAATCCGATTAACCTTATCCCTAGAAGCGGTAACCTTGTTCCTAGAAGCCTGAGTCCTCTTTCCAGGAATTATTAGTTTGGCTAACAGCTGTGGTCTTAATCCCTTTGACTTTTCTTGGATATGTGATCCATAGTCTGTCTACTTAACATGTACTTCCAATCATCATTCGTTAAGTGTTGTAGTAATGATCCTCTAGCTAATAATCCCTACTAACTTGTGGATTACAACACCACTCCCCTCCTTAAACACGCATATGTCCCCATATGCATCATTGCAATGGTTCCATTGGTGCAAGGACCTGGAGGATGCACCCACCATATATGTACAACTAAAAATTCATCCAATAAGTTCATCATGCACACGATGAACTAAATTAAAATTTTCCCCGACCTGACTCACAACACTTCTACAACATATACATTATATTCACATCATAGCGTAGGTAAAATAATCTGTAATATTTTCTCTCATCTCCAACAATGCATATATAAATATACTGCTGACATATAATTACATACAAACATAACCAGAAATGACACTAGTCATTAATATATACACAACACATATATATCTAAGGTTCTTCATCCTTAGTAACAAGTTAATAACAATTTAACATCTTGCCCTGTACTGTTGACATAAGGGCTACAATGATCACACAATGTTTCACTGGCCTCCTCCACAATTGCCAGCATCACTTCTCTTGTCTTCGTGTCCCATGGTTGCTAGGTCATAGATCCTCCATGACCCAGACAAAACCCTGGCTGTCCAGCCTGGTGAATGTTGTCAATGTCCCATCGTTGCTCTGAGTTAACGTGATCCTGGCCTCCAGAGCAACGAAGATTCCTACCCCAGGGTCATGTTCCCTTGGGTCTATGCTGCCGTCTCGTTCCAGGGCACCAACCCCAGAACGCTGTAGATACCTCACAGCTCTCTGGTCATCCTTCCTTGCTGTGCTCACCACAGCTGTAGCACATTACTCTAGGCCCATCTGCCCAGGAGTGTGTCCACCTGTATTCACACCTTCCCGACCGCTGTACCTGCAAAATCTTCCCTCGGAGCCCCCTGGCTCGATCTCATTATTACATGACACCCCCTCGGCTCCTTACTCTCTCCCCGTATATAGCCCGAGCGCAGCTGCAAAGCCATTGCAGCTGGCCCTTATCCCTGCTTTGATGTCAGGGGGCGAATTTCGCATATAACGTCACGTTGACTTCACTTCCTCCCCCCTTTTTTTCTAGAATTACTGAGTGTATCCTCATGGCTTCACTTCCTCCCCCCTTTTTTCTAGAATTACTGAGTGTAGCCTCATGGCTTCCCTTCTACTCTACCTGAAGCTCTGTGACATGATCCCGGGGGACCTTCTCAAGCCTAACACTCAGTAATGGTGCCGATGAGGTAATATACAGTATATACATGCACATACATTATCACAATAAATACCTCAATTAAAATAATTCCACAACTAATGTCACTAAAGGATCATACTGCCACTGGCTCGCCTCTAGCGAGATTCCTGTAACAACTTAATTAATGAGAAATTAATGTATGTACTTGGCTCGTCCACTGCAACCACCAACACCTGAAATTTTGAAATTCTACATTGTAATCTTATCCATAAGACTTACCCACTCCGACTTAATTAATGAAAATTTTAATGAAAATAATGATATTTTATTAGTCTTTTATTAGTCTTGCTAGAGATATCGACTTGGCTCGCCTAGTGCAGCCACCAACTCCTGCAATTATCCACATTTCATCTTATCCATACGACTTACCCACTCCGACACACCATCTCCTCTGGTCATCCCAACCACTGATGACCTCAATATAACGCCACACATCCTCACAACCACTTCCTGCGTCCTAACGCACCGACCTTGCTATGCCAATACTCACCTTACCGACCACTACCTGGCGCCCCTGCACCACCATATACTCCACAACACCACACTCCATACCAGGCGTCCAAACGCCACCACATACACCACCCAGTTGCGTCCCCAACGCCCTTAACACCACACACGGTGTCCCCAACGCCCTCAACATCACGCCTGGCGCCCCCAACGCCTTCAACACCACACACGGCGTCTCCAACGCCCTCAACACCACACCCGGCGTCTCCAACGCCCTCAACACCACACCCGGCGTCTCCAACGCCCTCAACACCACACACGGCATCCCCAACGCCATCAACACAACACACGGCGTCCCCAACGCCCTCAACACCACCTACGGCGTCACCAACGCCCTCAACACCACACACGGCGTCACCAACAGTAAGGAACCAAATGCAATACGCACTGTGTCCCTTTTCTCTAGTAATCCATTAATTACCTGACCCACACTCGTCAGGCATAATCACTTGTGTAGTGGCCACCCGCCGCACTCTACCACCTGCGTTAACACACTTCAACGCTAATATCTACAATACACCCAGTGTTACAACAACCAGTAACGTTACACATGCTACACCTTGGCGCTACAATGCCAACAATGTCATGCACTATACTACATCCATGATATCCACAATCAAAACATGCACATTTCACTACAGTAATTTCTATGTATTACGCTGGCGTCTAATAAGCCACTACACGTGCATTACACTACACACCCCGGCGTACAAACGCCAATACACAACCATGCACTACTCCCGGCGTTCAAACGCCAATACACAACCATGCACTACTCCCGGCGTCCAAACACCAATACACACTGCGTCGCCACGTCCCAACGTCACACACCCCCACCAACGGGACATGCTCCCCGTGTCCCAGGGTATCACTCTCCATAATGCTACCTGCACCCACTAAAAATCTCCATGGACCTCTCCAGGTTACACTAGACGGCGAACCCCAGACGTCAAATTATGCGTCGCTCGCTATGCCAAGGCGTCCATAATTCACTGCGCCTATTTTCTGTATCTATATCTGACAACGCCGGAACTCGCACAGTACTTTAGGTAATATTTCATTATCCTTAAAATATTCGATTTACACGTTACATGAAATTTAATTAACTTTAAATTACGTAGTTTTCACGCTTAATTTCACCTTAGCAACGGTTTCTCACTATTTCCGACATACCATCGATATATAACACCTCCAAAATGCGGCTCGCTCGGCCCCCACTTGGCGTGCACATGGTCCGCACATGTCCAACGCTGGCCCACATTCACCCGCGCTAGTTTCCCTCGCCACTCTGTATAATCTGCACTACGAGCCGTGCACTTGTTTTGGATCCCGATGCTTCAGTGATCCAGACTTGCATCTTAGCCGTCTCTCGTTGCAGGAATCTGGAAAGAAAGAAATAAACCCCACATGTGCCCCACAATGGCCTAGTCCTTTTAATTAACTAACTCCTCTGACCTGGTCTCACCTGACCCTTCTTTCCTCCGTCTAGTAACCACCGTTCTCAACACAACCCGACGTCTACCATTTCCCGAACATTCCCTCACCAATTAAACCAGTAACACACTTCCTTCATCCCACCGCTGCCACCAAATATGTCGTGACGCTGAACCCCGGTTCATTCCGAACACAGCGATTACACAACACATATCACCTTGCCTCAGCAACTGTTTCTACCACCATGTACTTCTACACACACCAGACACTTGAGGCGTACCACTAGGTTTGTACAGGAACACAATGAGTGAACATATGGAAAGTATTTATAGGCCGTCGGGTTTTGTCATTTAATTACAAAGAATATACTCTGAGAAATAATAACATATTAACATACTCTATTAGGTAAATACACTTCCAATACCCATAGACCACTTGACCGCGGTCACCACTTGCACTCGTAACTTCCGCGTACGTCCCTAATATGGAATGAATACTACAACGCTCCACACCCGGTTAGTCTTTCATTCAATACTCACATACTGCAGACTTAACTTGGTCACTAAGATCACATCAGGCTCTCGCATAGCTGTCTGCTACACTTCGCTGCTGCCACAAACGGAGACCTCGGAGGACTTGCCAGTTCCACTCCCACAACAAGACTGCCTCCAGTCAGCCATGGCCTCAAACATTTCACCACGCCTCTCAAGGAAGGTATAATCCGATTAACCTTATCCCTAGAAGTAAGTAAGTAATTATCAAAAGAAGGCACCAAACTGGGAAGGCTATGTAGCACCATCAAATACGCAAAATAATCAGAGGGCGCTAAATATCACCAAGGATGCCAATACGAGAACAAAAACGCATAAGGCGAACGATATCAAAAGTATCCGAGTCACCAAGAATTCTATCAAGGGACAGGTGACCGCGAGGGGCGGTCGGAAAGCAAGACACACGCTCGTCCTGGAAGTCAGGACATTCAAGAAGGACATGCACGACCGTAAGAGGGACAATGCAACTAGGACAATAAGGAGCAGGACGGCGCTCCATCAAGTGACCATGGGTTAAGCGAGTATGGCCAATACGCAACCTCGCCAGAGCTGTTTCCCACCGCCGGTTACAGTGGAAGGAGGACTGCCACGAGGAAACACAACATTTAAGAGTACGTAGCTTGTTACCAGTAACAGACAACCAAGAAGCCTGCCAACGGGTAAGGACTGAGGAATGGATAACCGGGTAAAAGTCGGAATACGGAATGCCTTTACGAGAGATGGGACAAGAACGGACAGCTTCCTTGGCGGCAGCATCCACACGTTCATTTAAAGACACACCAATATGGCTGGAAACCCAACAAAACTCAACCGACTTAAATTTACTGTGAACGAGAAACAGCCAATGCTGGATCTCGACAACTACTGGATGAACCGGATTAAAGGACCCGAGAGCCATGAGGGCAATACGAGAGTCAACAACAACTACAAAGGAAGACTGACAACGAGAAAGCAGGAGACGAAGAGCATAGAGAATAGCATAAAGTTCCGCTGTAAAGATGCTAGTCTCCAGAGGCAAGCAACACATATAAGTGCGATCAGGAAAAACAACAGAGTAGCCAACACCGTCCGCTGACTTAGACCCATCGGTGAAGACAGAAATGGAGCGGGAGTGAGAAGAAAAGTGCTCGTGGAAAAGGCGTTTTAGAACCGTAGGAGGGGTAAAAGCTTTAGTGACACGGGTCAAGGATGTACAAAACCGCGGAAGAGGGACCCTCCACGGGGGCAAAGAAGGAACAACACGAGGAGAAACATCAGAAATACGAACGGAAAGAGAATCCTGCAGGCGAGATAACCGGACAGAAAGAGGGAGGTGGTGAAGAGGAACAGGAACCGCAGCAGGGGTAAAAGTTAAAGCACGACAGAGGCGAGAGGAAGGATGTTGCAAGGACCGCGCAAGATAGCGAAGACAGTAGCGATCACGGCGGTCCCGGAGAGACAGGATGCCAGTGTCAACATACATGCTAAGGATGGGAGTCGAACGAAAGGCACCAGAACTGAGGCGCAACCCAGTATAGTGCAAAGCATCAAGACGGCGATGAGTTGAAGGAGAAGCAGACGAGTAAGCAGGGCAACCATAATCGAGCTTAGACAGGACGAGAGAGGAATGTAAAGCAAGGAGAGTGCGCCTATCTGCCCCCCAAGAAGTATGGGACAAGACCCGAAGGAGGGTAAGGGCCTAAGAGCACTCAACACGGAGGTAAGAGATATGGGGAGACCAAGACAAACGAGTGTCAAGGAATAACCCCAAAAGCTTTGGGGAATCTTTGTATTCAAGGGGATGACCATAAAGCGACAAAGAGGGACGAAGAACAACCCGTTTCCGCGTAAAAGTCATGGCACAAGTCTTAAAAGTAGAGAACTTGAAGCCATGATCTGTGGCCCAAGACGACACGGCATCAATTGCAAGTTGAAGCCGGCGTTGAAGGAGAGGCGAATCATCACCCTGACAACAAAGAGTAAGATCATCGACATAGAGAGCGGAGAAGACACCAGAAGGAAGAGAGGAAAGAAGACCATTGAGGGCAACCAGAAAAAGAGTAGTGCTCAGAACACTACCCTGGGGCACACCTTCGTATTGCTGAAAAGAGGGAGAGAGAGCGGTACCAAGGCGCACCCGAAAGGAACGACGAGAGAGGAAGCTGCGGAGAAAGAGAGGGAGATGACCACGAAGGCCAAAAGAATGAAGCTGAGATAGGATATGATAACGCCAAGTGGTGTCGTAAGCCTTTTCCAGGTCAAAAAGGACGGCAACAACGGAGGTCTTCGCAGCAAAAGCAGTTCGAATATAGACCTCCAAGTTCACCAGGACATCTGTCGTGCTGCGGCACTTGCGGAAACCAAATTGAGAAGGGGAGAGGAGGTGATGGTGTTCCAGGAACCACATCAGACGAACGTTAACCATACGTTCAAAGAGTTTGCAGACACAACTTGTGAGAGCAATAGGGCGAAAGTCCTTAGGGGAAGTACCCAGAGACCCCGGTTTGCGAACAGGGAGGACAACGGCATCGAGCCAGTCCTCAGGGACTGACGACGACTCCCAGATCCGATTATACAGACTCAGTAAATACTGAGACGTGCTCGGAGGGAGATGGCGAAGCATCTCATAATGAATACCATCGGAGCCCGCCGCCGTAGAACCGCAGAGGGCCAGGGCAGAACGAAGTTCAGAGAGAGAGAGAAGGGATCATTATAGGGAAGCTGAAGATGAGTGCAGAAATTTAAAGGACGAGACTCAAGGACAGGTTTACGAAGAAGGAAAGATTGGGGAAGATGAAGACCAGAGCTAACAGAAGAAAAGTGGGAACCCAGTTCGGAAGCGACCTGCAACGGGTCCGCCACAAGAGTATCATGGAGGTGAAGGACCGGTGAAACATCGGGAACGAATTTACTCGTTATCTTGTGGATACGCTTCCAGATCTGGGCCAGAGGGGTTTCGGACGTAATTGTTGAGACATAAGATGCCCAACATTCACGTTTAGCTGTACGGATGGCCCTACGGGCCACCGCACTCGCTTTCCGAAAGAAAAGAAAAGAATCGGTCGTCTGCCTACGGCGGTGCCTCTTCCAGGCTGCACGCTTACAGCGGACAGCCCGAGCACAGTCCGCATTCCACCAGGGAACGCACTTCCGTGGACCCCGAGAGGAAGAGCGAAGAATAGAGCGGAGGGCAGCGTCGAAGACAGTGTCATGAAAAAGGAGGAGAGCGCGAAAGAGAGGCAGAAGGGAGAGGTCAGAGAGAGCAGCACTGAGGGTAAATAGGGTCCAGTCTGCCTTAGCAAACTGCCACCTAGGGAAAGAGAGGGAAGGGCGAAAAGAGAAAAAGGAAACAAGGATGGGGAAATGATCACTTCCATGGAGGTCATCAAGAACCTGCCACGTGAAATCTAAGTAAAGAGAAGAAGAGCAGAGAGAGAGATCAAGACAAGAAAGGGTGCGAGTCCGAGAGTCCAAATGAGTGGGCTCACCAGAATTCAGAAGAGACAGGGAAGAAGAGAGGAGAAACGGCTCAAGGAGGCGACCCCGGGTATTCGTCAGAACGTCACCCCAAAGAGAATGACGACAATTGAAGTCACCCAGCAGGAGCACAGGCTCCGGCAAGGAGTCTAGGAGGTGTTTCAAATCAGGAAGAGAGAGCGGGACACTCGGGGGGAGATAAATGGAACAAACTGTGTACCATTTTCCCACAAAGATACGAGCAGCAGAACAATGAAGAGGCGAAGGAAAAAGCAAAGGAACAAAGGGAACATCAGCACGAATCAAGAGAGCAGAAGAATTAGAAGCCCCAGCAATGGCTGGGGGGGGGGGAGAGAAAGGAATAGCCACGAAAACGACCAGGACGAGCACCAAGCATTGGCTCCTGGAGACAGACACAAAGGGGCGAAAACCGCGAAATCAGAAGTTGGAGTTCGAGGAAATTGGCGTAATAACCTCGAACGTTCCATTGAAGAATGGACAACGACGAGAAGAGAAAGGACAAAAACAGAGAACAAGGAAGAAACAAAGGCGAAAGAGCAACAGAGCACGTTAAAGAATATCAGGGTCGGGATCAGGGTCAGCAAAGTCAGGGTTAGGGGGCATGGGTAAACTGAGCAAAGACGGAGGGAAGGAAACGGGAGAACAGATCAGAGGTGGGCGGGCGGGGTCCGGAGGAGGAGGAGGAGGAGGAGGAGGAGGAGGAAGAGGAGGAGGAAGAGGAGGAGACAACGGAGAGGAGGAGTCAAGGACAGCAGCAGGAAGAGGGGGAATAGAAAGAGGGGAGCGCACCCCAGCAAGAGCAGCAACCGAAAGGGAAGCAGGGGCCAAAGAAACCTCCATAGCAGGAACAGGGGGCGTAATCACTGAAACGGGAGGGGAAGGAGCCACAGAGCCAGAAGTAGGAGCTGAGGAAGAAAGCGAAGCCTTCTTACCCGCCGGGGAAGATGAAGGAGAGGAGCCAGGCTTACGCTTCTGACTTAAAGAGACCGGTGTCCCAGCAACTACGTACCGGGCAACGGATTCCAGTGTCTCAATAGGACAAGCCGAACGAGAGCACACACGACGGCCGTTAGGAGAGCGATGGACATCCGCCCGCACCGACAGGCGGTGGGGAGAGCCGATAGATGGAGGAAGAGGATGGGAAGGAGGATCGGAGGGGGACAAGGAAGAAGACACAGGAGACACGACAGACCGGGTAGAAGGAAGGGGGAACCCCAGACAGAGGACCAGGAGGAGGATCCTTCGGGAGAGAACCCAAAGGAACAAAGGAGGGGGCAGTGGGCGCATCAGGGTCCAAGGCCCGGAAACGGTTGTGAGTCTGAGGAAGGCGGGAAGGAAGAGGAGAGGAAGAGCGCAACACGCGAGCATAAGAGATATTAGCATAAGGTGGGAGCCGGCGAACCTGGCGTCTCGCCTCAGGAAAAGATAAACGCTCCCGGTGCTTCAAGTTGAGGACGGCTGCCTCAAGCTTGTAATGGACACACGCACGGGAGAAGGTAGGATGGGCCTCACCGCAGTTGAGGCAACGAGCCTGGGGAGAAGTGCACTCCGACTTAGAGTGACCTTCGCCACCACACAAAGGACAGAGAGAGACAGTCCCGGAGCAGCGGAGGGCACCATGCCCAAACCTCCAGCACTTGTTGCAGAGCCGAGGAGAAAGAATGTACTCCTGGACAGAGCACCTGGCACCAGCAAGAATGACAGAGGGTGGAAGGATCCTACCATCAAAGGTAATCTTCACAACCCGGAGGGGTTGACGACGACTACCTCGAGGGGGACGAGTAAACGTGTTCACCTGGAGAATAGAATGGCCCTGGGCAGCAAGGATATGTCGAATATCGTCGTGGCAGTCGCGCAGGTCCCGAACACCGGTCGCAACATGGGGCGGGAGCAAAATAGTGCCAACACTGACATTCAACTGAGCGTTCTTCGAGACCCGAACAGGGGTCTCGCCAAGGCAGGATAAGGCAGCCAAGCGGGAAGCAGCATCCTGAGAAGGAGCAGCAACGACACGTGTACCGAGACGAGTGGGGTTGAAAGTAATGGAGGCATCCACGGAATCAACGAGATGCCGATGGAGGGAGAAATCGTCAGGAGGCGCAGAATCAAGAGGGAGGAGATACAAATATTTGGCCCACGAAGCGGGAACAAACAAGGCTTGATAGGTAGCAGAACTGGAAGGAATCGAGCGAGGGCGGCCGTGACGAGGACGGCGGTGAGAACCCCCAGAGAGAGTGGGGTTAAAAGGCGCAGTAGTTACAACTAGAGAAGGAGCCGCGCCAGGGGTCGAGGTAGTCACCACTGGGGGCTTGGGGCTCGACCCAACCACAGAGGAGGGAGGGGAGCCAGGGGAAGGAGTCAGAGAGGCCAAAGGAGGAGCAAGGTCGGGGCCCAATGCAGCGGAGGCTACAGAGCCCGGTCTTCCAATACAGACCGACTCGGGGGCTTGGTCGCCCACCCGACGAGCCTGAGAAGGTAAACCAGAAGCAGCCGAAACAGGGTTTATCATCATGACGAAAAGAAGCATTCATTCACGAATGTGCCCCAACACCCACCACGGAGTCACAATTAGAGGCAGGACACCCAACAAGAAGCTATCGCCGATCTTGCCGGGGCCTCCTAGGGGTGCGTCGTGAGTATACGCTCCACAAACACCACCTTAAGAAACCGACAGTCCGTCGAGATCGGGTTCAGTGACGAAAGGGGGATTGACAATAAAAGGTTCCCCTCGCTCTCGACGTCGGGTACTGCAGTTCTACGGGTGCAAGAGTATGCCTCCTCAAGCACCCGGGCGTCAAAATAGAAGAAGTCCAAGGGAAGAAACGGAACGAGCAAAAGGTCGGCAGGAAACGGCAAGCAGATAGGAGAAGAGGGGGGAGAAAAACGAAACAGAAGGAAAAGGAAAAGATGCCCAGCAGAATTGGAGAGGACGGCAGCAGGAGCACAAGGCTAGAAAAGGACAGAGGACTGTCCCAAGGAGCATCACACTCCGGCAGCCGCCCATTAAGCCCCCACACGGAGACAACGAGCTGAGCGGGGAGGGGTTATCCCTAGAAGCGGTAACCTTGTTCCTAGAAGCCTGAGTCCTCTTTCCAGGAATTATTAGTTTGGCTAACAGCTGTGGTTTTAATCCCTTTGACCTTTCTTGGATATGTGATCCATAGTCTGTCTACTTAACATGTACTTTCAATCATCATTCGTTAAGTGTTGTAGTAATGATCCTCTAGCTAATAATCCCTACTAACTTCTGGATTACAACACCTACTACATTTCCATTTTGTTAGGAATGCAAAGAAGTCTCTACTCAGTTACAAGGCTTCAATCAAATTGGGTCTACTTCAGCTTTCTAATGCTGTAGCAGTGGAATCTACAAACAATGTTGATGGCATTGTTGCTGAATTTTCTGATCGATTTGAATCCATAGGTTGTTATACTGATAGCAAAGTACATCTGCATATCAACCCAGATGTAATTCCAGTTGCCCAACCACATCGCCGACAGCCATTCCATACTCGCAAGAAAGTCGATGCCGAACTGGATAGGCTGATGGAACTACATATCATTGAACCAGTAACAGGCCCAACACCATGGGTAAGCCCAATTGTCACTCCACCAAAGCCGAAGAATCCAGATGAGATACGCATTTGTGTGGACATGCGTGTTCACAACAAGGCAATAATGCGTAAACACCATCCTACACCCACTGTAGATAATATGATCTACCGCTTGAATGGTGCAACTGTATTCAGCAAGTTAGATTTAAACAAGGGCTATCATCAGCTTGAACTTGATGATGAGAGTCGATTCATCACAACGTTAACGACACATCGAGGTCTGTATAGGTACAAACGCCTGAGTTTTGGTATTAACAGTGCTGCCGAGGTATTCCAGCACATCACCAGCCAGGTATTGCAAGATAAACCTAATGCTGACAACATGTCTGATGACATCATTGTTTATGGCCGTACCCAAGCTGAACACGACAAAGCTCTTCGTGCAACATTGCAACGCCTACGAGACAAAAATCTGACGCTAAGCCGAACAAAGTGTGAGTTCAATCAACATAAAATTGAATTCTTTGGACATGTACTTAGTGACAGAGGTCTGTCTCCAGATCCTATGAAAGTTGCAGATATCAAGAATGCTCCAGCTCCTTGAACGTCCACTGAAGTACATAGTTTTCTGGGAATGGCAAACTACTGTTCTCGCTTCATTCCAGATTTTGCTACCATTACGAAGCCTCTACGTGAGCTCCTGAAGAAAAATGCATCATGGTACTGGAGCGATATCAAGCAAAATGCATTTGATGCTGTGAAAGATGCACTAGTAGAGAATGCGACTGTTGCGCACTTTGATCCATCAATGGACATTGAGTTAACGGTGGATGCTAGTCCTGTTGGTTTAGGTGCTGTTTTAGCCCAACACAAACCTGGTCAACCAGATTCCAGAGTAGTAATTGCCTACGCCAGCCGTTCTCTCACAGATGTTGAGCAACGATACAGTCAGACAGAGAAGGAAGCTCTTGCTCTTGTATGGGGCTGTGAACACTTTAATGTATATCTGCTTGGTGCACCCTTCACTACGATAGTCACTGACCACAAACCGTTGGAGACTATCTTCAATAATTCAAAGTCCAAACCACCAGCTCGCATTGAGAGATGGGCTCTTCGTCTGCAACCATACAACTTTACGGTGAAATACAAGCCGGGTGCAGGCAATCCCGCTGATTGCATCAGTCGACATCCTGCCAACAGTTTCACCATCACCAAGCATCAGCAAGTTGCCGAGGAATATGTACACTCTGTAACCTGTGATGCTGTCCCTAAGGCTCTCACTCTTGATGAAATCCGTACTGCAACCCTAGAGGACCCAACTCTGCAAGCAACAGTGGATGCATTGACTAAGAAAAAGTTTCCACGCATCCCACCCTCAGGAGTTGACCAAGATGCATTCAAAGCACTTGAACGCATCCAGACAGAATTAAGTGTTACGCAACAACGCGACAACGTGCTGCTAGGTACTCGTATTGTCATTCCAGCAGTTCTCCAGCAACGTGCTCTGAAGCTTGCACATCAAGGACACCAAGGTCTTGTTAGGACCAAACAGCTGCTACGAGAATAGGTGTGGTTTCCTGGCATTGATCGTCAAGCAAAGGATATGCATGATGCCTGTGTCCCTTGCCAAGCTGCAGTGGATACTTCAAGACCAACACCTCTACAACCTTCACCACTACCTGCTGTACCATGGACGGAAGTATCGATGGACTTCTGCGGACCGCTACCAACTGGAGAGTACTTGATGGTAATCATTGATGATCACTCACGTTATCCAGAAGTAGAAATCATCACTTCCACATCTACAATGCTGTCATCCCGAAACTCGACAAGATCTTTTCAAACTTTGGCATTCCTAAAGTTGTCAAGACGGACAATGGACCGCCATTCAATGGACAAGACTTCGTCAACTTTGCTGAGCATATTGGATTCAAACACCGCCGTGTGATGCCACTACATCCTCAAGCAAATGGAGAAGTTGAGAGATTCATGCAACCTCTCATGAAAGCGGTACGCTGTGCTCATGCCGAAGGACGATCCTGGAAACAAGCTATGTATGCTTTTCTCAGGAACTACCGTGCAACACCGCATGGAACACTGGGCAAGTCGCCTGATGAACTTTTATTTGGAAGTCCTATGAGGATCACACTAGCTGTCATGACAGCCGAGATAACGGATAAACGTCTCGCTCAGAAGGATGCACTAGCCAAGGGCAAAATGAAAATTGCTCATGATCAACGTGCAAAGGAACAATTCATAAAGGTTGGAGATACTGTTCTATTTAAAAAGAAAAAGGAGGGAAAGCTAGATATGCCATATGATACAAAACCATATAAAGTGATTAGTGTAATAGGAACTATGGTAACAGCGAGTAATAGAGATCATAGTATAACACGTAATATGGCTTATTTCAAAGTGATTCAAACTAGTGTAGAAAATGATGAAGTGCAAAGTCGTACAAATGATAAGGAAAAAATGACTTATAACTCAATAAACAATTCATCAAGGGATATTCTTGTATTTAAGGATTCTCGTCCTAAACGTCATGTTAAACGTCCTACGCGATTTGATGATTAATTGTGATCCTATGTAATGCAAAGTATTTACTTATTATGCTAAACTAAATTTTATATTGTTTGAATAATGCAGATCTCTCATTCAATATTTTGTAACTATGTATTACAGTTTTTTTCGTTTTTGTTTAACATTGCATATATATTTTTAACATTGAAATCCTGTATGGTAAAGATTAAGTTGTTTAAATTCTTTGTGTGCTTAATTAATGTTAAATGTATGCAATATCTCTTGATATGTTAATAACTTACTTTGTGTCAATAACTTTGCTTTGTGCTACAAGCATGATAGACATCCTGTATTCATTCTTTTTAAAGAAAAGGAGGGATGTCATGTTCATAGAAAACGGTACCATCCGTTTGTATGTGCTGCGGCTCAGACACCGGCAGAGAGGTAAACAAGAAAGCATACAGGATGCCACCAGCTTGGAAGCAGCTAGTCATATAATCGTTTATAAGTATTAAAGTCAGTAACCAAGCAATGGCTTTATATCAACCCTACAACCAAGACTTCCTCAGCAACACACAAACACCACAATACCCACCATGTAGCCACAATTAGAGCCAGGACACCCAACAAGAAGCAATTGCCGATTATGCCGGGACCCCCCTAGGGATGCGTCGTGAGTATACGCCCCACAAACGCCACCTTAAGAACCGTCACTCTGTTGAGTTCAGGTTCAGTGATGAAAGGAGGATTGACAATAAATGGTTCCCGGCACTTTCGACGCTGAGTACTACGTTCTTCGGGTGCAAGAGTATGCCTCCCCAAGCACCCGGGCCTCAAAATAGAAGAAGTCCAAAAGAATAACACAAAACAAGCAAAAGGTCGGCAGGAAGTGACAAGCAGATAGGAGAATGGGATGAAAAACGTAACATAAGGATAAGGAAAAGTGATCCGGCACAATTGGAGAAGACATCAGCAGGAGCATAAGGCCACAAAAGGACAGAGGACTGGTTGATACCTGGTTGATGGGGTTCTGGGAGTTCTTCTACTCCCCAAGCCCGGCCCGAGGCCAGACTTGACTTGTGAGAGTTTGGTCCACCAGGCTGTTGCTTGGAGCGGCCCGCAGGCCCACATACCCACCACAGCCCAGTTGGTCCGGCACTCCTTGAAGGAAACAATTTAGTTTCCTCTTGAAGATGTCCACGGTTGTTCTTGTAATATTTCTGATGCTCGCCGGTAGGACGTTGAACAACCGTGGACCTCTGATGTTCATACAGTGTTCTCTGATTGTGACTTTGGCACCTCTGCTCTTCACTGGTTCTATTCTGCATTTTCTTCCATGTCGTTCACTCCAGTACGTTGTTATTTTACTGTGCAGATTTGGGACCTGTCCCTCCAGTATTTTCCATGTGTATATTATTTGGTATCTCTCTCGTCTCCTTTCTAGTGAGTACATTTGGAAAGCTTTGAGACAATCCCAATAATTTAGGTGTTTTATCTCGTCTATGCGTTCCGTATATGTTTTCTGTATTCCCTCAATTTCAGCAATCTCTCCTGCTCTGAAGGGGAAAGTGAGTACTGAGCAGTACTCAAGACGGGACAACACAAGTGATTTGAAGAGTACAACCATTGTGATGGGATCTCTGGACTTGAAGGTTCTCGTAATCCATCCTATCATTTTTCTGGCTGACGCAATACTTGCTTGGTTATGCTCCTTAAACGTTAGGTCGTCGGACATCATTATTCCCAAATCCTTGACATGCTGTTTTCCTACTATGGGCAGATTCGACTGTGTTTTGTACCCTGTATTATGTTTAAGATCCTCATTTTTGCCGTATCTGAGTACTTGAATTTATCACCGTTAAACAATATGTTATTTTCTGCTGCTCAATCGAAAACTTTGTTAATATCTGTTTGTAGTTTATCAATGTTCTCAGCAGAGTTCATTTTCATGCTGATTTGTGTATCATCTGCAAAGGATGACACGAAGCTATGACTTGTGTTTTTGTCTATATCTGATATGAGAATAAGGAACAGCAGTGGTGCAAGGACTGCACCTTGAGGTACAGAGCTTTTAACTGCGCTCGGACTCGATTTTACTTGATTGACTGTTACTCTTTGTGTTCTATTCGACAGGAAATTGAGTATCCAGCGTCCTACTTTACCAGTTATACCCATTGACCTCATTTTGTGTGCAATCACTCCATGGTCACATTTGTCGAATGCCTTTGCAAAATCTGTGTATACGACATCTGCATTATGTTTTTCCTCTAATGCCTCAGTGATTTTGTTATAGTGGTCAAGTAGCTGTGAGAGGGATGATCTTCCTGCTCTAAATCCATGTTGGCCTGGATTGTGGAGGTCATTGGTTTCCATTAATCTAGTGACCTGACTCCTGATCACTCTCTCAAATACTTTTATTATGTGGGACGTTAGTGCAACTGGTCTATAATTCTTTGCCAATGCTTTGCTACCTCCCTTGTGTAGAGGGGCAATGTCTGCTGCTTTAAGCGCATCTGGTATCTCCCCCGTGTCCAAGCTCTTCCTCCACACTATACCAAGTGCCTGTGCTACTGGCACTTTGCATTTCTTTATAAATATTGAATTCCATGAGTCTGGACCCGGGGCTGAGTGCATGGGCATATTGTCAATTTCTCTTTCAAAATCTGCCACGCTCGTGTTGATATCAGTTATATTTACAGGTGTTTGAGTATCATTCATAAAGAAAATGTCCGAATCTTCCACTTTCATGCCGAGTATCTGAGTGCTAATTATGTCCTCATACTGCTTTTTTAGGATTTCGCTAATTTCTTTGTCATTCTCAATGTATGAACCTTCACTAATACGAATAGGTCTCTGGTAGTGGTTTTCGCTTTTGATTTAGCATATGTGAAGAAATATTTTGGGTTTTTCTTTATTTCTTGAATTGCTTTCTGTTCTAGTTGCCTTTCTTCAGTCTGATAGGAATGCTTCAGTCTCTGTTCGATTTCTTCAATCTCCGTTTAAATTATTTCTTCTTTGTATGGAGAGTCGTGTCTGCTTAAGCATTTCCATTAATTTCTGCCTTCTTTTGTAAGGTCGTCTGCGTTCTCTTTCTACATTGGACCTCTTTCTGGCTTTCCTCAAAGGAACCTGTTTCAGACAGACTTCATATGCTTCAATAGTCAGTTTTTCTATTCCTTGTGTAGGATTTTTATTTCTTAGAATATTTTCCCATTGAATGTTTGCAAGTTCTCTGTTTATTTTCTCCCAGTCTATCCACTTATTACTAAAATTGAATTTATTGAATAGCCCTGTCCCATGGAGCATCTCACACCGGCAGCCGACCACCAAGCCCCCTCACGGCGTCAACGGGCCGCCTTGAGGCAGAGTGGGGAGGTCGGAGACAGTAGCATGACAGATTTTTCCTGCTCTCTCGTGCACTGGATGAAGTACGAAATTGCATAGTGCACCAGTGATGTGCACCGTGATTGAACATTCTGAATATAACTTTTCCACAGTCGTGTTGGGTGTTGTTAGACAGCCCGTGACATTTGCTAGCCATTGATGTCATTCTGATAGCTGTATTAGGTCTGTGAAGGAAATTACAGGAGGGAGTTGATTTCAGGGAAATTTTTGTACAAGTCAAGTGTAGAGAGGGAGGTTTGGGGGGTTAACGGCTGTAGACTACCCCCCCCCCAATCACGTGTCCACCTCGTGAGAGAGGGGGCAGCGTCGTGAGGCAGGTACACCATTGGTCAAGGCGCTTGGGCCTCAGGAATGCTGAACCGTGATTGGTCAAGATGCTGAGGGGTACCGCATGGTATCCCGGGGCCGTCTTGGCACCAAAATGATTATTCTTACGAAGAACGTTGCTATAGAAGGACGTACTTTCTCGTGCTAAGGCCAGGCACCGGGAAATACCACCTGCAACGTTACTAAAGTCACGCTTATTGTCTTGCTCTCTTTCCGGGTGCCGTACGTAAGAATCCAGTATTTCGAGAAGGTGTTTTCAACAATTTATCAGTGTGAACTTTGTCATCTAAGACGCGTGATCGTGAGACACCATCTCGGAGCACCTGGACTGAGTGAGGCTGTTATTGTCGTGTGTTAGCGATATCCGCCGTCTGTCGTATCTTAGCTTGAAGGTACCGCAGTGAGACGAGCTAGACAAGGTTTCAGTGTTATGAGAGAAACTTTAAATTCATAATTCCGATGAATTAACAGTGAAGGACTCTGTCTTATGTACCGCCGTGCCGTGTAGCACCGTGTACCGTCGCATCCTAGGGTACCCGTCAAGTAAGTAAGTAATTATCAAAAGAAGGCACCAAACCGGGAAGGCTATGTAGCACCATCAAATACGCAAAATAATCAGAGGGCGCTAAATATCACCAAGGATGCCAATACGAGAACAAAAACGCATAAGGCGAACGATATCAAAAGTATCCGAGTCGCCAAGAATTCTATTGAGGGACAGGTGACCGCGAGGGGCGGTCGGAAAGCAAGACACACGCTCGTCCTGGAAGTCAGGACATTCAAGAAGGACATGCACGACCGTAAGAGGGACAATGCAACTAGGACAATAAGGAGCAGGGCGGCGCTCCATCAAGTGACCATGGGTTAAGCGAGTATGCCCAATACGCAACCTCGCCAGAGCTGTTTCCCACTGCCGGTTACGGTGGAAGGAGGACGGCCACGAGGAAACAACATTTAAGAGTACGTAGCTTGTTACCAGTAACAGACAACCAAGAAGCCTGCCAACGGGTAAACACTGAGGAATGGATAACCGGGTAAAAGTCGGAATATGGAATGCCTTTACGAGAGATGGGACAAGAGCGGACAACTTCCTTGGCGGCAGCATCCGCACGCTCATTTAAAGACACACCAATATGGCTGGGAACCCAACAAAACTCAACCGACTTAAATTTACTGTGAACGAGAAACGGCCAATGCTGGATCTCAACAAGTACTGGATGAACCGGATTAAAGGACCCGAGAGCCATGAGGGCACTACGAGAGTCAACAACAACTACAAAGCAAGACTGACAACGAGAAAGCAGGAGACGAAGAGCATAGAGAATAGCATAAAGTTCCGCTGTAAAGATGCTAGTCTCCGGAGGCAAGCGACACATATAAGTGCGATCAGGAAAAACAACAGAGTAGCCAACACCGTCCGCTGACTTAGACCCATCGGTGAAGACAGAAACGGAGCGGGAGTGAGAAGAAGTGCTCGAGGAAAAGGCGTTTGAGAACCGTAGGAGGGGTAAAAGCTTTAGTGATACGGGTCAAGGATGTACAAAACCGCGGAAGAGGGACCCTCCACGGGGGCAAAGAAGGAACAACACGAGGAGAAACATCAGAAATACGAACGGAAAGAGAATCCTGTAGGCGAGATAACCGGACAGAAAGAGGGAGGTGGTGAAGAAGAACAGGAACCGCAGGAGGGGTAAAAGTTAAAGCACGACAGAGGCGAGAGGAAGGAATGTTGCAAGGACCGCGCAAGATAGCGAAGACAGTAGCGATCACGGCGGTCCTGGAGAGACAGGAAGCCAGTGTCAACACACAAGCTAAGGATGGGAGTCGAACGAAAGGCACCAGAACTGAGGTGCAACCCAGTATGGTGCAAAGCATCAAGACGGCGAAGAGTATAAGGAGAAGCAGACGAGTAAGCAGGGCAACCATAATCGAGCTTAGACAGGACGAGAGAGAAATGTCAAGCAAGGAGTGCGCGCCTATCTGCCCCCCAAGAAGTAAGGGACAAGACCCGAAGGAGGGTAAGGGCCTTAGAGCACTCAACACGGAGGTAAGAGATATGGGGAGACCAAGACAAACGAGTGTCAAGGAATAACCCCAAAAGCTTCGCTGAATCTTTGTATTCAAGGGGATGACCATAAAGTGACAAAGTAAGTAAGTAAGTAATTATCAAAAGAAGGCACCAAACCGGGAAGGCTATGTAGCACCATCAAATACGCAAAATAATCAGAGGGTGCTAAATATCACCAAGGATGCCAATACGAGAACAAAAACGCATAAGGCGAACGATATCAAAAGTATCCGAGTCACCAAGAATTCTATCGAGGGATAGGTGACCGCGAGGGGCGGTCGGAAAGCAAGACACACGCTCGTCCTGGAAGTCAGGACATTCAAGAAGGACATGCACGACCGTAAGAGGGACAATGCAACTAGGACAATAAGGAGCAGGGCGGCGCTCCATCAAGTGACCATGGGTTAAGCGAGTATGGCCAATACGCAACCTCGCTAGAGCTGTTTCCCACCGCCGGTTACGGTGGAAGGAGGACGGCCACGAGGAAACACAACATTTAAGAGTACGTAGCTTGTTACCAGTAACAGACAACCAAGAAGCCTGCCAACGGGTAAGGACTGAGGAATGGATAACCGGGTAAAAGTCGGAATACGGAATGCCTTTACGAGAGATGGGACAAGAGCGGACAGCTTCCTTAGCGGCAGCATCCGCACGCTCATTTAAAGACACGCCAATATGGCTGGGAACCCAACAAAACTCAACCGACTTAAATTTACTGTGAACGAGAAACAGCCAATGCTGGATCTCGACAACTACCGGATGAACTGGATTAAAGCACCCGAGAGCCATGAGGGCACTACGAGAGTCAACAACAACCACAAAGGAAGACTGACAACGAGAAAGCAGGAGACGAAGAGCATAGAGAATAGCATAAAGTTCCGCTGTAAAGATGCTAGTCTCCGGAGGCAAGCGACACATATAAGTGCGATCAGGAAAAACAACAGAGTAGCCAACACCGTCCGCTGACTTAGACCCATCGGTGAAGACAGAAACGGAGCGGGAGTGAGAAGAAAAGTGCTCGAGGAAAAGGCGTTTTAGAACTGTAGGAGGGGTAAAAGCTTTAGTGATACGAGTCAAGGATGTACAAAACCGCGGAAGAGGGACCCTCCACGGGGGCAAAGAAGGAACAACACGAGGAGAAACATCAGAAATACGAACGGAAAGAGAATCCTGTAGGCGAGATAACCGGACAGAAAGAGGGAGGTGGTGAAGAAGAACAGGAACCGCAGGAGGGGTAAAAGTTAAAGCACGACAGAGGCGAGAGGAAGGAATGTTGCAAGGACCGCGCAAGATAGCGAAGACAGTAGCGATCACGGCGGTCCTGGAGAGACAGGAAGCCAGTGTCAACACACAAGCTAAGGATGGGAGTCGAACGAAAGGCACCAGAACTGAGGTGCAACCCAGTATGGTGCAAAGCATCAAGACGGCGAAGAGTAGAAGGAGAAGCAGACGAGTAAGCAGGGCAACCATAATCGAGCTTAGACAGGACGAGAGAGAAATGTCAAGCAAGGAGTGCGCGCCTATCTGCCCCCCAAGAAGTAAGGGACAAGACCCGAAGGAGGGTAAGGGCCTTAGAGCACTCAACACGGAGGTAAGAGATATGGGGAGACCAAGACAAACGAGTGTCAAGGAATAACCCCAAAAGCTTCGCTGAATCTTTGTATTCAAGGGGATGACCATAAAGTGACAAAGAGGGACGAAGAACAACCCGTTTCCGCGTAAAAGTCATGGCACAAGTCTTAGAAGTAGAGAACTTGAAGCCATGATCTGTGGCCCAAGACGACACGGCATCAATTGCAAGTTGAAGCCGACGTTGAAGGAGAGGCGAATCATCACCCTGACAACAAAGGGTAAGATCATCGACATAGAGAGCGGAGAAGACACCAGAAGGAAGAGAGGAAAGAAGACCATTGAGGGCAACCAGAAAAAGAGGAGTGTTCAGAACACTACCCTGGGGCACACCTTCGTATTGCTGAAAAGAGGGAGAGAGAGCGGTACCAAGGCGCACCCGAAAGGAACGACGAGAGAGGAAGCTGCGGAGAAAGAGAGGGAGATGACCATGAAGGCCAAAAGAATGAAGTTGAGATAGGATATGATAACGCCAAGTGGTGTCGTAAGCCTTTTCCAGGTCAAAAAGGACGGCAACAATGGAGGTCTTCGCAGCAAAAGCAGTACGAATATAGACCTCCAAGTTCACCAGGACATCTGTCGTGCTGCGGCACTTGCGGAAACCAAATTGAGAAGGGGAGAGGTGGTGATGGTGTTCCAGGAACCACATCAGACGAACGTTAACCATACGTTCAAAGAGTTTGCAGACACAACTTGTGAGAGCAATAGGGCGAAAGTCCTTAGGGGAAGTACCCAGAGACCCCGGTTTGCGAACAGGGAGGACAACGGCATCGAGCTAGTCCTCAGGGACTGACGACGACTCCCAGATCCGATTATACAGACTCAGTAAATACCGAGACGAGCTCGGAGGGAGATGGCGAAGCATCTCATAATGAATACCATCGGAGCCCGCCGCCGGAGAACCGCAGAGGGCCAGGGCAGAACGAAGTTCAGAGAGAGAGAAGGGATCATTATAAGGAAGCTGAAGATGAGTGCAGAAATCTAAAGGACGAGACTTAAGGACAGGTTTACGAAGAAGGAAAGATTGGGGAAGATGAAGACCAGAGCTAACAGAAGAAATGAGAACCCAGTTCGGAAGCGACCTGCAACGGGTCCGCCACAAGAGTATCATGGAGGTGAAGGACCGGTGAAACATCGGGAACGAACTTACCCGCTATCTTGCGGATACACTTCCAGATCTGGGCCAGAGGGGTTTCGAACGTAATTGTTGAGACATATGATGCCCAACATTCACGTTTAGCCGAACGGATGGCCCTACGGGCCACCGCACTCGCTTTCCGAAAGAAAAGAAAAGAATCGGTCGTCTGCCTACGGCGGTGCCTCTTCCAGGCTGCACGCTTACAGCGGACAGCCCGAGCACAGTCCGCATTCCACCAGGGAACGCACTTCCGCGGACCCCGAGAGGAAGAGCGAGGAATAGAGCGGAGGGCAGCGTCGAAGACAGTGTCATGAAAAAGGAGGAGAGCGCGAGAGAGAGGCAGAAGGGAGAGGTCAGAGAGAGCAGCACTGAGGGTAAATAGGGTCCAGTCTGACTTAGCAAACTGCCACCTAGGGAAAGAGAGGAAAGGGCTTAGAGAAAAAGTTAACAAGGATGGGGAAATGATCACTTCCATGGAGGTCATCAAGAACCTGCCACGTGAAATCTAAGTAAAGAAGAAGAAGAGCAGAGAGAAAGATCAAGACAAGAAAGGGTGCGAGTCCGAGAGTCCAAATGAGTGGGCTCACCAGAATTCAGAAGAGACAGGGAAGAAGAGAGGAGAAACGGCTCAAGGAGGCGACCCCGGGTATTCGTCAGAATGTCACCCCAAAGAGAATGACGACAATTGAAGTCACCCAGCAGGAGCACAGGCTCCGGCAAGGAGTCTAAATGGTGGTGTTTCAAATCAGGAAGAGAGAGCGGGACACTCGGGGGGGAGATAAATGGAACAAACTGTGTACCATTTCCCCACAAAGATACGAGCAGCAGAACAATGGAGAGGCGAAGGAAAAAGTAAAGGAACAAAGGGAACATCAGCACGAATCAAGAGAGCAGAAGAATTAGAAGCCCCAGCAATTGCTGGGGGGGGGGGGGAGAAAGGAATAGCCACGAAAACGACCAGGACGAGCACCAAGCATTGGCTCCTGGAGACAGACACAAATGGGCGAAAACCGCGAAATCAGAAGTTGGAGTTCGAGGAAATTGGCGTAATAACCTCGAACGTTCCATTGAAGAATGGACAACGACGAGAAGAGAAAGGACAAAAACAGAGAACAAGGAAGAAACCAAGGCGAAAGAGTAACAAGAGTACGTAAAAGAACATCAGGGTCGGGATCAGGGTCAGCAAAGTCAGGGGGCATGGGTAAACTGAGCAAAGACGGAGGGAAGGAAACGGGAGAACAGATCAGAGGTGGGCGGGCGGGGTCCGGAGGAGGAAGAGGAGGAGACAACGGAGAGGAGCAGTCAAGGACAGCAGCAGGAAGAGGGGGAGTAGAAAGAGGGGAGCACACCCCAGCAAGAGCAGCAACCGAAAGGGAAGCAGGGGCCAAAGAACCTCCATAGCAGGAACAGAGGGCGCAATCACTGAAACGGGAGGGGAATGAGCAACAGAACCAGAAGTAGGAGCTGAGGAAGAAAGCGAAGCCTTCTTACCCGCCGGGGAAGAGGAAGGAGAGGAGCCAGGCTTACGCTTCTGACTTTACGAGACCGGTGTCCCAGCAACTACGTATCGGGCAACGGATTCCAGTCTCTCAACATGAGAAGCCGAACGAGAGCACACACGACGGCCGCTAGGAGAGCGATGGACATCCGCCCACACCGACAGGCGGTGGAGAGAGCCGATAGATTGAGGAAGAGGATGGGAAGGAGGATCGGAGGGAGACGAGGAAGAAGACACAGGAGACACGACAGACCGGGTAGAAGGAAGGGGAACCCCGGATAGAGGACCAGGAGGAGGATCCTTCGGGAGAGAACCCAAAGGAACAGAGGGGGCAGTAGGCGCATCAGGGTCCAAGGCCCGGAAACGGTTGTGAGTGAGGAAGGCGGGAAGGACGAGGAGAGGAAGAGCGCAACACGCGAGCATAAGATATATTAGCATAAGGCGGGAGCCGGCGAACCTGGCGTCTCGCCTCAGGAAAAGATAAACGCTCCCGGTGCTTCAAGTCGAGGAAGGCTGCCTCAAGCTTGTAATGGACACACGCACGGGAGAAGGTAGGATGGGCCTCACCGCAGTTGAGGCAACGAGCCTGGGGAGAAGTGCACTCCGACTTAAGAGTGACCTTCGCCACCACACAAAGGACAGAGTGTGTCCCGGAGCAGCGGAGGGCACCATGCCCAAACCTCCAGCACTTGTTGCAGAGCCGAGGAGAAGGAATGTACTCCTGGACAGAGCACCTGGCACCAGCAAGAATGACAGAGGGTGGAAGGGTCCTACCATCAAATGTAATCTTCACAACTCGGAGGGGTTGACGGCGACTACCACGAGGGGGACGAGTAAACGTGTCCACCTGGAGAATAGAATGGCCCTGGGCAGCAAGGATATGTCGAATATCGTCGTGGCGGTCGCGCAGGTCCCGAACACCGGTCGCAACATGGGGCAGGAGCAAAATAGTGCCAACACTGGCATTCAACTGAGCGTTCTTCGAGACCCGAACAGGGGTCTCGCCAAGGCAGGATAAAGCAGCTAAGCGGGAAGCAGCATCCTGAGAAGGAGCAGCAACGACACGTGTACCGAGACAAAGTGGGGTTGAAAGTAATGGAGGCATTCACGGAATCAACGAGATGTCGATGGAGGGAGAAATCGTCAGGAGGCGCAGAATCGAGAGGGAGATCAAAATATTTGGTCCACGAAGCGGGACCAAACAAGGCTCAATAGGTAGCATAACTGGAAGGAATCGAGCGAGGGCGGCCGTGACGAGGACTGCGATGAGAACCCCCAGAGGGGTTAAAACGCGCAGTAGTTACAACTAGAGAAGGAGCCGCGCCAGGGGACGAGGTAGTCACCACTGGGGGCTTGGGGCTCGACCCAACCACAGAGGGAGGGGAGCCAGGGGAAGGAGTCAGAGAGGCCAAAGGAGGAGCAAGGTCGGGGCCCAATGCAGCGGAGGGTACAGACCCCGGTCTTCCAATACAGACCGACTCGGGGGCTTGGTCGCCCACCCCATGAGCCCGAGAAGGTACACCAGAAGCAGCCGAAACAGGGGTTATCATTACGAAAGGAAGAATTCATTCACGAATGTGCCCCCACACCCACCATGGAACCACAATTAGAGGCAGGACACCCAACAAGAAGCTATCGCCGATCTTGCCGGGGCCTCCTAGGGGTGCGTCGTGAGTATACGCCCCACAAACGCCACCTTAAGAAACCGACAGTCCGTCGAGATCGGGTTCAGTGACGAAAGGGGGATTGACAATAAAAGGTTCCCCTCGCTCTCAAGGTCGGGTACTACAGTTCTATGGGTGCAAGAGTATGCCTCCTCAAGCACCCGGGCGTCAAAATAGAAGTAGTTCAAGAGAAGAACCAGAACAAGCAAAAGGTCGGCAGGAAACAGCAAGCAGATAAGAGAAGAGGGGGGAGAAAAACGAAACAGAAGGAAAAGGAAAAGATGCCCAGCAGAATTGGAGAGGACGGCAGCAGGAGCACAAGGCTAGAAAAGGACAGAGGACTGTCCCAAGGAGCATCACACTCCGGCAGCCGCCCACTAAGCCCCCACACGGCGACAACGAGCCGAGCGGGGAGGGGGGGGGGGGGGAAGTCCAAAGAAATAACCAAACCATGCAAAAGGTAGGCAGGAAACGACAAGCAGATAAGGGGGGAACAACGAAACACAAGGAAAAGGAAAAGTCGTTCAGCACAATTAGAGGACAGCAGCAGGAGCTCAAGGCTAAAGGACAGGACTGTCCCAAGGAGCATCACACTGGCAGTCGCCCACCAAGCCCCTCCTCACGACAACAACGAGCTGAACAGGGAGGAGAGGCCGCGCATGATAGCGATCACGGCGGTCCTGGAGATATTGGAAGCCTGTCTACATACAAGCCGAGGACGGGAGTCACACGAAAGGCACCAGAACTGAGGCGCAACCCAGTATGGTGCAAAGCATCAAGACAGCGAAAAGTAGGAGAAGTAGACGAGTAAGCAGGGAATCCATAAGCGAGCTTAGACAGGACAAGCAAGGAGAGTGCCTATCCGAGGGAACAGGTTAAAGTCGCCGTGTGGCTCAGTTGCCGAGCTACAGCAACGAGTGGCCGGGAATAGGTAGTCGTCCAATAAGTATGCAATCTGTGGTATGTCCGAGACCATGACCCTTGTTCCTCTTTAGTATTACCAGCTCGAATGCTAATGGTAAAGAGATCTCTCTCTCCTGTGCCCACAGGTAACGGTATCAAAACCTATTCTTGGCAAAAGACAGTCACCGTCTTATGGACATTGTGTCGCGCATCAAATTTTATTCATGTCTAAATTAACTTTAATGTACTTTTAGGCCTGTGGGAGAAATTTTTTTGGACCGAATGCTTTGACCAATATGGTATTTATGTTTTGCAGGAGATACTTAGGGTCCAATTCAATTATCAATAACTGGGGTGGCGAGGTCATTATGATTAGACACCAATATTCTAAACCCCTTTTGGGCAAAAAAAGGCTAACCATGGATAAACAAATTTAAACCATCAATTTTTTATTTCTGCATGTACAGAATGCCGTATTTCCGATTATGTTCCCAACCACGTTCGTCCAACTCTTCACCCAGATATTACCGAAATGTTTACTAGTAGAAAAGTAAAGGGGGGGGGGGAGGGGGGGAAGACATTTCTTGATAATTTTTAATGCAATCATGGTAAAACTTATTCAAGGGGCATTTATTTTATTAAGCTTTTTTTTCTAAGTCGTTGTCAGACTTCATTTCATGAGATTTTTTACCATAGCGAGTACCTGCTTGTGTAGAGACAAGTGTAAATTATTAAGTGTTCTGTAGTAACAGTCTTCGGCATAACTATTTTATGCCCCAATAGTAGGGCAGATCTAACAGTTATCAAAGAAAAAAACTACAAAATGCTCGAGCTAATTTAAGCTCTTAGTTCATTAATGCGATTTAATATCAGTCAAGACATGCAATAAATTAAGCATAGTATCTGGCGGTGGTGGAAGTAATTGTAGTGGTTACTATTTGAGTGATGGTAGTTACTATTTCCTGGACGAGTTCTTGTGTAGTTACCACAGGGACTGTCTGGATCTGCAAATAAACATGGTTGAAATTTAAAATAGAGTTTAAATAAGTTTATCGAGGTAAAATAACGAAGGGACGAGGATAGCTCAACATGACTGAAGTGTGTATAATCAAGTTAACACTTTCACAAGTTCAAGACTACATGGTTACCTCGTGAGTGACAGCCACGTGGGTGATGGTCTGCCAGTATTTAACCGTATCTGTTGTGGTGACGAACTGACTGTAGGCAGAGACCATTGTGCTCACTGGGTAGACCCCCACCGTAGCCGTCACAAACACTACCGGTGTGGAGGTGACCCTTATCACAGAGGTCACCGTCTGTGGCTGCTGGGGAACAAACTCCCATTGTGTGGTTGTCTGGGTGACCGTCAGGGTGATAGCTGTCTGCTCAGTAACCCAGACGTCAGAGGTGGTAGTCTCCCGCAGAGTGTGGGTCAGGGTAGTCTGCAATATTATACAACATTAACAATGTTAAAGTAAATTAACATGTCAGTAAGATTTAATAAAGTAAACACTATGCTACCAACCTCAGTAGTGACGGTGGAGGTTGTAGGAGTGACGATTGGCAGGGGCGCGTGGGTGCCGTAAGGTTGGTATGCCTGTCCCTGGATCTGTCGAGGAGCAACTTTGTCTAAAAAAAATTTTAATACTAGCTGTACCTGGCCACGCGGTGCTGTGGCTCTGCAACCTTTCCCCTGCTCGCAGTCCTCCCCTTCCATCCATTTTTCCACTCTTCGTCCTCCCTACCATTCACTCCTCCCCACCATTCACCACTCCTCCCCACCATTCACCACTCCTCCCCATCCCCCCTACAATTCACACCCCCCCCCCCCCATGATTCTTTATTCCCCTGCCCCCCCCCCCCCCATTATCCCCCGCCCTTCATCTATCCCACCAGCCCCAACTTGTCCTCCATTTTCTACTCCCTTGTTCGATGCATTCCCAAATGATCTGATGTTCCCATCACTGAAATATAAAAATAAACAGTAAAAAAAATAATTTAAGTATACTCTTGAAATGTACGGTATGGTAACACAGCTTTATTCCAACGCTATTTCACAATATAAATCAAAATCTGAAAACTAAATTTGTCAATGCTATAAGAAACATTGCAATGAATCTTAACCTATTTAGTATAGCACCACGTTTGATGTAAGGATCAAGCTGGTGTATTTGATGTAAGTTGCTCTTAAGTGCAACAGATAGCTCCGTTTCTTAAGAGTTTACCAGTCACAGGTGTGGAATAACTAACTTAAGCTTTAGAAATGAACGTTATGGTAAACAGCTCTATTCCAAGGCCAAGTCACAAAATAAAGATTAAAATCTAAATTTATGAAAACTCAATTTATGGATGAAATTGAAACATTGAAATGGAATCTTCAGTATAGCACGAGTTGGTCTTTTGTACAACCCGTTTTCGCACTTTCTTACGGTCAATATTGGCTTATTTCATAAGTGCATATGTGACATACCAATTGTGAATATTTTAGTTTACCTTAAAAAGCTTCATATTAAACACCGACCTCACCTAACCTTAGCATGTTAAGATATGCATCTTTTTGCTTCCTAATTACAATTAAGACAGCCTATCAACGGTATAGGTTAAGTAATTAGTTGTAAACAAGAAGCAATAAGATGCTCATCTTAACATACTAAGAAGGTTAGGTCTGTTTTCTATGAAGCTTTTCAAGGTAAACTAAAATATTCACAATTAGTATGTCATATGCACTTAATAAATAAGCCAATATTGACTAAGCAAGAGCGAAAACGGGTTGCTTTTGTAATAGATGGCGCTGTTTTTTTCTAAAACTCATGTTTTCACCCATCACAGGGTTGGCACCTATATTGTCGGTATATAAAAAGCACTTATTCGAATGCAACGTTGTCAAAATTTCAAAGTAATCGGTAGAGAGATTTCGAAGATTAGCGATTTTGAATAAACTAATATTTATATAGGTTTCCGAATGTACTCAATATTTAATTACCTGGGCGATACAACAGAGGAAGAGTAGAGTAAGTACCGCCATCTGTATGGAAGAAAATGCAGTTTGTAATTAGAAATCAGATGCGTTCTTAGGTACCGTGATTAAGAACCATTAGACTTTCGGTTTTAAGCCGTCAATATATTAGTGTTGGGGAAAGTAGCGAGAACGAAAAATGCCCCCCCCCCCCCCCCCACAGGAGTAGTTTGTAGCTTATTCATGTCTAGAAATACGATCATTTTAGTTATTAACTTTTAGTGTAAACTTTAAATTTGCTTGGTAGTTTCATTAGAAATCGTTGTTCATATGAAGCAGTGTTGATATTCAATTGAAAAAGCCATAACAATAGTTAACAAAAACTTAGGCATTTAATTGCTTAAAAAGGCTTATTCAATAGTAAAAAAGATCTCATATCTACCGTAACAATTTTATTTAAAATTATTAAAAAAAAAAAAATGCTCGGGGTCTTCCCAGTTTGTTCAATGATAGATTTGTTGAGAACATGACGAATCTACAGAAGCTACCAATTAGGCGTAGTTTTAGAAACTATTTTCAAAATAGTCATTTCTTAACAGGTCCTCAGCAGAGCTTATATATAGCCAAGTTAAACAAAATATCAGCAAATCTAAGAACACATATTTACTTAGTAAAACGACGAATAATTTAAGTGTATTAGGCAGAAACTATATAAAGAAAATCATGAATATTTGGCAGCAACATATAACAACTAACCTTTAACAACAGGTAAAGTATGAGAGAAGGTCCCACAGACACAACAGAGGACAGACTGAGGAGTGAAGGCGGGCCGGGCACCTCGTTGACTCAACACCAACATTTTAGGGGAAAGGTAGAAAGTTTCCCACAAAAGCTGCCAAGACCACCATAACAGCGCCATCTATTGACTGAACCGTCAGCTACGCTCCTTGTGGAACAAACTGGTGTGAAGACTCACAGAGCTTCAATATGTATTTATTTTTAACATTTCAAATATATCTTTGCGTGTTTATTTTATAATGATATTAAATTTTTTTTATTTGCAGCCTTTATATCGCATTACTGATTATTAGCCAAAAATTAAGGTTTTGCTTAAAATATTTTCTTTAGTCCTAGAATATTTAATTATGAGTAATTCTAGCACCGTAATCCAAAATGTATATATTTACCACTCAAGGCCAACACTCACAAATTGAGAAATAACACCGTGAGCTTAAATTCGTATATTCAACACCCTAGATCTACACTCACATATTGAGAAATAACACTGTAGCCTCAAAGACTATATTTACAACCATCTGCCTACTTGTCTCCACTATTACAGTTGACACTCCTCTCCCTCAGATCTAGAAGAAAATCCCTAAGATAGTGGGTATGTTTAGTTCCAGTTATCTCGCCAGTCAAGTTCAAGTACGTTTATTGAGACAATAAAATATATCTAGAGTTGCTTAGGCTATTTCTACCTTCATCTCCGTGGTTCTATTGTGGAGGATCCGGTGTCGGATCGCATCCGAACTGGGTTCACACTTTTAGACTGTTAGCTCCGATTCTCATCTTCCTCCCTCTTCTTCTTACTCGTAAGCCCCTTCTTGAATCTTGTCCCTTAGATTTCTGCACACATCTCCATTTCTCCTATAATGACCTTTTTTCTCTCCCGGAGTCACACATGACTCCAGTCTGCTCTGGCCCTCTGCCAGGGCAGAGGCCCTCTGTCACTCATGACTCACCATTCCTCCAAGACAACTTCAATATGCGATTGATGCCGTACCGTCCTGGGCCAACATTTATGGCTTCTGGTTCTATACAAAGAAGAATGGTTCCATGAATTTTACTCAGAAGCAGGTCATTCTTCATCCCACTTTGTCGCTCGATGGCATTCCTCTTCTGTATTAAGTTTCTGCTAAACTTTTGGGGTTATTCATAAACACTCGTTTGTCTTTGTCGTCCCATATCTCCTAACTCCGAGTTGAATGCTCTAAGGCCCCTAAACGTACTTAAGGTCTTGTCCCATACTTTCTGGGGCTCTGACAGATGCACACTCCTTTCTTTACATTCCTCTCTTAGTGCTGTCCAAACACGATTATTGCTGTCCCGCTTACTCGTCTGCCTCTCCTTCAACTCATCGTTGTCTTGATGTTCTGCACCATACTGGGTTACGCCTCAGCTCTGGTGCCTTTCGTTCGTCCACTACCAGGAGCCTTTCATCCTGTGTCTATAGGTTCGTCGTCATCGCTATTGTCTTCGCTACATTGAGCAGTCCTTACAACGCCCTCACTCTCGCTTGCATCGTTCTTTGACCTTCATCTGTGGGGCCTGTTCCCCTTCACCAACTTCCCTTTTTTTGTCTCGCTTGCCAAGAAAACCTAACTTAACTGCATTATTTCTGCAGGCACAAATAGTAAATACACACACACACACACGCGCGCGCGCGCGCCTACAAAACAAGACAAAAACAAGTGTTTATCTGCCTATAATCAGACCCTGAGTGTGTATAGCAAGATAAGATCTGTGTGTAGGAAAGTATAACCAGGAGCCGCAGTAGCCCAGCTGTGTTGAGCGTTCTCTGGAGCCTCACAGTCCAGAGATCATGCCCAACATTGGGGATAATTAGATCATTTCTTTGTCACATATTACTTACTTAAAACGTTATTTTGTTCTTGTTTCTTCACGACTTAAAAAACGTAGATTTTTACGATTTGCTTGCAAGATTCTCTGTTCCTGTTGCCAACATTTCTCCTCGTGTCGCTCTATCCTTGCCCCCATGGAGGTCCCACTTTCGAAGTTTTGCAAAACCTTGACCCATATGGCAAAGGATTCTACCCTTCCTACAGTTCTGAAAAAACAATTCCTTGAATATTTTTCCTCCCACTCCCACTAAGTGTACCGACGGTGTAGGCAGCTCCGTTGTATTTCCTGACCAGACTGATATGAGACTCCCGGTCTCATATCAGCTTGTGACTCCCTTAGCGTGTCCCCATTGCCTTCCTCCTTCTACCGTAACGGGCGGTGGGAAATTGCTCTAGCGAGATTAGGTATTGGTTATATACTTTTAACTCATGGACACTTAATGGACCACTGCCCTGCTGCTTATTGTCTAAACTGCAGTGTCTCTCTTTCGGTTGTGCATATCCTTATTGAATGTCCTGACTTCCAGAACGTGCTGGAAGTCTTGCTTCTTGACTAGTGAATCCCTGGTGAATCAGATACCTTTGATTTTGCTCGCCTTACCCACCTTTGTTCTAGTATTAGCATACTTAGTGATATTTAGCGCCTATTGAGTATCCTTTACATAGCCTTACATATGGTCTTGCATCGTATCCCTGGCTTGGTGCTTCTTTTTATAATTACTTCCTCCCATTGGTCCCTCCTCACCCATACTCCTCTTTCTCAATTCTTCACCATTTCCCATTACCTTTGCCTCACCCACTCAATTTGGTCCTGCCCCCTGTCCCTATACCCCCTCCATCCCCACTGATCTCCATATCTATAAAATTTATTTTTGTAGTTATAATTATAGTGTCATCATTCAATAAAATAAATGATATTTACATTGACAATAATAAACACTTTTGAATTGAGTCTTTCCTCCCCTCCCCTCCCCCCATCCCTTCTAGTTCTGAGAGAGAGAAGTTTAGAATGTTTTCTGGGATTTATTAGTTTTTTTGTTTTATGTTTTTTTGGGCCTTAGTTTAAAAGGCAGAGATTTTCTGTTAATTCTCTAGGGGCAAATGAATGTTATTGTATTTTAACAAGATGCTTTAATACTTTTCTCAATATTTGCATTGGTATTGGAATGGACAGAGCAAAAAATTGTGTGGCGTCTGAATGTGTCTCAGAACCTGTTCAATTGTCTGTCAAATTAGGTGACACTTGGCCCAAGGGTCTGGCCTACAACGTTGGACAGAAATATATCTCTCATGGCTACAGGTACACCAATAGAATCTCTTAACTGAAGATGTAAATACAAGGACTTCAAATTTGCTTCCCGCTTCGGTTAGTCCTTGATGAGATGGAACAGGGTGGGCTGGTTAGTGTTCTGCATGGGTAGTTGAGTGGCTCCTACTGGCCTCTAATGGGCCTGTTGTAGCGGTACACAAGCAAAGTGCCTCCAGTGTGTTTGCTGTGCACAGGCCCACTCATTCACTTATGTTCCATCATTTGGTTAAGCCTACCTATTGGCTGCAGCACTTGGGTGGGGGAGGGGTAAAATGCGAGGTTTCATGGCCCTCCTTAATGAGTCGCCTAGTTCACACATCGCGTCAACTGGACATTGTAGGGTTGCTGCTCCATTCAATCTTTGGGCTACTCTTAAGGCCTTTACATAATGACCCACGTATACTATTTTAGGCCCGTTGATCCTCGTGTGCTTGTGCCTTCCCTTGATGGGCTCTATGGTGGGAAGCGGTGCAGGGCTGAGAAGCCCAATTTCAAATCATGTGGGTCTAAATACATAACTATCTTAGGCTCTGAGAGGGCGTCTGGGCTCCAGAGTTGCACAGACGAAATATCGGGCTCCATATCTCCGGCTATGGTGGTTCCAGACCTTGCTTAGTCTTTGACTCCCATTTCCCCCCCCCCCACCTCCTGCCAGTGGACGGTGCCTTGGCACAGTGTGAGGACACTTGTGCCCCGTCCACAGGTCGGAGGGGGTAGCTCCCGCTCCCCTTCACTCTCTGCTGTGACGGGGCATAAGCTAAACACATTCCTATATGTTAGTGGTGTATGGAGATATCTGCTCTCCCCAGTGTCCTTCATCTAGAGGTTGAGCCGACCCTGTGGTTGATCCTAGGTGAGGGGGAAAAAGGTAAAGCTGGAGGTTCAGTGCAACCCACCTGAACCAATCGGCCCTCTAGTTAGTACCACCTAGACAGACATCGAGTCAAGCAGGCATTGTAGGATTGGTGTCCCTTTTGGACCCTGGGCTCCGTTCAGGTGTACATTCTCTCTCTATGCCTTTGCAGTTGTAAGAAACTATGCCATGCTTCTCCTAAGAACAGTAGCATGCTATCTATTTGCCCTTTCTATGGTGATCCTGGACATTATAGTACTGACACCTCTTCCTGAGCTCTCTGCATCAACTGCAGAAAAGCCCACCCTTCCTTCTCTTATACTTGCGTCCGTTGTAGGTTTAAACAAACCATCCTGTTCAAACCCCTCCTCCTTTCATGGATCTCCCTCAGAACTGTAGTTTGGACTTCTCTACTATTACTTATAAGTGTGAAGCAACACACGAGCATAAGCGATTGTGTGATCCACCGGGGATTGAACCCGGAACCTCAGAACTATGAATCCGAAGCGCTGTCTACTCAGCTGTCAGGTACGGGGCATACGTGCTGCCTGCTATCACCAGTTGGTGGTGCACCAGACTAGCGAGCAGTCTATTGTGTGGTCTGTGCCCGGCTTTCACCGAGTGATGGGGGGCCCCCTTGCCAGCCCATGCTGGGATCTCATCTGATTGGTCTAATATTCGGGACTTGCGGATTACCCTACTGTACATACAACGCGTTGTGCATTGACGTTGCTGACGTTTGTGGTGTTGAATTGATAATGAAGCATCGGACTGTGGTAAAGTTTTCTACTGAGAAGGCCTATCGGGTCGTTCTACGCTGGTCTGATGGTCGCACGTTCCAGTTACTGGGTGTTACTGGGTGTAGCATTAAATATTATGATAGATATCGTGAGGAGACATTCACATATGGGACTAATAGAACAAGAACCCGGCAATGTGATGTTATAGTGGCCAGAATACGCCTGGGATATAGACGTATCTGGCAGCTTTCTCAAAACCCAAATGTCGAGTACACATTGTGTCAACTTTGTGAAAGAGAAAACATGCACTCTCTTGAACATTATATTGTAGAGTGTCCAATACTGACTGACTTTCGCCCTCCTGGGCTAAGGTATGCTGAACTCTGTAATTACTATATGAGTACTGGAACACTGGATATATTGGACTTGTATCCAAAATTGACCATGTAATGTATCAATCATACAATGTATGTATGTGATGTAACTATATAACCTGAGCTTGTAAAAGCACCTTCATCACCTTCAGTGATTAAGTGCTTAATTGCACACTAGTTTCTTTATCAGCTACCTCACCCTGTCAGGGTAAATGAGACAAATGTATGTGAATGCATGTGTGTGTGTATATGTGTATGTGTGTGTGTGTGTATGTATATGTATGGGTATAAAGCATATATGGAAGCTGATCAGAATTACATTTCACCTTTGTGAATGTACATTAATGACAGTATGTAAAAGACACATCTAACACTTTATGTAGGGCATACGTAAATCTGTGTATCTATGTATTTACGTATGTAGGTTAGCTTAGCATTTTAAAAGCACCGAATCACCTTCTGTGGTTGAGTGTTCAATAAACCCTTGAACTGTATGTTTAACACTTCTCTAACCCTGTCCATGGAGGACAGAAGAAAATATATATATGCTGGTTAGCATTGTAAATGTGTGGCCACGTCTGTGGTAGCAAAAAAAAAAAAAAAAAACTGGGTGCTGCTGGGTCTGTAGTTGTCACCGACCACAGTGGTACATCTACTAACATCAGTGTCCATGGCGCTCCAATAGTTTATGAAGTTGTTACGGTGAAACTTTGGCCAGTTTGAGAAGGTGGTGTCTGTGCTGATGAATTATCTCCTCCGGTCGCTTGTCGGGCATCCTCAATGGCATTCGCATGCCATTGCGAATTCGGCTTCGGTCCAACATCCCGTAGTCTGTCAGACTGATGGGATATTATCTACTTGTGTATTATGCCTGGCAGCCTTGGACCTGCTTCCGTTGTGGGATGTCAAGGGACAACGTTGCGGTGGCAGTGTGGGCATATTGACTGTAAATCTCTTCCACGAGGACGTCCCCCCTCCTCTGGTGATTGCCGAGGCGTCCGAGGGTGTGATTGTGTCCGTAGATGACGTGCCTCTGAGGGTGCCTGCTGATGAGGATGCGGCTGGTGCAGGTCGCCCGCTGGTAGCTGTGCCATCATTATCTGTGTGTTCGACGGGTGCCGTGTGTGCAACTGGTGTGGAGCAACGGGTCAACCCTCACCTGCCTCCCACTTTTGTGGATGTTGCAGTTGTCTCCCGAGATGTCATCCCATGTGCTGCCACCGGTTGACATGTCTAAGGACGCAGTGTACATCTGCTGTGGGATTGGGCCCCATATTGGGGCTCCTGTGTGCCGCAGGGCCCCCGTGAATCTGCCTCCTTTGTTTGTGAACAGCATGAGGTCTTTCTTTGATTATGATATTCCGGAATTTATGCAGCGCTCAACGCCGCCTCCTTGACATGGGATTGCGCTTGTCTGAGAGATACTGTCTGCAGTATCCTAAAGCTGATTTTCTGCATAAATGTGTGTAGTGTTACAAGGAGCTGGAAGGGGGATCTGACTCGGGTGTCTCACTAGTGTCTGTCGGTATCTAAGATCAGGACCGCACCATACCCACCGCTGCGGGTCTTTGCTCTCACACACCCGGTTGCCACTGATCGCTTCAGTCACTGCATGGGGTGGTACCGCGGCTAGCGATTCCAGCCTTGTCCCACGGAAAAGTGAAGGAAGACTCAGTATTAACCTCAATGCGTCGTTTCATGTGGCTACAGCACTTCCTCTGAGTCTTGCCCACCTAACAACGGGGTCACAGGTCACTTGTCCACACCTGAGTCACTCAACTACTCACAAGATCGCCAGCTGGGTTCGTAACTCTGCTACCCCAGTGTTGCAGTTCAGTGGTTAACACTTGGTCGCCTGACAATGATACGTTACCGCGATTACAGTGCTGATTCAGTATTACCAGAGCAGGGCACGTTTCCATAAATATCAGTGTTACTTATAATGTTACCAGTCACCAGGCTATTTTCAATTTAATAATGATAATGGTATGGTGCAATAATATCACTTGTACAATACTCAGAGAGACACGGAGGGCGCACATAAACACATCAATAAAATAATATAAAATTTACTAACAAAAGCTACATTAAGCAATGAAGAAATAATAGGGAAATATATGAAATAGATGATCTGGAGAACGTTGGCAGCTCCCCTCTTGCTGCCTCTGGCAACTCGGACAGCTGGGCAAAGTAAAATAGGGGGACTCAGATTCTCTCAGGGGTAGGAGGAGCAGCTCCGTCGGCGTATTTCTCTCGTCCACCACACTGCCACACACGTTCTCACGCTATCTTCTCCAAACAGTAGAAAATATTGACCTGATCTGCAGCCTACTCTAATCTAACATAATAAGAAACACACTGTGTAATACATATATGATGTGCCTACCTAGCCTAGTCATCAAGGGGCAATGGGAGGGAAATAATGATATACCCTAATCACTCCTGTCCATGACGCCTGTCCTCCGATGGTAGAAGGTACTTGGTTCCCTGATCGCTCCTCGGCGTTCCAGTTGTGCTTCACAGGTCCTCAAGTGTCGTGGAGAAAATGCGTCTTCGTCGTAAGTAATCCCTTGTTTCAGATCCTCCACTGCTGGTCCAACCAGTGGTCACTGAGCCTTCGCTTACCCCACACTTGCTCCTTCAACGAGACGTTTTCTCTTGGATCCACATGCGATGTCTTCCCTCCAGAACTTCAGTAGATGTTACCCAGTCACAACAGCACTGAACTTCGTACCAGAGTAGACTCGCGGGCGCCAAACACGCCCTCCCAGAATCGCCGCTCACCTTCCGTCACCAACTAATAGCCACCAGTTCTTGGCACCTCTTTGCCCACTAAACTTGGCTTCTTCATACTCCCCCAGGAATACCTATTCCTCTGCGACAATGATAGACTGCAATGGCTACTCAAAATCCACTGAGCGAGGCTCCCAGAACCTCCAATCTCGGGAGCTCACTAATGCACTTCCGCTCGCAGTAGAGGACTGTGAAGCTCTGCTGCAGCGCCTCCGCCAACGCTGCGCCATGTCTCCCGGTGACGTCACGGCGGGCTCTGATTGGTCAGTCACGTCACGTGAGCCTCGGCCAGCCAATCACCAGCCTGCTGGCGCCGTCACATTTAGGCACCAAAATCATGGACACGTCGCCATTTTGTATATACAAGGGGTGTAATCCCCCAGTAGCTGCAAAACTTATAAATTATAATTTCTCCATAAATAAGTAATCCATTCAGTAGTCTCTTATATCAATTGACTCCCTACATATCAAGGAACCAGCAAGGTAAGTGGATATGACTCATTAACGCTGGCATTGGGGAGAAATAGGAGAGGCCACCGTAGCAGTAGGCATTAACTTGTACCCAATCTGAACATCTTTACCATTGTGATCATTGCTGTCTTATATGTGCTGTCAATCTGCTGTATGGTGTCTATTAACATTGTTTAAATTACTAATCAAGCTGTCAATGTAATCAATCAGAGCTTTAATATAACAATATGCTTTAATATACCTACTTATCTCTCTCATCTCATTTTTCTCTTGTAATGTATCTTTATCATTTATCAATTCTGATTGAAATTACCTACTTAAAATTATCTGCTAGATTAAGGACCTACCCGAAACGCTGTGCGTCCTAGTGGCTTTACAAGAATGTAAATACTGTACTATCCAATGTATTCTCACAAACCCAATGTACCTTCTTGTATATATATAAATAAATAAATAAATAAATAAATAAAAACTTGGTTTGCAATATTTATTGTAATGTGTTTCTCAGTGTATTTGTGCCCATGTGTTTGGTGAATGAGTTTTTGCCCATATAGTCCAGTTCATGTTTGCCATTTTTGTGTTTCCATGTACTTAAACCGTGTTTTTCTGTACCTGTGCTGGGTGTGTAATGTGGTTGTTTGGTGACTGACGTTGTGGTTGTTGTGATATTTGTGTTTTGCGGTACTTCGGAGATTTTTATTCTTGTATTTCTTTAGCATGCTGTTAGCATGTAAAGTTAAATAAAAAAAATATATATTGTAAGCTTAAACAGACCATCCTGTTCAGAACCCCCTTCGTTCATGGATCGGCGCCAGGACTGTCATCTGAACTCCATTACCATTACCTATGCTTGTATGTTGCTTCAAACTACTATTCCCGAATCCTTTTTCCCTTATCTTGTTCTCACTTTCCAAACCTTAAACTCCGAGGCTCCACAAGCTCCCCTTCTTCCACTCGTCTCCAATCTGAGGGTGGCGGTAATGCTGCACACAATTTTAGGCAGGACAGATTAAAATCCAGAGGAGACTGGGGGACATGAACTAAATGGGTAGGAGAAGGCTAGGGCGGCACTCCGACTGTAGGGGATTGGGAGGGGGGGGGGGTGGAATAAGGGTAGTTTGTTAATGCGTCGAGGTCCTGGACATTGTAATGATGTCGAAGATGGAGAATGTTTCTCTTCACTTATAATGGAGACAATAACACGACATAACAGAGTAGGCATCACCATAGTTCATGCAGTGAGCACGAACCTATTCCTTGAATGGTCTGAGGAACCAAACGGAGGAAATAAAAAATTACCAAATTTCTAGCCTCCATGCCAGAATTTTCAGCACCAATTGCATAGGCGAAGAAAGGAATTGTTTTCCTGAGTTTAGCTGCTGGCGCCAGCAGAAATTACCGAGGATGGGAGGGTGTGACTATCAAACAATACAGAAACGAAGCTAATTCGGTAAGTTAACTTTATTGACCTATGCAAGGCTCTTGACAACCACAATATCGTTCTCAAACTCCAACACTATGGTGTCAGGTCATTCCCTTCTGTAGTTGCAATCTTACCTCATTGACAGGCAGGTGGATGCTCTAACGATGCTACTTCTTCCACTTTGCTAATTGACATTATCGTGAAGAACGTCTATGTACTTGGTCCACTCATTTACATAAAAAATCTTCCAAATGCCAGCCAACATTTGAAGCCTATTGTATATGCTGATTCAACTCATTTTCTCCCATGCTAATCCAGTTAATCGAAACACAGTATATATTAATATATTTAAAGTATATATGTGGTTAACTGCTAACAAACTTAGTAGTCAACATTGTTACGAAACTATGTAATATGATAAATTATGTTTCATTTTGTACAAGTCAAATAATCAAATTATCCTAATTAACAATACCCAAGAGGGAGGATTTTGGGTAATGTCTTAGGCCTAGTGTTCGAATAGGCTGACAGGCCTATCTAGTTTTGTTTCTAATTTGGAGTGGCACATTTGCTGACCTTTCCGCCAATGATGGATACTATAGCTTCTTGTTAAATGTTGACTGTCGCCTGTGTGCCCCACAGCTCACAAGAAGAGAAGTAAAGCATCTGTGGGTCAATGATCAGTATGGTAGCCTTCCTTCCCCGCTGCTCCATTACCTCTATGTAGCTCAAACCTAAGCACATTTTAAGCCACCACTCACAACATGAGCAAACTCGAGACTAGGCAATTCGAAGTGCCTAAAGTTATCCCAGGGACCAATAGGGATGCTTACCGCAAAAATGTCAATGTGACTTACACTGATTTTTTTTAACTCTTGTCACAGCCCATCTATGAAGCTCGTTTACTTCCCAGGGTACACTTCCGCTGGATAGATTTCTCCCATGAAGTTTCCTTCAAGGCATTCTGGTTTGTGTCTGGGGAGTTTTTCATGGGTAGGTTGGCCGTTTTTTTGGTTTTATAGTAAATCGTCAATTGCATTTTCTGATTTTTGTCTGTTGGGATAACGTTCCTATCAACAATATCTTTCAGGACCCTTTCCTCCGTTTTATGAGCTTTGGAAAAGAAGTTCCTGTAAAATAGTGTAATAGGGGGTACATGTGTTGTGTTAGTTGACTCTTCAGAGGTTCTTAACTCTTCTCAGAGTTCTTCGTCGACTTGCTTCCATTCTGAGCTGTGGCTGAGAGCACGGTCGACATATGAGTTAACAACACTCCTCTTGTACCTGTCTGGGCAGTCGCTGTTGGCATTTAGGCACATTCCTATGTTCGTTTCCTTAGTGTAGACTGCAGTGTGGAAACCTCCGCTCTTTTCCATGACTGTTACATCTAGAAAGGGCAGCTTCCCATCCTTTTCCATCTCGTAAGTAAAACGCAGCACGGAACTCTGCTCAAACGCCTCCTTCAGCTCCTGCAGATGTCTGACATCAGGTACCTGTGTAAAAATGTCGTCAACATACCTGCAGTATATGGCCGGTTTCAAGTTCATGTCGACTAAGACTTTTTGCTCGATGGTACCCATGTAGAAATTTACAAACAGGACACCTAGGGGAGAACCCATGGCGACCCCATCTACTTGCTTATACATGTGCCCATCCGGGCTCAAGAAGGGTGCCTCTTTAGTACAAGCTTGGAGTAGTTTCCTTAGAATATTCTCTGGTATGTCAAGAGGAGTACAGGCTGGATCACGATACACTCTGTCGGCTATCATCCCGATTGTCTCGTCCACAGGTACGTTGGTGAACAGTGATTCTACGTCCAACGAGGCTCTTATCCCTGTGGCCCGTGTGCCCCGCAATAAGTCAACAAATTCTTTTGGAGACTTCAGGCTGAAGGCGCAAGGGACATAAGGAGTTAGCAGGCCGTTGAGTCGCTTCGCCAGTCTGTACGTGGGTGTGGGTATCTGGCTAATGATTGGCCGAAGTGGGTTTCCAGGCTTGTGTGTCTTGACATTTCCATATGCATGGAGATGTGTAAGTTCTATTCAGTTGTGTATGTGTAACTAAAGTCTTTGAAAATGTAATAAGTTTTATGAAACGCGCTCAAGTGTCGCGTCAGACTAGAAATAAAAATGAATTTTGGAGAATTGATTTTTGAATTACCACCAACAGTGAAAAGAAATGTACGAAAGATTGAGAAAATTCGTGTTAGAATTATTAATCTTACATTTTCGGTCATATTTAATAATATATGTCTACAGGAAAGGACTGCTACCAAAATATACTAATATTAAAACGCACGACCCAGCATCAAGGAATCAAGCCTTCACGATAAAATATCGCCAGGATCTGATTCGTGATCAGATATACAAGGCAGAGAATGAAATCAAAGACAACAAAACGCAACTACTTCATGCTACAAACGAGTGGAGAAATAGCAACATCGACGAAAGTATCCGTACCCGCATTGAACAACACCTCGACATCCTCACAGACCGACATCACCTCAGCACTGAAACAAGGATTATCAAGAAACTAACAACGTTATATGGAGGACCTATGGCAATTCCACGACCAAGAGATGGCTTCCTGAACCTTGCAGGAATTAACCTCACTGAGGACCAAGTCACTCTCCTAAATCTGGGTATAAACTGTCACGTTATGTCCAGACCGAGTGAGATGGCCCGGAAAGTGGAGTTAGAAATTCTGTTGGACGACATATTCGACCTCGAGACACAAAAGAAGGTCACTACCAAAGATACCTTACAAGCAGAACTTATTGCGGAAGGAGGAAAGAATCGAGGCAATTACAGAAGCACCATACTGTCCCCCGAGCTCAAAGCGGCAGCTAAAAGCCTTCGTGAGAACAAGGAGATAGTTGTCAGGAGAGGTGACAAGTCGCCAATATATGTCATTCTTAAAAAAGACGAATATCTGGCAAAAATGAACCTCATACTCTCTGACCAAACTAAATTCCAAAGGGTAACGAAGGACACTACAGCCGAATTGAAAGCAAAGGTCAACAAACTGATTGAAACTGTGAACGCCAAGAAATCCGGACTCCACCTGCCAAAGATTATTAGGGAATATAAACCTAGATATGCGGATGGAAATGTCAAGACACACAAGCCTGGAAACCCACTTTGGCCAATCATTAGCCAGATACCCACACCCACATACAGACTGGCGAAGCGACTCAACGGCCTGCTGACTCCTTATGTCCCTCGCGCCTTCAGCCTGAAGTCTCCAAAAGAATTTGTTGACTTACTGTGGGGCACACGGGCCACAGGGATAAGAGCCTCGTTGGACGTAGAATCACTGTTCACCAACGTACCTGTGGACGAGACAATCGGGATGATAGCCGACAGAGTGTATCGTGATCCAGCCTGTACTCCTCTTGACATACCAGAGAATATTCTAAGGAAACTACTCCAAGCTTGTACTAAAGAGGCACCCTTCTTGAGCCCGGATGGGCACATGTATAAGCAAGTAAATGGGGTCGCCATGGGTTCTCCCCTAGGTGTCCTGTTTGCAAACTTCTACATGGGTACCATCGAGCAAAAAGTCTTAGTCGACATGAACTTGAAACCGGCCATATACTGCAGGTATGTTGACGACATTTTTACACAGGTACCTGATGTCAGACATCTGCAGGAGCTGAAGGAGGCGTTTGAGCAGAGTTCCGTGCTGCGTTTTACTTACGAGATGGAAAAGGATGGGAAGCTGCCCTTTCTAGATGTAACAGTCATGGAAAAGAGCGGAGGTTTCCACACTGCAGTCTACACTAAGGAAACGAACATAGGAATGTGCCTAAATGCCAACAGCGACTGCCCAGACAGGTACAAGAGGAGTGTTGTTAATGCATATGTCGACCGTGCTCTCAGCCACAGCTCAGAATGGAAGCAAGTCGACGAAGAACTCTGTAGGGTAAATCACGTCCTAGTCAACAACGGCTTCTTCAATGGTTTCGTCGAAGACATCATAAGAAGGAAAGTGAAACGCCATGCAACCTCTGAAGAGACAACTAACACAACACCTATACCCCCTATTAGACTATTTTACAGGAACTTCTTTTCCACAGCTCATAAAACGGAGGAAAGGGTCCTGAAAGATATTGTTAATAGAAACGTTATCCCTACAGACAAAAATCAGAGGATACAACTGACGATTTACTATAAAACCAGAAAAACGGCCAGCCTACTCATGAGAAACTCTCCAGACACAAAACAGAACGCTTTAAAAGAGACTAACGTCGTCTATGCCTTCAAATGCCCTCTTGGGGATTGTAAGCTCCAAAAAACCCAGTATATAGGCAAGACAACAACATCTCTTTCTAGGCGTTTAACGATGCATAAGCAACAGGGCTCCATTAAGGAACATATAATCTCTTCCCACAACCAAACCATCGCCAGAGAAATCCTAGTAAACAACACAGAAATCATCGATAGATACAGCGATAGCAGACGGCTTGACGTTTGCGAGGCACTACACATCAAAAAGTCAACACCAGCAATCAACAGCCAATTAATGCACAACTATATTCTACCCTCCTCAAGACTTCGCTCCAATATAGAAGCATCAAGAAATATGGACCAATAGGCTTTCTACAATCACTTCTATTCAATACCCATCGTTTCGTGTTCTGTCTTGTGTTGATGAATTTAATACCCTATTAAATACCACCTCACCCCATCCACCTCACTCAAATGTAGATATAAACAAATCGGAGATGTGTAAGTTCTATTCAGTTGTGTATGTGTATGTAAAGTCTTTGAAAATGTAATAAGTTTTACGAAACGCGCTCAAGTGTCGCGTCAGACTAGAAATAAAAATGAATTTTGGAGAATTGGTTTTTGAATTACCACCAACAGTGAAAAGAAATGTACGAAAGATTGAGAAAATTCGTGTTAGAATTAATAATCTTACTTTTTCGGTCATATTTAATAATATATGTCTACATGAAAGACTGCTACCAAAATATACTTATTATATATATATATATATATATATATATATATATATATATATATATATATATATATATATATATATATATATATATATACCCGCTCCACCACCCGCTCAGACCCATAAAAGAGATGGTAATTTCGGAGTATTTAAATACACCAAAGATCACCACCTTCCAAGAGCACTAGAGCAAGTGAGGGGTCATTTAGACGTTAATTTCATCAAGTCCCTGTTAATATGGGAAGACACAGTGTCTATGCTTAAGGCACAACTCTCCTAAACACGAGAGTTAAGTATATAACTTTAGAACACTTTCCCACCAGGAGACTCGAACCCTAGCCAGCACAGAAGCCTTCCAGCAACTGGCATAACAGGTACGCCTTAACCCGCTCCACCACCCGCTCAGACCCTTAAAAGAGATCGTAATTTCAGAGTATTTAAATACACCAAAGATCACCACCTCCCAAGAGCACTAGAGCAAGTGAGGGGTCATTTAGACGTTAATTTCATCAAGTCCCTGTTAATATGGGAAGACACAGTGTCTATGCTTAAGGCACAACTCTCCTAAACACGAGAGTTAAGTATACAACTTTAGAACACTTTCCCACCAGAAGACTCGAACCCTAGCCAGCACATAAGCCTTCCAGCAACTGGCATAACAGGTACGCCTTAACCCGTTCCACCACCCGCTCAGACCCTTAAAAGAGATGGTAATTTCGGAGTATTTAAATACACCAAAGATCACCACCTCCCAAGAGCACTAGAGCAAGTGAGGGGTCATTTAGACGTTAATTTCATCAAGTCCCTGTTAATATGGGAAGACACAGTGTCTATGCTTAAGGCACAACTCTCCTAAACACGAGAGTTAAGTATACAACTTTAGAACACTTTCCCACCAGGAGACTCGAACCCTAGCCAGCACAGAAGCCTTCCAGCAACTGGCATAACAGGTACGCCTTAACCCGCTCCACCACTCGCTCAGACCCTTAAAAGAGATGGTAATTTCGGAGTATTTAAATACACCAAAGATCACCACCTCCCAAGAGCACTAGAGCAAGTGAGGGGTCATTTAGACGTTAATTTCATCAAGTCCCTGTTAATATGGGAAGACACAGTGTCTATGCTTAAGGCACAACTCTCCTAAACACGAGAGTTAAGTATACAACTTTAGAACACTTTCCCACCAGGAGACTCGAACCCTAGCCAGCACAGAAGCCTTCCAGCAACTGGCATAACAGGTACGCCTTAACCTGCTCCACCACCCGCTCAGACCCTTAAAAGAGATGGTAATTTTGGAGTATTTAAATACACCAAAGATCACCACCTCCCAAGAGCACTAGAGCAAGTGAGGGGTCATTTAGACGTTAATTTCATCAAGTCCCTGTTAATATGGGAAGACACAGTGTCTATGCTTAAGGCACAACTCTCCTAAACACGAGAGTTAAGTATACAACTTTAGAACACTAGGGTTAAGGCGTACCTGTTATGCCAGTTGCTGGAAGGCTTCTGTGCTGGCTAGGGTTCGAGTCTCCTGGTGGGAAAGTGTTCTAAAGTTGTATACTTAACTCTCGTGTTTAGGAGAGTTGTGCCTTAAGCATAGACACTGTGTCTTCCCATATTAACAGGGACTTGATGAAATTAACGTCTAAATGACCCCTCACTTGCTCTAGTGCTCTTGGGAGGTGGTGATCTTTGGTGTATTTAAATACTCCGAAATTACTATCTCTTATAAGGGTCTGAGCGGGTGGTGGAGCGGGTTAAGGCATACCTGTTATGCCAGTTGCTGGAAGGCTTCTGTGCTGGCTAGGGTTCGAGTCTCCTGGTGGGAAAGTGTTCTAAAGTTGTATACTTAACTCTCGTGTTTAGGAGAGTTGTGCCATATATATATATATATATATATATATATATATATATATATATATATATATATATATATATATATATATATTTGGATCCGAACTGCAGTGGAGTTCACAAATTAATTAATGAAATCATACAGTACGTCCGTGCTGTATGATGTGGTACATGTACGTACATATATATATATATATATATATATATATATATATATATATATATATATATATATATATATATATATATATATATATATATGTACGTACATGTACCACATCATACAGCATGGACGTACTGTATGATTTCATTAATTAATTTGTGAACTCCACTGCAGTTCCATTTTAATATAGTGAGATGTTCTTCACTGTGAGTATCCATTTTGAAGTTGTTTGCTAACAGATGCGCTATGTGCATCATTATTATGTTCACTTTTGTTATTGTGTATTTTGTGGTAACTGGTGTGTGTGCACTGGAGTTACTGCATGCACTGGTGTTACTGTATGCACTGGTGTTACTGTGTGCACTGGTGTTACTGTGTGCACTGGTGTTACTGCGTGCACTGGTGTTACTGTGTGCACTGGTGTTACTGCGTGCACTGGTGTTACTGTGTGCACTGGTGTTACTGTGTGCACTGGTGTTACTGCGTGCACTGGTGTTACTGCGTGCACTGGTGTTACTGCGTGCACTGGTGTTACTGCGTGCACTGGTGAGTTCAGTTCATCTTACACCTTCACTACTGAAGGCTGTCTACCAGCTTGCTGCCACTACCCACTACCGCTGCCACAGCCGACATCGCCTGCCACCAACACCGCCGCCATCATCGCCACAGCCTCGACTGACCTCCACCGCCGCCATCGCCCGCTGCCACAGCGGACACTGCACGCCACCGCTGGCACAGTCGCAACCGCCTGCCACAGCCTGCCACCGCCACCATAATCGCCACTGCCGCCATAACCCGCCTCTGCCCGCCAACACCGCCACAGCCACCACTGCTCGTCACCGCGACAGCCGTCACCATTTCCATAGCTGTCACAGTTGCCACCACCACAGCCGCCGGCGTATAGCCTCCACAGCAGCCACCGCTCCCTCCGCCCCATACTCACGCTGCTGTTACACCCGCAAACCTCTATCATCTTTCTCACTGTCTCTTTGCATGTATTTTTATCCCTGTCTATTTCTCCGTCTGTCTTTCTCTTCTCTATTGCTCTGGCTCCATCTATCTGCTTGTTTGTCTCTCCCAGTCTTTCTTTCTGCCTGTTTTTATCTCTCTCTCTTTTTGTATGTATCCTATTATCTCTTTCTCTGCCTCTTCTATCATCCTCGTGTTTCTCTCCATCGATTGTCTGTCACTCTCTCTCTCTCCGTCTGTCTATGTCTCACTGTCTTTCTCTCTGTCTCTTCTCTCTCCATCTCTCCATCCATTTATCTGTCAACGTCTCGTTCTCTCTCTGTCTCCTTGTCTGGTCTCAGTCTTATTAACTCATTCTTCCTCTCTCTCTTTCTCTCTCGCTCCCCTTCCCTTCTCTGTTTTCTCTCCTCTCTCCTTTCTCCATTTCTCTTCTCTATCCTCTCCTCTCCTCTCTCTATCTCTTATCCCTTCTTTATTTTTATCTCCTCTCTTTTCTCTTCCTCCCTCTCTTCTGTCTCTCCATTCTCTATCTCGACCGTCCCATCCTAAATCCTTATCCTGATCCCTTCCATTTGCTATATAATCGTAATTGCTTGGCGCTTTCCCTTAATAATGCTCTTCCCTTCCACTCACTGCTTCTCTGTCAACCTTCCTTTGTCTCCCTCAGTCTCTTTCAGTCTCTCTCCTTTCTCTCTTTTCTCTCTCTCTCTGCCTCCTCTCAAATTCTCCCTCTTTCTTCTCCCTCTCTTCTCTACCTTCTCTCTCATTCTATCCTCGCTTTGTTTCTCTATTCAACAGATTACAGAACCCACTAGGAACGAAAACACGCTGAACCTGATATTCACGAAAAATGATGAGCTAATCAGAGACATTATTGTCTCAGACACTACGTACTTGGACCACAAGCTCATTGAAGTGCAAACTAACATTAATAACGGTAGTAGGCCCAAGAGAAACAACAAGCGAGAAGGGTTATTCAATAAATTAAATTTTATTAATAAGAGGATAGACTGGGTGAAAATAAAAAGGGAACTTACAAACATTCAATGGAAAAATGTTCTAAGTAATAAAAATCCTACACAAGGAATAGAAAAACTGACTTCTGAAGCATATGAAGTCTGTCTGAAACATGTTCCTTTGAGGAAAGCCAGAAAGAGGTTCCTTGTAGGAAGAGAACGCAGACGACACTACAAAAGAAGGAAAAAAATTAGGGAAATATTTAAGCAGACACGATTTTTCATACAAAGAAGGAATAATTTGAACAGAGAGATTGAAGAAATCGAAAAAGAGACTGAAGCATTCACATCAGATTGAAGAAAGGCAACTAGAACAGAAAACATTTCAAGAAATAAAGAAAAACAAAAATATTTCTTCACATATGCTAAATCAAAATCAAAAACCACTGCCAGTATTGGACCTATTCGTACTAGTGAAGGTTCATACACTGAGGCTGATAAAGAAATTAGTGAAATCCTTAAAAAGCAGTATGAGGACATGTTTAGCACTCCGTTAAACAGCACGAAAGTGTAAGATCCGGACAACTTCTTTATGCGTGATATCCAAACCTCTGTAAATATAACTGATATCAACACGAGCGTGGCAGATATTGAAAGAGAAATTTACAATATGACCCATGCATTCAGCCACGGGTTCAGACTCATGGAATTCAATATTTATACTTAAATGCAAAGTGCCAGTAGTACAGGCACTCAGTATAGTGTGGAGGAAGAGCTTGGACACGGGGGAGATATCAGATGCGTTTACAGCAGCAGACATTGCCCCTCTACACAAGGGAGGGAACAAATCATTGGCAAATAATTGTAGATCAGTTGCACTAACGTCCCACATAATATAAGTATTTGAGAGAGTGGTCAGAAGTCAGGTCACTAGTTTCATGGAAACCAATGAAATTCACAATCCAGGCCAACATGGATTCAGAGCAGGAAGATCATGCCTCTCACAGCTACTTTACCATTATGACAAAATCACTGAGGCGTTAGTAGAAAAACAGAATGCAGATGCACGATAAATGTGACCATGGAGTGATAGCACACAAAATGAGGTCAGTGAGAATAACTGGTAATGTTGGGCGCTGGATACTCAGTTTTGTGTCGAACATAACACAAATAGTAACAGTCAACTATTTAAAGTCGAGTCCAAGCGCAGTTAAAAGCTCTGTACCTCAAGGTACAGTCCACTGTACACCACTGCCTTTCCTTATTCTCATATCAGATGGAGACTCAAATACAAGGCACAGCTTCGTCATTTGCAGATGACACAAAAATCAGCATGAAAATTACCTCTGCCGAAGACATTGAAAAAATACAAGCAGGAATAAATAAGGTTTTCGACTGGGCAGCAGATATTAACATGAGGTTTAACAGCGATAAATTCCAGGTACTCAGTTACGGTAAAAATGAGAACCTTAAACATGGTACAAAACACACTCAAATTTGCCTGTAGTAGGAAAGCAACATGTAAAGGATTTGGATCATTGATGTAAAATATACATCAATGATCTTCCTAATGTCTCTAACATTCTTACACCTATATTATTTTCTGATGATACTACCCTCATCAACTCAAACCCCAACCCACACACACTAAATAAAGTCTTAAACAATGAACTAAAAAAAGTTCACTTATGGATGTTATCCAACAAACTCACAATAAACATAAAAAAGACCTACAACATCTTATTTTGAAGTAAATCAACAAACGCAATTCAGCTTCAGATAGACAATGTTAACATCAGCAATACAAATGATGGAAAGTCTCTTGGGCTAATCTAACACAAGAGACTTTACTTCAGCACCCACACACAACACAGAACCAAGAAAGTCAAGAACGATTAGTATACTCTCCAAGTGCAAACCCCGTTCTGAAACTCTCTTTGGACAGATGTAATAGAACACATAATTACTACACCAGAAATAAATATCTCTTTGATATCCCCAAAGTCAAACTTAATCTGTGTAAATACTCTATGTAATTAAAGGAACCTGGTCAATGTAACTCACTCGATAACGAATCGAAAAGCTGTCAAACTTTCGCCAAATTCAAAAATCAAATAAAATAGTACCTAATTTCATCTTCATCGTTTCCTACCTAGTGCTTGAATATCGCACTGTATCTAGTGCTACCCAATTCCCAAAATATGTACATATGATCTACAACTTTACCATTGTAGTCATTGCTGCTATCTTATATCATGTTATACACATAGTTTGCTACATTATATCTTGCAATAAACTTCATATTATGCTAAAATGTACCTGTGGCTAACCCTAAAAAAAAAATTTAATGTACCTACTTTGTTTCTGTCAATTTTCTTATACTTATGTATTTTTTTATACTGTCATACAATTCATATTTATACTGTGACGGTAAAGCGTTGGTGTTCGGCTGTTTCAAAAGCTAGGGGTAGGGCCTCGTCACATAATCAAAAAAATAAGAGAAAAGTTGGTCCTTTCGTCTGTGGTAAGGTAATGGGAAGACACACAAAACACAAGTATATAAACAATGAAATTTTAATTACTCTAGAAAAACAAGACATGAATAAAGGCAATCTCATAAAAATATGCAGGATAAGTCAACAAACAAAATAACATGAATAATCACTGGCAAATGAAAAGTTACGCTAAGACAAGTAAGTTACAGTGATAGCAAATTAAATATAAGTGCTGGAATACTGGCTTCGAGCTGCCACCTCCCTTAGTACACGAAAGCCAAGGCTTAGTCTACCAGCGAGAGATGTCAACTGCATGGAGCACTGAGATATTCTCTCGAAACTGGCGCACTGCAGCCCAGACGTCGACTTGTGGTGGTGGCGGAGGGCTGGGGCGATGAGACACCAGCCAATCAGCAACAGGCAGGCAAAGGATGAGCAGTTTGCTGGTTACGGCGGTGGCCAGGTGTTGGGGTACGATTTGCTCTCTGGGCAAAACGTTTGGCGATACTTGGTGAACGTATCTTGTATATAGTATCTTGTATTTTGACGTAATTATGTAGGGAAGAGCAGGCTCAATCTCTCTTGAAAGAGATTATCGTCACAATACCTTCTTACAATGCATTTTTATACTTTCTTACAATGTACCTGTCAAGTTATTTTTTTTAATTTTGCTAGAAATTATCTTCTTAAAATTATATGTTAGATTAGCTTTACCTGGCCACACGTTGCTCTGGCTCAAGTCACTGTCACCCTTCCCCTGTCTCCCAGTCTTCCTCACCATTTCCCCCCTCATCCTCAACACCATCCCCCCTCCCCCGTCCCTTTGTCCTCCCTACCATCCCCCACTCCAGAGTCACCTCTTCCTCCTAACTATTCCCCACTCTACCGTCCTCTCGTCTTCCCCACCATCTCTCACGCCCCCAACACATCATCCTCCCAACCACTCCCCACTCCCCTGTCCCCTCGTCCTCCCAACCACTCCCTACTCCCCTGCCCCTTCGTCCTTCCCACCATCCCCCACTCCTCTGTCCCCTTGTCCTCTCCAGCATTCTCCATTCCCCTGTTCTTACATTCTCACCATCCCCGTCCCCTCGTTCTCCCCACCATTACCCCCTCCCCTGTCCCCTCATTTTTCCCACCATTCTCCACTCCCTCGTCCGATGCATTCCCAAATGATCTGATATTCCCATCAGAAAATGGGAACATCAAATGATCTGATGTTCCCATCACTGATATATAAGAAAAAATGTTAAAAAAAACGAAATGAAAAAAAATGATAAATAAAAAAATAAACTATGCTCACGAACTGGACGGTATTGTGAAAAACACAGATCAATTCCAAAGCAATGTCACACAAAATAATTAAATCAAAATGAAAATAAATCGAAATCTATGAAAAGTAAATTGATCAATGAAATTGGAAACATTGAAATGGAATCGTAACATATTTAGAATAGCGTGTGTTGCTCATACATACATTATATGGCGATGTTTAAAAAAAAGAAAGCATGATTTTACAGTTCACAGGTGTGGCATCTACACTTATACTCACAAAGTGAACGGTATGGTAAGCAACACAGCTTAATTCCATCGCAATGTCACACAAAATTGCGAGAGGATGGTTTCTCAAGATTCTCCCACAACTGACTTGAATGGTTCATTGAAGTGCACAGTGCACAGATGTCGTGCACAAGCCCTATCTCTGTTAAACTTGGATAGTAATCTGTCATGTTGGGTGTCCACAGGATGCACACATAACCAGGAATACGTTTATAATATGGAGGCCGCCGTATGTCCAGGCAGAAATTAGATACAGGGAAGTTAAGCATACTTGCCACAGGTCAGTGAGTACACAGGAGGTGTCAGGCGTGGTAGTGAGGAGACGTCAGCGAGGCGACAGTCTGACCTCTGGGGTCAGCCTCAATTGGCACGATACAGAACAACAACTGTGACGTGTTCATGATGTCACCTCTGTTACTAATCATCGAACGATCAATATGATTGGCTCCCACTCTTTTGCTGAAACATCATTCGTCAAATTGTAATCCCTTGTGTGTGTCCCACGAGATGCCCGGCATTCTCTTGCAAAGGCATTCACGTGAGGAAGCCCTTACATAGAGGACGTGTACTGTTCTGTCTATCGGCCAATAGACTGAACGCCGTCCATTCCTCACCGTCAAGTTAAACTCAGCGTCTTTTCGATATACCAGCGCTTGCCCTGAATCGTGACTGTGACTATATTGTTAAGAAGCCTAGTAGTGACAAATCACCAGAGCGAAACAGACTGGTATTAGGTACCCGCCAAACACACACCGAAACTACGACGTTGGTACAACGTTCGAACAAGTTTTAACACCTCCTAACCAGTTATAACAACCAATATATCAAGTTGTAACAACGTTCTAATACGTCATAAACACGTTAAGCCAAGATGTAACAACTTTATTACAAGTTGTAACAAGCGGAAAATAGAGACAGTTTCGGTTTGTGTTTCCAGGGTAAACCCTGGTGACAAATTGACATCATTGTGAGTGACCTAGAGTGAACTAAGGCAGTGCCGCTGCCTAAGTAACCTGTGAATGACTTTTGCCACAGTGTACCGCTTGGTACCATATAACCAACAGCCTCCAGCCGCCACTCGGTTCAGAGCGTGTAGCTAGTACCTCAGTACCTCGGTACCTCGAGCCGCCCGCCACCCTGCCACACACTACGTGATGTCACCACCTTAATCACCGCCAGTGCCATCTAGTGGGCGTGTGTCTGTTATACATACAGAGCACCCTCCTGCGAGTACCCACCGCGTCATATATGGTTAGTGGGAAAGCCTGTCTACAACGGTTTCACGAAAAGACTAACGGAACCAGCTGTCAGGCCACCTACGAGTTCTTGCATAAATGTGCCTGAGTGAGTGAGTGAATAAGAGAGGTAGCCTACCTGTACGTACAAGACCTTGTCATTGATTTATTGTGTCTGTCTGAGTTGATCTGAGGGATCAACCATAGTTCTCACCTTCTCATACCTGGCACAGGTATAGGTGAAGGCACCCGACGGTGTATGCGTGTTTATCTGTGTGGTACCACAACATTACACTCGTCTGTGAATGTGAGCTTCACATACACCACACATTTAGTATTGTGTGATATTATTATTGTGCATGTTATTGCCTGTCCCATTGACAGTGTATTTGTGATTTATTGTGCATCATCATTACCCGAGTATCCGGTTGGAACTCTTGTAATCCCTTTGCATATTAGGAGCTAGGTTTGCCGTGTTAATGATTGGCTGTCAACTGTGTTAAGTTAGGTGTTCTCCGAGAGTGGATCCGAATCGATTAGCCAGACGTCAAGAGTCTCGCTAATACAACCATAGCCTTTCTGACACCAATCTAAAGTAAATGAAGCACACTTTGTAATAGTGGTTAAGTTAGTAAATAAACTAACAGTCTCCGTGGTGTAGTGGTAAGATAGCCTGGCGTTCCGCGAGCGCTATGTCATGGGTTCGTATCCTGGCCGGGGAGGATTTACTGGGCGTAATTCCTTAACTGTAGCCTCTGTTTAACGCAACAGTAAAATGTGTACTTGGATGAAAAAACGATTCTTCGCGGCAGGGGATCGTATTCCAGGGACCTGCCCGAAGCGCTACGCGTACTAGTGGCTGTACAAGAATGTAACAACTCTTGTATATATCCCCCCCCCCCAAACTACTGTTAAGCTTTATGCGGTGTTTCCGTTGAACCACTTCTGAATACTGCCAACTATTTACTCAAGCCTTCAGCTCCAGGTGTCTCCAACACCGAGTTGCCTATATTCACTAATCTATAAATGTGATGAGGACCCCTAGGAGTCCCTTAAAGTGTTTCAAACATTGAGGAGATTCCAACAATCAACGTGGACCAGGACCAGGTGAGGCTAGTCTGAGAAGAGACCCTCAAGGACTCTAACTCGACCTTGCTCCCAGGCCCTCTACAGTTGCTCTCGTATTTTTCTGCTGATACCGACAGCTTCGTGAAGCGTCTGCCACATGTACATTGACGACTTATGCATTGCATTCGGGAAAGCAAAATACAAAACCCCACAAAAATAATTAAATCTGAATAAAGATAAATCAAAATCTATGAAAATTCCATGTCTCAGTGCAATCGGAAAAACTGGAATGGAATCGTAATATATTTAGTATAGCGTATATTGCACTTACGTGTTACAGATGGTGCTGTTTCATAAAAGAAAATGTTTTTACCTGTCACAGGTGTGGCATCTATACTTAGACTTATAAAATGAATGGCATGGTAAACAAAACAGTTCAATTTCAACTCAATGTCACACAAAATAATTAATTGAAAATGAAAATAAATTTAAATCTATGACAATTCCATTTATCAATGCAATCAGAAACCTTGAAATGGAATTGTAACATATTTAGTATAGCGTGTGTTGCTATTATGTGCAACAGATGGTTCTGTTTGTCAAAAAAAACATGTTTTTACCTGCAGACGATGAGTCACAGTAACGTGGCTGAAATATGTTGACGAAACCACAAACTAGAAGTGAAGGGATGACGACGGTTCGGTCCATCCTGGACCATTCTCAATCGACTTGAGAATGGTCCAGGACGGTCCAAAACGTCGTCGTCCCTTCACTTCTAGTGTGTGGTTTGGTCAACATGTTTTTACCTGTCACAGATGTGGCATCTATATAGTAGGTGAATAAGAACAGGCGTGTATTCAAATTGAACATCGTGTTAATATTTCAAAGCAATCGGTGATGAACTTTCGGAGATTACAGCGTGTGTTTTTCTTACGTCCAACTGATGGCACTGTTTTTCAACAAAAGCATGTTTTTTCATGTCAGAGGTGTGGTTTGCATTTAGAAAGTATATAAAAACAAGCGCCTATTCGAATGCAACCTTGTATCAAAATTTCAAAGCAAAGGGTAAAGAGGTTTTGAAGAAATCTTTGATATGAAAAACACAGTTTAAAAGAAAAAGCATGTTTTTCTTCATCACAGACGTAACATCTACATAATATGCATATAAAAACCCGCTCGGATGCAAATGGAATGTTGTTTGAAAATTTCAAAGAACTCGGTGAAGAACTTTCGGAGATTAGCGATTTTGAACAAACGAACATTTCCATTTTTAATTAAATAGATTAAGGATCTGCCCGAAATGCTTTGCGTGCTAGTGGGTTTACAAGAATGTAAAACTTGACGTCTCTGTACTCTCATAAACCCAATTCACCTTTTTGTATATAAGTAAATAAATAAATAAATAAATAAATTGATGGTTTAAATAAAAAATTAAAAAATTATGGTTAACCTGTTTCCATTGAAAAAGTCTGATGCCTAGCTTTTCTTTAGGCAAGAAAAACGAGACATAGGGAACGAACTTACCCACCATCTTGTGGATACGCTTCCAGATCTGTGGCAGAGGAATTTCGGACGTAATGGTAGAGACATAAGACATCCATCATGTACGTTTAGCTGTACGGATGGCCCTACGGCCTACCGCACTCGCCTTCCGAAACAAAACAAAAGACTCAGCCGTCTGCTGGCAGTGGTGTCTCTTCCATGCTGCACGCTAACAGCAGACAGCCCAAGCGCAGTCCACATTCCACCAGGGAACGCAGAAGTGCGTTCCCTGATGGAAGAGATAGGAATAGAGCGGAGAGCAGCGTCGAAGACGGTGTCATGAAAAAGCAGGAGGGCGTGAGACTGAAGCAGAATGGAGAGGACGGAGATAGTAGCGGAGGGTAAAGAGTGCCAGTCAGCCTCGGCAAACCCCTACCTAGGGAAGGAGAGGAGAGGGTGAAAAGAGAAAAGGGTAACAAGGATGGGGAAATGATCACTGTTATGGAGGTCATCAAGAACCCGCCACGTGAAATCTAAGTAAAGGGACGACGAGCAGAGAGAAAGATCAAGAGAGGAAAGGGTGCGAGGAGCATCGGCTCTGGCAAGGGGTCCAGGAGGTGCTTACGATCAGGAAGGGAAAGCGGGACATTTGGGGGGGAGATAAATGGAACAGACTGTATACCATTTACCCACAAAAGCACGGGCAGCAGAATAATGGATAGGTGATGGAAGAAGTAGGGGGATGAAGAGAATATCAAAGCGAGTTAATAGAGCAGTAGAGATATGGGCCTCAGCAAGAGCGGGGGGGGAGGGGAGAAAGAAAGGAATAACCACGAAAGTGACCAGGACGAGCACCAAGCATTGGTTCCTGGAGACAAACACAAAGCGGTGAAAACTGTGGAATTAGAAGTTGGAGTTCATGGAAGTTGGCATAAAATCCACGAATATTCCACTGAAGAATAGACATTATCAAAGAGAAAGGACAGGAACAGAGAACAATAAAGAAACAAAGGTAAAGAAGAACACAGTTTATTCAAGAATCTCAGGATCAGGAGCAAGGTCAGCAAAATCAGGGTTAGGGGGCATGGGTAAACTTAGTAAGGATGGAGGGAAGGGAGCGGGAGGACAGACCTAGAGGCGGACTGACGGGGTTCGGAGGAGGAGGAGACAACCGAGAGGGGCAGTAAAGGAAAGCTGGAGGAGGGGGGGCAGAAAGCAGGGAGTGCACCTCAGCAAGGGCAGCAGCCGAGAGGGAATCAGGGGCGAAAGAAACCTCCATATCAGGGACAGGCGGCCCGACCACTGAAATGGGAGGGGACGTAGTGATAGTGTCAGAGGGAGGGGGGCGAGGAAGAAAGCGATACCTTCTTACCTGCTGGGGAGGAAGGAGAGGAGCCAGGCTTACGTTTCTGACTCGAAGAGACAGGTGTTCCAGTAACAACGTACCAGGTGACAGACTCAATGGTCTCAGCAGGAGAAGAGGAACGGGAGCGAACAACACGAAGATTGCTGGGAGGATGATAGATATCAGCCTGGACAGACACAGGCGCGAAGTGAGCACAGGCGGCGTGGAGGGTCAAGAGACTGGGGGGAGGGTTGGGAAGAAAGAGTGGGGGGAGATAGGAAAGAAGACATAGGAGACATGGTTGACTCGGCAGGAAGGGGGGAAACTCCAGGTGGAGAACCAGGAGGGAGACCTTTAGGGACAGGACGCAAAGGAATAGAGGAGGAGGTGGAGGACGTGTTCGGGTGTAAGGCCTGGAAACGGTTGTGAGACTGAGGAAGGTTGGAAGGACAAGGAGAGGCAGAATGCAACACGCGAGCATAGGATACACCCGGGAAAGGGGTGAGATGATGAACTTGGCGTCTCGCTTCAGGAAAAGTCAGACGATCACGGTGTTTCAAGTTGAGGACGGCTTCCTCTAGCTTGTAGTGTATACACGAGCGTGAAAAGGTAGGGTGGGCCTCACTGCAATTGAGGCAGCGAGCCTGGGAAGAATTGCACTCGGACTTAGAATGATCATCGGCCCCACACACGAGTCATAGATACATAGTACTTGTGCACTTAAGGACACCGTGCCCAAACTTCCAACACTTATTGCAAAGTCTAGGAGAGGGAATGTACTCCTGAACAGAGCATCTGGCACCCGCAAGAATAATAAAGGGCGGAAGGGCCTTACTATCAAAGGTGATTTTTACAACTCAAAGGAGCTGAAGGCGACGACCACGAGGGGGTCGAGTAAACGTGTCCACCAGTAGGACAGAATGGCCTTTGGCTTCGAGGATATATTTAATATCCTCATGGCAGTCTTTGAGGTCCCTAACACCTGTTGCAACATGGTGTGGGAGGAGAACAGTGCCAACACTGGCATTTAACCGAGCGTTTTTGGAGACCCGAACAGGGGTCTCCCCAATGCAGGACAAAGCGGCTAAGCGAGTAGCTGCATCCTGAGAAGGAGCAGCAATGACACACGTATCATAATTTGTGGGGTTAAAATTAACTGAGGCATCTACTGAATCAACAAGGTGTTTATGGAGGGAGAAATCGTCAGGAGAAATAGAATCCAGATGGTGGAGATCAAAGTATTTAGCCCATGTAATGGGACCAAACTAGGCATTGTAAGTATTAGTATGGGAAGGGATCGTGCGAGTGCGGCCATGGCGGGGACGACGTTGAGAACCCCTAGAGTAAGAGGGGATAAAAGGCGCAGTAGTCACAATGAGAGACGGAGCTGTGCCAGGGGACGAGGTGGTCACCACTGGGGGCTGGGAACTCGACCCTACCGGAGAGGAGGGAGGGGAGCTGAGGGGAGTAGTCAGGAGGGTCAAAGGAGGAGCAAGGTCGGGGCCCAATGCAGCGGGGGCTACAGGGCCTGGTCTTCCAACACAGTCCGACTCTGGGGTTTGGTCGCCCACCCCACGAGCCTGAGAAGGTACAAGGGAAACATTATCTGCCATAGAAACGAGGAAAGACGAATGAATTCACGAATGTGCCCCCCCCCCCCCACACCCACCATGTAGGCACAATTAGAGGCAGGACACCCCAACAAGAAGCTATCGCCGATCATGCCGCGGCCCCCCAGGGGTGCGCCGTGAGTATTCGCCCCACAAATGCCACCTTTAGAACCGTCAGTCTGTCGAGATTGAGTTCAGTGACGAAAGGAGGATTGACAATAAAAGGTTCCCCACGCTCTCGACGTTGGGTACTACAGTTCTACGGGCGCAAGAGTATGCCTCCCCAAGCACCCAGGCGTCAAAATAGAAGAAGTCCAAAAGAATAACCAAAACAAGCAAAAGGTCGGTAGGAAACGACAAGCAGATGGGAGAAGAGAGGGGGAGAAAAACGAAACATAAGGAAAAGGAAAAGTGATCCGGCACAATTGGAGAGGACAGCAGCAGGAGCATAAGGCCACAAAAGGACAGTGGACTGTTCCATGGAGCATGTAGGGAGTGTCTTCTCACAGTATGTGTGGCGCAGGGAGATATCGGATGAAGACATTTACTGTGTAGTTTATTTTATTTATTTGTTGATAGAGAAATATTTTTATTGGCATGTCAATGGGTTGCAGGATTGTCTGGGGAAGAAGTTGATGGGCAAACTTCGAGGCCAGAGGAGGAGTAGTGGATGAAACTCCAAGGTTGTGGAAGGCACTGAGCTCTGTGGAAGAGCACCCCCACATGAGGAACAGGACCTGGAACTGAGTGAGGAGAAGCAGTGAAGAGGAGTGTCACGTGCTTCTGTAGTACCAGTGGTGAAGCACCATTGCTGCCCAAGGAAGACTACATGGTTTAGTAGCCAGAAGAGCTGTGGAGGACCCAGGTAGACGATTCTAGGAGAACCTCTAGATGTGGAGAGGTGGTTCTTATTGACTGCTTATAGGGAGTTGTTGGAGTGTTTGAGTATCATTGGCATGCAAGGTGCAGTGGAAGCTGGGTAACTGGTTATCTTTTTGGTGTCAAGGAGTATTTATATTGATGGTTATAGTATTACAGCCATAGGCTGAATTGCCTGCAGATATTTACATATATTCCAGAGCTGATAGTGCCATACTGTATTATAAGATTTAACCCACTTGGTGAGGTTGGTAGCGTAAGTGGTGAGCCAGGAGTTGGGCTACCATTGGATATAAACGGCTGATAGAATCTGATGGTTCTGGACTGCACCCAGATTATATCATAAGGCGTTGGAATTTATATACTTATATATTATATGTGAGTGCTTTGTATATGTTTTGTGTTGTTATTAAATGCATGTAATGAGCACGTGTTTGCCCTTGTCCTAGTTAGGCTTCCCAGAAAGTAGAAGAGAGAGAAAGAAGCACAGCTATGGACAGGGTGGTACAGAGTTATAATTCAAACGAAAGGAGGATTGAGGAGGTCATACCAAATAAGGAGCGAGTGGGGAGTCACTGCGGCTCAAGTTGGGTGTGTACACGTGACAACGAGGCCAGTGTTGGAGCCGCACCACCCATGAATGTGTGACGCTGAGCACCTCTCCATGAACAGGTTATCATAAAGGATGATCTTATCAAAGTACGAGCACTCTATGGATTTTGGGTTGGTTTGTCCATAAAGGACAGATAACCGACTACGATTACGATAACAACACCTTCATAATACCATATACACTGATGGGTCACTCAATATAGCTATATGCAGAGCAGGAAATGCTGTTATTGCTAATCAGCCCAATGGGAAGCACAATTGAAAAGAATAAAAGTAACTGGACATCCACAACGCATAATAATAATAATAATAATAATAATAATAATAATAATAATAATAATTTTTATTTAGGTAAGGTACATACATAAAGAGATTTTACAAAGTTTGTTGGCTTTATAGATAGAGCTAGTACATACAATGCCTAAAGCCACTATTACGCAAAGCGTTTCGGGCAGGAAAAACATTAATGACTAAAGCTTAAAACTAATGGGTAAAAAGAATAAAATGTGTTGAGAACAAATAGAAATAGAGGTAAAAGAGGGGGGAACATTGTTGAAAAAGCAGCACAAATACAATTACAAATTATTACAGAAAATTACATTCAAACAGCGTTGATTTAAAAAAAAAAAAAAAAAAAAAAAACATACATGGGTTGACAACAGAGGGGTAAGGTAGGTTACAGGGAATTTATTAGGTATAGCTTCGTTTTTAACTTAAACTGGTTGAGAGAGGTACAGTCTTTAACATGGTTGGGAAGGTCATTCCACATTCTGGGCCCCTTGATTTGTAGAGCATTTCTGGTTTGACTAAGTCGTACTCTAGGAATATCAAAACTGTATATATTTCTGGTGTGGTGCTCATGGGTTCTGCTACAACCTTCTATGAAGCTTTTGAGATCAGGATTGGCATTATAGTTTAGCGTTTTATATATGTATAATACACATGAGAGAATGTGCAGTGACTTAATGTCTAACATATTCAGAGATTTGAGTAGGGGTACCGAGTGATGTCTGGGGCCAGAATTGGATATTGTCCTAATAGCAGCTTTGTGTTGAGTAATTAGAGGACGTAAGTGATTTTGGGTAGTAGAGCCCCAAGCACAAATACCATAGTTGAGATATGGATAGATAAGGGAGTAATAGAGAGTCACCAGGGCAGGGCGTGGTACATAATATCTGATCTTAGAAAGAATGCCCACAGTTTTTGAAACTTTTTTTGATATGTTTAGAATGTGTCCCTGGAAATTCAGCTTGTGGTCAATGAGAATGCCAAGGAATTTGCCATCTAATTTGTTACAAATTTGGGTATTGTTTATTTTGAGATTTATTTGATTAGAGGATTCATTGCCAAACAGAATATAGAAAGTTTTGTCAATATTAAGGGTGAGTTTGTTGGCAGTTAGCCACAGATGGACTTTATTTAGCTCAGTATTTACTGTGGCATTTAGAGCAAGGGGATCAGGACTGGAGTAAATGAAGGTTGTGTCGTCAGCAAATAGAATTGGTTTGAGGTGTTGGGAGGCATTTGGAAGGTCATTAATGTAGATGAGAAAGAGGAGAGGGCCAAGTATGCTGCCCTGGGGAACACCAATGTTGATGGGTAGGGTGGGAGAAATTGTATTATTCACAGAAACACATTGGAGCCTGTCAGTAAGGTAGGATTTGAGGTATTGTAGGGAGTGTCCTCTGACACCATAATGATGTAATTCAAGAAGAAGGTTTTGGTGGTTGACAGTATCGAAAGCTTTACGCAGGTCCACAAATAACCCAACAGGGAACTCATTTTTATCAAGAGCTGTATGAATCGAGTTAAGCATACTAATAAGTGCATCGTTAGTGCTTTTTTTGGGCCTGAAGCCATATTGGCAAGGGCTAAGTATATTGAGTTTGGCTAGATATGAGTAAAGCTGCTTATAGATTAGTTTTTCAAAATTTTTTGACAAGTTTGGCAGGATTGATATAGGTCAGTAGTTGTTAACATCTGTGAGATCACCACATTTGTGGACAGGCGTTACTCTCGCTTTTTTTAGAATATCTGGAAAGGTTTGGAGTTCAAGTGACTTGTTGAAGAGCAAAGCAATAGCAGGGGCTAAAGATCTGGAGGCTTTTTTGTAGATTAAAGTTGGTATCTCCTCAAGGGCACCAGACTTGGTTTTAAGGGAAAGGATTATCTCATTGACGTCAGTGGAATTAATAGGCTTTAGGTACAGAGACTGTGGATAGTTACCTGTAAGATAGTCCTTAATGTCAGTACTGGAAGATGGAATATCATTAGCAAGGGATGAACCAATGGAAGAGAAGAACCTATTGAACTCAATAGCAGAATCAGAGGCTGAAAGCTGACCATTGTTATTAGACAGGAGAGTCGGTTTGTTATTTAAAGACTTCTTTGATCCCAATATTTGTGAAATTGTTCTCCATGTTTGTTTAATATTGCACTTTATTTGGGTAAATTTATCTTCGTAGTATTTAGTTTTGGCTCGTCTAATTATCTTAGATAGCAATAATGAGTAATTCTTTGAGAATTCTTTGGAGACAATTCCTAACCTATACTTCTTCTCAAGGTCATGTTTTTTATTAATAGATTTAAGTATTCCCTTTGTAAGCCAGGGATTGTTAAGCCTTTTGGTTGTGACTTGTTTTGTAAGCATAGGACAGTGGGTATTATAAAGGCTAAGAGTTTTTTGAAGAAAAGATTGCACTGCTAGGTTGATGTCCTCTATGTTACCTAACTCGGACTCCCAGTTGACATTATCAGTAGCAGTTATGAAATTGTCTATAGCAGTTTCATTGTGTAGTCTAAAACGTATCTCTCTTGACTCAAGAGGTGGTTTGCCAATGTTAGTTAAGAGAAATGTGGGGTAATGGTCTGTAGTGCTATCGGTGATTATACCTGAAGTAAGCGGAGAGGTTATGTTTGTCCAGATGTGATCTAGAGTCGTGGCAGTGCTATCAGTGATTCTAGTAGGTCTAGTGATTAAGGGCATGAGGAAGCAGGAAGCATGTTGAATTGGTAGCAATACTGGTAGCACTAAATTATTGACAACACTGAAGTAGCCGCCTTAATTATATCGGAATCCCTTGCCTCACTACTAGCATTATAGTTTACAATCAAATAATATCATTCTTATCTCCGAAGCCTGAAATATATAAGCATACATAAGAGGGTAAAATCAGAATTATGGAGATTTCCCCTTACATTGGGCTGCAGGAGCATTATACAGTTGACGCCATTGCTAAGGTTGTATAAATACCTTATATAGACCCTAAATAAAGACAATGTTGAACAGAATCTCTAGTTATCATTCCATTCACATTAAATTGTTACTGAGTTATCAAATAGGTCCCTTAAAAAGTTTCATTAAACGATGAACTCTTGGATGAATCTAAAGAAAGCCATACAGAGCAAATTGAAACTCGCAGGTCCATTGTTCATCACAATGAAATTTGTTGAGTAAAACGTGTGTATGGGGCAAGTAACAAAATCAGCAGACTAACAAATGTTGTCACAGCTCGAATAAGAATGAGTCTTTTCTTCTGTTTCGGAAGGCAAGTGCGGTTGCCCGTAGGACCATCTGTGCGGCTAAACGTGCGTACTGGATGTCATATGTCTTCACTGTTACGTCCGAATCTCCTCTGCCACTGATCTTGAAGCGTATCCACATAATAGCACGTAAGTTCGTTCCCGATGTCTCGCCGGTCCTTCACCTCCATGGTACTCTTGTGGCGGACCCGTTGCAGGTCGTGATCGAACTGAGAATGTAATCAAACACTTTTCATCTCTTAGTTCTGGTTCTCATCTTCACCAACCCTTCCTTCTTTCATAAGCCTTTTCTAGAATCTCGCTCTTTAGATTTCGGTACCCATCTTCGCCTTCCCTATAACGATTCCTTCTCTCTTTCTGAGCTTCAGTCTGCCCTGGCCCTCTGCGGTTCTACGACGACAAGGCTCCGATGGCATTCATTATGAAATGTTTCGCCATCTCCCTCCGTGCACGTCTCAGTATTTACTGAGTCTGTACAATCGGGTCTGGGAGTCGTCGTCTGTTCCTGAGGACTGGCTCGATACTGTTGTCCTCCCTGTTCGGAAACCAGGGGTCTCTCGGGTCATTCCCCAAGGGCTTCCGCCTTTTGCTCTCACGAGTTGTGTCTGCAAGGTCTTTGAACGTACGGTTAACGTTCGTTTGATATGGTTCTTAGAACGCTATCACCACCTCTCCTCTTCTCAATTTGGTTTTCGCAAGTGCCGCAGCACAACGAAATGTCCTGGTGAACTTAAAGGTCTATATTCGTACTGCTTTTGCTGCGAAGACCTCCGTTGTTGCCATCCTTTTTGACCTGTGTTACGAACCCGGATCCAGCGTCCGAGCACGGAGCAGTGACGACCGCGCCATCTGTGGGTCAGCTCCTGAAACCCCCACCAAATGGATGACGACACCTGGTGAGGACGACGTGTACTGGCCACAAGGGCCGGTTTCCAGTCCTGTTCAGCACACAACTCCGCCGCTGCTGACCTCTGGTGAGGTGGTGCTCAGACTACAACGCCATCTATGGAGTGGATATGGCGGGCGTTTGTGTCTGAGCCTGTAAGTGAGGTGTTTTAGTGCCCCTGTTATTGATGACGTGTCTGCTTACAGAGTCGACCTGGGACTGCTGTGATGGAAGTTGAGTCAGTCTACCCGAGGCAGCCGTCCCCTTACCTTGTGCCTTGCTGCAGCAGCTGTGAAGTTGTCTCCCGGAAGAACACTGTGGTGTGTTACCCTGCCAGCGTAGTGGCAGTAGAAGGATTGTCTTACCTGGGACCGACTGCTGGAGACGGTTATCCACTGGGGTTTTGAGGACAGGAGAGTGATTTGTGGTATCACACGAGGCTCCTGACTAGGGCGCTACCCTAGTATCGCAGGTGGAGTGGCCTGACCAGCGTTGCTGATCCGGAACCTGCCAGCAGACCTGCTGGACTTGTGGTTGACGGCCTCCACGGCGGTGCCCCCAGTGGAACTGTGTTTTGGCTGGCCTGTGGTTGGGGTAGACTCAGCTTGATTGGAAGATTCGTCAAGAGACCACGAAAGCACCGAGAACTTACACAATACAACAATACAATACAATTTTATTTAGGTAAGGTACATACATACAATAAATATTTACAAGGATTGTTTAACTTATAGGTATAGCTAGTACATACAATGCCTAAAGCCACTATTACGCAAAGTGTTTCGGGCATAACTTAGCACCGAGAGCGTGGATCCAGAGTCTTCAGGAAAAGACACTTTGATGTGAATAATTCCCCTGTATAGTGTTAATATCCCTCCCCCTGTGTACTCTTTTTATATATTATTTATTGGTGATGGTAATTATAGTCTTAAGTTCTTAACTTTCTTTCCCTTCCCCCTTTAAGTTTCTTGCGTCACGGATCTCATTCCTTGAAAGCACTACTGGCTTGGGGCCGGATACTACTTCCTCTAATAACATCAGAGTAAGAACCCCGTTGTGTCCCGAGAGGGCCGTAACAACCTGGAAAAGGCTCACGACAATACCAGGCGGTATCATATTCTGTCTCAACTTCATTCTTTTGGCCTTTGTGGGAATCTCCCTCTCTTCCTCCAAAGTTTTCTTTCTCGTCGTTCCTTTCGCATGAAGCTTGGTACCACTCTCTCTGCCCCTTTTAGGCAATATGAGGGTGTACCCAAGGGCAGGGTTCTGAGTACTACTCTTTTTCTAGTTGCCCTCAACAGTCTTCTTTCCTCTCTTCCTTCTGGCGTCTTCTCCGCTCTCTATGTTGACGATCTTACCCTTTGCTGTCAGGGTGATGATTCGCCTCTCCTTCAGCGGCGGCTTCAACTTGCGATTGATGCCGTGTCGTCTTGGGCCACTGATCATGGCTTCAAGTTCTCTGTCTGACTGTCAGACTGGTGTTATGACTTTTACTCGGAAGCATGTCGTTCATCGTCCCCCTTTGTCGCTTTATGGTCATCGCCTTGTGTACAGGGATTCTGCTAAGCTTATGGGGTTAATCTTTGACACTTGTTTGTCTTGGTCGCCCCATATCTCTTACCTCCGAGTTGAATGTTCTAAGGGTCTTAACCTGCTTAAGGTTTTGTCCTATACTTCTTGGGGAACGGATAGGTGCACGCTTCTCTATTAGTACTCCTCTCTGGTCCTGTCTAAACTCGAATATGGTTGCCCTGCATACTCTTCTGCTTCTCCTTTTATTCCTCGGCGTCTTGATGCTTTGCACCATACTGGGTTGCGTCTCAGCTCTGGTGCCTTTCGTTCGACTCCCACCCTCAGTTTGTATGTTGACACTGGCTTCCTCTTTCTCCGGGACCGCCGGGATCGATACTGTCTTCGCTATCTTGCGCGGTCCTTACAACATCCTTCCTCTCGTTCTTTTAACTTTCTGTCCGTCTGTCTCGCTTACAGGATTCCCTTTCCGTTCGCATTTCTAATGTTTCTCCTCGTATTGTTCCTTCCTTGCCCCCGTGGTAAGTCCCCCTTCCAATGTTTTGTACATCCTTGACCAGCATTACTAAAGCTTTTACCCCTTCTACGGTTCTGAAACACCTTTTCCTTGAGTACTTTTCTTCGCACTCCCACTCTGTTTCCATCTTCACCGATGGGTCTAAGTCTGCTGACGGTGGAGGCTACTCTGTTATTTTTCCTGATAGTACTTAAAAGTGTCGCTTACCTCCAGAGACTAGCATCTTCACAGCGGATCTTTAAGCCATTCTCTATGCTCTTCGTCTCCTGCTGTCTCGTTGTCACTCTTCCTTTGTTGTTGTTCTTGACTCTTGTAGTCCCATTATGGCTCTCGGGTTCTTTAATCCGGTCCATCCAGTGGTTGTCGAGATTCAGCATTGGCTGTTTCTTGTTTCCAGTAAATTCAAGTCGGTTGAGTTTTGCTGGGTTCCCAGCCATATTGGTGTCTCTTTCAATGAGCATGCGAATGCTGTCGCTAGGGAAGCTGTCTGCTCTTGTGCCATCTCCAGTAAAAGTATTCCTTATTCCGACTTTTACCCAGTTATTCATTCCTCCACCCTTACCCATTGGCAGGATTGTTGGTCTTCTGTTACTGGTAACAAACTGCATACTCTTAAGAGTTATGTGTCCTCATGGCCGTCCTACCAACGTAACCGGCGATGGGAAACAGCTCTGGTGAGGTTGCATGTTGGCCATACTGGCTTAACTCACGGTCACTTACTGTAGTGCCGCCCTGATCCTTATTGTCCAAATTGCATTGTCCCTCTTACGGTCGTGCATATTCTTGTTGAATGTCCTGACTTCCAGGACGAGCGTGTATCTTGTGTTCCGACCATCCCTCGCGGTCGCTTATACCTCGATAGAATTTTTGGTGAATCGGAAACTTTTGATATCATTCACGTTATGCGATTCTGTTCTTGTATTAGCATCCTTGGTGATATTTAGCACCCTCTGATTATTCTGCACATTTGATGGTGCTACGTAGCCTTCCCGGTTTGGTGCCTTCTTTTCATAATTACTTACTTGTGCCTGTTTTAATCATTCTTTTGCGCTTACTTTTGTTTTGACACATGGGTGTTCGAGGAGGCATACTCTTGCACCCGTAGAACTGTAGTACCCAACGTCTCGAGCGAGGGGACCCTTTTATTGTCAATCCTCCTTTTGTCACTGAACTCGATCTCGACGGACTGACGGTTTTTAAGGTGGCGTTTGCGAGGTGTATACTCACGATGCACCCTTAGGGGGACCCTGGCAAGAACAGCAAAATGTCTCTTGTTGGGTGTCCTGCCTCGAATTGTGGCTCCGTGGTGGGTGTGGCGGCTTATTTGTGAATGAAAATGTTATCTCCTTAAACTAAGGCCATAATCCCATAAAATATTCTTCACTTCTCTCTCTCTCTCAGAACTAGGAGGGATGAGGGGAGGGAAGGAAAGACTCAATTCAAAAGTCTTTAATATTGTCAATGCAAATATCATTTATTTTATTCAATGATAACACTATAATTATTAATACAAAAATAAATGTTATAGATATGTAGAAAAGTGGGGATGGAGGAGGTATAAGGACTGGGGGCAGGACCAAGTAAGTTAAATGGGTGAAGGGAGGGCCAGACAAAGGTCGCGGTAAATGGTAAAGAATTGAGAAAGAGGAGTACGAGTGAGGAGGGACCAATAGGAGGAAGTAAGTAATTATAAAAAGAAGCACCAAGCCAGGGATACGACTATGTAAGACCATCAAAGGTGCAGGATAGACAAAAAGCACTAAATATCACTAAGTATGCCAATACTAGAACAAAAGTACATAAAGCAAGCGATATCATAGATTCCCCAGTCTGGAAGGAAGACTTCCAGCATGTCCTGGAAGTCGTGATATTCAACAAGGATATGCACAACCGTAAGAGGGACACTGCAGTTTGGACAATAAAGACCAGGGCGGCGCTCCATTAAGTGGCAGTGAGTTAAACGTGTATGGCCAATTCGTAACCTCGCCAGAGCCGTTTCCCACTGCCGGTTACGGTGGTAGGAAGAAGGCAAGGGGGGACATGCTACCCTTTAGAGCACGTAGTTTGTTTTCAGTAACAGACGACTAACGACCCTGCCAACGGGCACTGATTGAGGAATGAATGACTCGGTAAAAGCCAGAATAAGGAATGCCTTTGTGGAAAAATAGGACATGTGCAGGTAGCCTCCTTAGCGGCAACGTCCGCACGCTAATTTATGTAAACACCAATATGTCTGGGAACCCACCAAAACTTGACTGTCTTAAATCTGCTGGTGATTAGAAAAAGCCAATGTTGAATTTCGACTACCACAGTCGAAATTACTCCTGAGCCGTGAGGGAACTGCAATAGTCACCCACGATGACCATGATCATATAAATTGCATAAAGTTCTGCCGTTAAGATGATAGTCTCCAAGAGTCTCATATCGGTGAGGTCAGGAAATACAACGGAGTAGCCTACACCGTGGGCAAAATTAGTGGGAGTGTGAAGAAAAATGTTCAAGGAATAGGTGTTTCAGAACTGTAGGAAGGGTAGAATTCTTTGCCATATAGTTAGTTAGTTTAGTTAATTTATTATGCACCCCATACCCATCTTGTGGGCGGTAGTGGAAAGGGTTACAGAGGCACATAATGGGCTCAGGGACTGAACCCCACAATTCATTTAGCTAAGCAAATTACAATCTTCATGAGCTAGTTACAAACTTTAATATAAGTCGTCACATCAACAATGGGTTCGAGATCGACCTCAAGTACAGGTTCTAAATTAAGCAACTGACATATGTGGAGAGCTAGTGTCACAATTTATATGTTTGTCCTGCACACCGCCCTCCATCCAGTGGGCAGCGGTGGATAGGTTACAATCACTCAGTTACTATCAGTTAGCAAACTGGGGATATTTGGCTAAAATTTTTGGTAGCAGATCATTTTGAATGAAATATTTACACATCCCTGGAACATTGGTTATAGAATTGTCTCTAAATTCAGGTATCTTTTCGCACTCCACCACATAGTGACGGAGGGTGTGCGAATAATTTTGTTGACACAGTTTACATTTGGTCAGAATTCCCAGAGATACTTGTAACCGAGTCTAAGCCGAGCAGTAGTAACATCTAGAAGTCTGCTGATTTTATTGGATGATTTGCCATATAGATCGAAGATTTGCAAAACTTTAAAAGTGGGACTCCTCCATGGGGGCGAGGATAGAGCGACACGAGGAGAAATGTTGGCAACAGGAACAGAGAATCTTGCAAGCACAACGTAAAAATCTACGTTTTTCAAGTCGTTGAGGAAGAAAAAAGAAACAAGAACAAAATAACGTTTTAAATAAGTAATGTGTGACAAAGAAATGAACTAATTATCCCAATGTTGGGCATGATCTCTGGACTGTGAGGCTCCAGAGAACGCTCAACACAGCTGGGCTACTGCGGCTCCTGGTTATACTTTCCTACACTCAGATCTTATCTTGCTTACACACTCAGGGTCTGATTATAGGCAGATAAACACTTTTTTTGTTTTGTTTTGTAGGTGCGTGTGTGTGCGTATTTACTATTTGTGCATGCAGAAATAATGCAGTTAGGTTTGGTTGGGAAAGCGAGACAAAGAAAAGGAAGTTGGTGTAAGGGAACAGGCCCCACAAATGGAGTAACGGTCAAAAAGTGACATAAGCGAGAGTGAGGGTGTTGTAAGGACCGCACAATGTAGCGAAGACAATAGTGATCACGACGATCCTGTGGAGACATGACGAAAGGCTCAGGGTAGGAGTCGAACGGAAGGCACCAGAGCTGAGGCGTAACCCAGTATGGTGCAGAACATCAAGACAACGATTAGTGGAAGGAGAAGCAGACGAGAAAGCGAGACAGCAATAATCGAGTTCAGAGAGCACGAGAGAGGAAGTCTATCAGTGCCCCAGAAAGTCTGGGGCAAGACCTTCAGTACGTTAAGGGGGCCTTAGAGCATTCAACTCGGAGGTAGGAGATATGGGGCGACAAAGACAAGCGAGTGTTGAAGATTAACCCAAAAGTTTAGCAGAAACTTAATACAGAAGAGGAATGCCATAGAGCGACAAAGGGGGATGAAGAATGACCTGCTTCTGAGTAAAATTCATAGAACAATTCTTCTTTGTATAGAACCTGAAGCCATGATTGGTGGTCTAGGACGACACGGCATCAATCGCAAATTGAAGTTGTCGCTGGAGAAAATGTAAATCTTCACCTTGAAAGCAGAGGGGTAAGATCGTCAACTACGAGGTGAGAGAACTCCAGAAGGAAGGGAGGCAAGAAGACCATTGAGAGCAGCTAGGAAAAAGAGTAGTGCTCAGAACACTACCTTGGTGTACACTTACGTAATGCCGAAAAGAAGTAGAGAGTGGTACTAAGCCTAACTCTAAAGGAACGACTAGAGAGGAAGCTTTGTAGAAAGAGAGGGAGATTACCATAAATGCTAAAAGGACGGAATTGGGTCAGAATACAGTATCTCAAGGTGGTGTCATACGCTTTGTCCAGGTCAAAAAGGACAGCAACAACTGAGGTCTTCACAGCAAAGGTAATACGAATATAGCCCTCCAAAATCACGAGGACATCAGTCGTGCTGCGACACATGAGAAAGCCAAATTAAGAAGGCGAGAGGTGGTGATAGTGTTCCAACAATCACATCAAACGGTCATGGACCATACGTTCAAAAAGTCTGCATATGCAACGCATTGGAGCAATGGGGAGGAAGTCCTAAGGTGATGTTTGGATGCGACCGACACCGGACCCGCCACAACAGAACCACAGAGGTAAAGTTAGAAATAGCCTAAGCTACTTTAGAAACATATTATTGTCTCGATAAACGTACTTGAACTTGACTGGCGAGATATCTGGAACTAACATACCCACTATCTTAGGGATTTTCTTCCAGATCTGAGGGAAAGGAGTGTCAACTGTAATAGTGGAGACAAGTAGGCAGACGGTTGTAAATATAGTCTTTGAGGCTACAGTGTTATTTCTCAATATGTGAGTGAAGACCTAGGGTGGTGAATATGTGAATTAAAGCCAACGGTGTTATTTCTCAATATGGGAGTGTTGGCCTTGGGTGGTAAATATATACATTTTGGATTACGGTGCTAGAATTACTTATGATTTAATATATTAAGACTAAAGAAAATATTCTAAGGAAAACTTTTATTTTTTGCTAATAGTCAGTAATGCGATAGAAAGGCTGCAAATAAAATTAATATTTTAATATTATAAAATAGAAACGCAAACATTTATTTGAAATGTTAAAAATAAATACATATTGAAGCTCTGTGAGTCTTCACACCAGTTTGTTCCACAAGGAGCGTAGCTGACGGTTCAGTCAATAGATGGCGCTGTTATGGTGGTCTTGGCAGCTTTTGTGGGAAACTTTCTACCTTTCCCCTAAAATGTTGGTGTTGAGTCAACGAGGTGCCCGGCCCGCCTTCACTCCTCAGTTTGTCCTCTGTTGTGTGTGTGGGACCTTCTCTCATACTTTACCTGTTGTTAAAGGTTAGTTGTTATATGCTGCTGCCAAATATTCATGATTTCTGTGGAAGTTAGTTTGTTTTCTTTATACAGTTTCGGCTTAATATACTTAAAATATCCGTGTTTGTAAGTAAGTACTTATATGATTTAATGCTAATATATTGTTTAATTTAGCTACCTATAATCTTCCGATGAGGACCTAATAAATATTTTAAAAAGGCTTCTGAACTATGCCTAATTAGTGGCTTCTTTAAAGTTCTGTCACGTTCTCCACAAGTATGTACCGATCATTGAACACAATGTGAAGACACCGAGCACATGGTATTGGCCTTATTTACTTTTCTCGCTTTAGGGAAGCAATAAACTAAAGATTTTCTTCACTTGAATAAGACTTTAAAGCAATTAAATGCTTTCAAACAATTAAAGTTGCCACAAAATGCGTTAATAATCATACTTGTAGGGACATGGTTAGGCTTCACAATACTCCTGTGCCGCCCCCCCCCCCTCTTTTTTTTCCCGTTAACTTTCAAACGCATACATTGACTTAAACTGTAATATACCCATAATTTGCCATACTAAGACTTCTGAAGAGTACTTTTTCTTAGTCATGCATTCATTGTCTAGCCGGTTTGTGAAAGAATTGGGTATTAACGTAATTTCTCTTCTGTTTTAGAGTAAATCTAATGGCTTTAATAATGGTAGCTAGTAACGCATCTGACTTCTAATGAAACTGTTTTCTTCCATACAGATGGCGGTACTTGCTCTACTCTTCCTCGGTTGTATCGCCCAGGTAATAACATTTTTCCTGTAATTTTGGAGATATAACAAAACAAAAAAAAAAAAAAAATAAGAAATTGCTCCTCAACAGATCCAGGGACAGGCATACCAATCTTACGGCACCCACGCGCCCCTGCCAATCGTCACTCCTACAACCTCCACCGTCACTACTGAGGTTGGTAGCATAGCGTTTACTTTATTAAATTTTACTAACATGTTAATTTACTTTAACATTGGTAATGTTGTATAATATTGCAGACAACCCTGACCCACACTCTGCGGGAGACTACCACCTCTGACGTCTGGGTTACTGAGCAGACAGCGATCACCCTGACGGTCACCCAGACAACCACACAATGGGAGTTTGTTCCCCAGCAGCCACAGACGGTGACCTCTGTGATAAGGGTCACCTCCACACCGGTAGTGTTTGTGACGGCTACGGTGGGGGTCTACCCAGTGAGCACAATGGTCTCTGCCTACAGTCAGTTCGTCACCACAACAGATACGGTTAAATACTGGCAGACCATCACCCACGTGGCTGTCACTCACGAGGTAACCATGTAGTCTTGAACTTGTGGCAGTGTTAACTTGATTATACACACTTCAGTCATGTTGAGCTACCTCATCCCTATGTTATTTTACCTCGATAAACTTATTTAAACTCTATATTAAATTTCAATCATGTTTATTTGCAGATCCAGACGGTCCCTGTGGTAACTACACAAGAACTCGTCCAGGAAATAATAACTACCATCACTCAAATAGTAACCACTACAATTACTTCCACCACCGCCAGATATTATGCTTAATGTATTGTACGTCTTGATTGAAATAAAATCACATAGGTGATTAATGTTTTAGTTCATCAATCATATTGTAAATTTTTCCTAAATTTTTAGATCTAACTTACTATGCAACGAAGGGCAGATACACATCTTACCGTGCATACCATAGTTGTCACTGCTACTACAGAACAATAAAGGGTGTACATTTAACGTGCAGCCGCTCGCTTTGTTAAAGACGCGTTGTCATGTGAAATTTAATAGGCATGCCAATGACGATCGAAAAATAAGCTTGATGGAATAACGGCCCCCTCGCATAGAAATGTTAGTGCATAAAATCGAATGCATCCTATAGTTTTTTAATCAATGGGTAGTCAGAATGCATAAGAGATTCAGGATTTTGTATTTGGATACAAACCCACTCATAATGACCTCGGCCCAATTAACATGTTAGTTGACTTGGACCTTGGTATCTCCTGCATATTGTAAATAACATTAGTCCGAATATTACTCCCAAAGGCGTAAAACACTTTGAACAGTTTTGAATAGAAAGAAATTCTAATGGGAGGCATATAACGTAAGACAGTCTTTGCCAAAATTGGGTTGGGATACTGTTACCTGTGGGGACAAGATTATTACCTGCTCGATAGTACTGGGCAGGAACTTTGTGGTGCTCTTCCACAACACTGATTGCCTGGTTATTATAAAATTAATATCCGTTGGCATGAGGCACCTGGAACGTTTGGCTTAATATAAAAAAAAACCCTCTCCCTGTCTGGCCCGTTGCTGCAGTAAGGGGGCTTGGTGGGCGGCTGCCGGAGTGTGATGCTCATAGGATAGAGCTGTCCTTTTGTGGCCTTATACTCCTGCTGCTATCCTCTAGTATTGTGCTGGACAACTTTTCCTTTTTTCTTTAGTTTTTTCTTCCCCCCCCCCCCCCTCTCTGGTATCTGCTTGTCGTTTCCTGCCGACCTTTTGCTTGTTTTGGTTATCCCTATAGACTTCTATTTTGACGCCTGGGTGCTTGAGGAGGCATACTCTTGCACCCATAGAACTGTAGTACCCAACGTCTCGAGCGAGGGGGAATCTTTTATTGTCAATCTCCCTTTCGTCGCTGAACCCGATCTCGATGGACTGGACGGTTCTTAAGGTGGCGTTCCTGGGGCGTATACTCACGACGCACCCCAGGGGGGGGGCCCCGGCATGATCGGCAATAGCTTCCTGTTGGGTGTCCTGCCTCTAATTGTGGCTCCATGGTGGGTATGGAGGCACATACCAACCATGGACATCCTCGAATCCTTTGCGATCCTCCTTCCTATCCTTCTCCATCTATTGACTCTCCCCCGCTGCCTGTCGGTGCAGGCGGATGTCCATCGCTCTCCTAACGGCCGTCGTGTGCTCTCGTTCAGCTTCTGTTGAGGCGCTGGAATCCATTGCCCGGTATGTAGTTGCTGAGACACCGGTCTCTTTACGTCGGAAGTGTAAGCCTGGCTCCTTCCTCCTCCCCAGCAGGTAAGAAGGCTTCGGTTTCTTCCTCGGCCCTTACTAATGGCTCTATTGCTCCTTCCCCTCCCATTTCAGTGGTTGCGCCCCCTGTTCCTGCTATGGAGGTTTTTTTGGCCCCTGCTTCCCTCTCGGTTGCTGCCCTTGCTGAGGAGCGCTCCCCTCTTTCTACTCCCCTTCTTCCTGCTGCTGTCCTTGACTGCTCTTCTCGGTTGCCTCCTCCTCTTCCTCCTCCTCCGGACCCCGCCCGTCCACCTCTGGTCTGTTCTCATGCTTCCTTCCCTCTGTCTTTGCTGTTTACCCATGCCCCCTAACCCTGACTTTGCAGACCCTGATCCCGACCCTGATATTCTTTAACGTGCTGTGGTGCTCTTTCACCTTTGTTTCTTGTTCTGTCCTTTCTCGTCGCTGTCTATTCTTCAATGGAACGTTCGAGGTTATTACGCCAATTTCCTTTTATCTCCAGCTTCTGATTTTGCGGTTTTCGCCCCTTTGTCTCTCTCCAGGAGCCGATGCTTGGTGCTCGTCCTGGTCGCTTTCGTGACTATTCCTTTCTCTTCCCCCCCCCCAGCTGTTGCTGGGGCTTAAAATTCTTCTGCTCTCTTGATTCGCTCTGATGTTCCCTTTGTCCCCTTAATTCTGCCTTCTCACCATTGTTCTGCTGCTCGTATCTTTATGGGGAAATGGTACACAGTTTGTTCCATTTATCTCCCCCCCTCCCCCGGAGAGTCCCGCTTTCTCTTCCTGATCTGAAACTCCTCCTGGACTCTGTGCCGAAGCCTGTGCTGCTGCTGGGTGACTTCAATTGTCATTTTCTTTGGGGTGACGTTCTGACGAATACCCGGGGTCGCCTTCTTGAGCCGTTTCTCCTCTCTTCTTCCCTGTCTTCTGAATTCTGGTGAGCCCACTCATTTGAACTCTCGGACTCGCACCCTTTCTTGTCTTGATCTTTCTCTCTGCTCTTCTCTTTACTCAGATTTCACATGGCAGGTTCTTGATGACCTCCATGGAAGTGATCATTTCCCTATCCTTGTTTCCTTCTCTTTTCGCCCTTCTCTCTCTTTCCCTAGGTAGCAGTTTGCTAAGGAGGACTGGACCCTATTTACCCTCAGTGCTGCTCTCTGACCTCTCCCTTCTGCCTCTCTCTCGCGCTCTCCTCCATTTTCATGACACTCTTCAACGCTGCCCTCCGCTCTATTCCTCGCTCTTCCTCTCGAGGTCTACGGAAGTGCGTTCCCTGATGGAATACGGACTGTGCTCGGGCTGTCACAGGCTGCACGCTTACAGCGAAGAGGCACCGCAGTAGGCAGACGACCGATTCTTTTCTTTCTTTCGGAGAGCGAGGGCGGTGGCCCGTAGGGCCATCCGTACGGCTAAACGTGAATGTTGGGCATCTTGTGTCTCAACAATTATGTCGGAAACTCTCCTGCTCCAGATCTGGAAGCGTATCCGCAAGATAGCGGGCAAGTTCGTTCCCGATGTTTCACCGGTCCTTCACCTCCATGATACAATGGAGGTGAAGGACCTGCCTTATCCTGTGGCGGACCCGTTGCAGGTCGCTTCCGTACTGGGTTCCCACTTTTCTTCTGTTAGCTCTGGTCTTCATCTTCCCCAATCTTTCCTTCTTCGTAAACCTGTCCTTGAGTCTCGTCCTTTAGATTTCTGCCCCCTCCCCGCTCAGCTCGTTGTCGCCGTGTGGGGGCTTAGTGGGCGGCTGCCGGAGTGTGATGCTCCTTGGGACAGTCCTCTGTCCTTTTCTAGCCTTGTGCTCCTGCTGCCGACCTCTCCAATTCTGCTGGGCATCTTTTCCTTTTCCTTCTGTTTCGTTTTTCTCCCCCCTCTTCTCCTATCTGCTTGCCGTTTCCTACCGACCTTTTGCTCGTTCTGGTTCTTCCCTTGGACTTCTTCTATTTTGACGCCCGGGTGCTTGAGGAGGCATACTCATGCACCCGTAGAACTGCAGTACCCGACGTCGAGAGCGAGGGGAACCTTTTATTGTCAATCCCCACTTCGTCACTGAACCCGATCTCGACGGACTGTCGGTTTCTTAAGGTGGCGTTTGTGGGGCGTATACTCGCGACGCACCCCTAAGAGGCCCCGACAAGATCGGCGATAGCTTCTTGTTGGGTGTCCTGCCTCTAATTGTGGCTCCATGGTGGGTGTGGGGGCACATTCGTGAGTGAATTCTTTCTTTCGTCAAGATGATTACCCCTGCTTCGGCTTCTTCTGGTTTACCTTCTCAGGCTCGTGGGGTGGGCGACCAAGCCCCCGAGTCGGTCCGTATTGGAAGACCGGGCTCTGTAGCCTCCGCTGCATTGGGCCCCGACCTTGCTCCTCCTTTGGCCTCTCTGACTCCTTCCTCTGGCTCCCCTCCCTCCTCTGTGGTTGGGTCGAGCCCCAAGCCCCCAGTGGTGACTACCTCGTCCCCTGGCGCGGCTCCTTCTCTAGTTGTAACTACTGCGCCTTTTGACCCCTCTCTCTCTGGGGGTTCCCACCGCCGTCCTCGTCACGGCCGCCCTCGCTCGATTCCTTCCAGTTCTGCTACCTATCAAGCCTTGTTTGGTCCCGCTTCGTGGGCCAAATATTTTGATCTCCTCCCTCTTGATTCTGCGCCTCCTGACGATTTCTCCCTCCATCGACATCTCATTGATTCCGTGGATGCCTCCATTACTTTCAACCCCACTCGTCTCGGTACACGTGTCGTTGCTGCTTCTTCTCAGGATGCTGCTTCCCGCTTGGCTGCCTTATCCTGCCTTGGCGAGACCCCCGTTCGGGTCTCGAAGAACGTTCAGTTGAATGCCAGTGTTGGCACTATTTTGCTCCCACCCCATGTTGCGACCGGTGTTCGGGACCTGCGCGACTGCCACGACGATATTCGACATATCCTCGCTGCCCAGGGCCACTCTATTCTCCAGGTGGACACGTTTACTCGTCCCCCTCGTGGTAGTCGCCGTCAACCCCTCCGGGTTGTGAAGATTACCTTTGATGGTAGGACCCTTCCACCCTCTGTCATTCTTGCTGGTGCCAGGTGCTCTGTCCAGGAGTACATTCCTTCTCCTCGGCTCTGCAACAAGTGCTGGAGGTTTGGGCATGGTGCCTTCCGCTGCTCCGGGACTGTCTCTCTCTGTCCTTTGTGTGGTGGCGAAGGTCACTCTAAGTCGGAGTGCGCTTCTCCCCAGGCTCATTGCCTCAACTGCGGTGAGGCCCATCCTACCTTCTCCCGTGCGTGTGTCCATTACAAGCTTGAGGCAGCCGTCCTCAACTTGAAGCACCGGGAGCGTTTATCTTTTCCTGAGGCGAGGCGCCAGGTTCGCCGGCTCCCGCCTTATGCTAATATCTCTTATGCTCGCGTGTTGCGCTCTTCCTCTCCTCATCCTTCCCGCCTTCCTCAGACTCACAACCGTTTCCGGGCCTTGGACCCTGAAGCGCCCACTGCCCCCTCCTCTGTCCCTATGGGTTCTCTCCCGAAGGATCCTCCTCCTGGTCCTCTGTCTGGGGTTCCCCTTCCTTCTACCCGGTCTGTCGTGTCTTCTGTGTCTTCTTCCTCGTCCCCCTCCGATCCTCCTTCCCATCCTCTTCCTCCATCTATCGGCTCTCCCCGCCGCCTGTCGGTGCGGGCGGATGTCCATCGCTCTCCTAACGGCCGTCGTGTGTGCTCTCGTTCGGCTTCTCCTGTTGAGACACTGGAATCCGTTGCCCGGTACGTAGTTGCTGGGACACCGGTCTCTTTAAGTCAGAAGCGTAAGCCTGGCTCCTCTCCTTCCTCTTCCCCGGCAGGTAAGAAGGCTTCGCTTTCTTCCTCAGCTCCTCCTTCTGGCTCTGTTGCTCCTTCCCCTCCCGTTTCAGTGCTTGCGCCCCCTGTTCCTGCTATGGAGGTTTCTTTGGCCCCTGCTTCCCTTTCGGTTGCTGCTCTTGCTGGGGTGCGCTCCTCTCTTTCTACTCCCCCTCTTCCTGCTGCTGTCCTTGACTGCTCCTCTCCGTTGTCTCCTCCTCCTCCTCCTCCTCCTCCTCCTCCGGACCCTGCCCGCCCACCTCTGATCTGTTCTCCCGTTTCCTTCCCTCCGTCTTTGCTCAGTTTACCCATGCCCCCTAACCCTGACTTTGCTGACCCTGATCCCGACCCTGATATTCTTTAACGTGCTCTGTTGGTCTTTCGCCTTTGTTTCTTCCTTGTTCTCTGTTTTTGTCCTTTCTCTTCTCGTCGTTGTCCATTCTTCAATGGAACGTTCGAGGTTATTACGCCAATTTCCTCGAACTCCAACTTCTGGTTTCGCGGTTTTCGCCCCTTTGTGTCTGTCTCCAGGAGCCAATGCTTGGTGCTCGTCCTGGTCGTTTTCGTGACTATTCCTTTCTCTCCCCCCCCCCCAGCCATTGCTGGGGCTTCTAATTCTTCTGCTCTCTTGATTCGGGCTGATGTTCCCTTTGTTCCTTTACTTTTTCCTTCGCCTCTCAATTGTTCTGCTGCTCGTATCTTTGTGGGGAAATGGTACACAGTTTGTTCCATTTATCTCCCCCCGAGTGTCCCGCTCTCTCTTCCTGATTTGAAACATCTCCTAGACTCCTTGCCGGAGCCTGTGCTCCTGCTGGGTGACTTCAATTGTCGTCATTCTCTTTGGGGTGACGTTCTGACGAATACCCGGGGTCGCCTCCTTGAGCCGTTTCTCCTCTCTTCTTCCCTGTCTCTTCTGAATTCTGGTGAGCCCACTCATTTGGACTCTCGAACTCGCACCCTTTCTTGTCTTGATCTTTCTCTCTGCTCTTCTTCTCTTTACTTAGATTTCACGTGGCAGGTTCTTGATGACCTCCATGGAAGTGATCATTTCCCCATCCTTGTTTCCTTTTTCTCTTTTCGCCCTTCCCTCTCTTTCCCTAGGTGGCAGTTTGCTAAGGCGGACTGGACCCTATTTTCCCTCAGTGCTACTCTCTCTGACCTCTCCCTTCTGCCCCTCTCTCGCGCTCTCCTCCTTTTTCATGACACTGTCTTCGACGCTGCCCTCCGCTCTATTCCTCGCTCTTCCTCTCGGGGTCCACGGAAGTGCGTTCCCTGGTGGAATGCAGACTGTGCTTGGGCTGTCCGCTGTAAGCGTGCAGCCTGGAAGAAGCACCGCCGTAGGCAGACGACCGATTCTTTTCTTTTCTTTCGGAAAGCGAGTGTGGTGGCCCGTAGGGCCATCCGTACGGCTAAACGTGAATGTTGGGCATCTTATGTCTCGACAATTACGTCCGAAACCCCTCTGGCCCAGATCTGGAAGCGTATCCGCAAGATAGCGGGTAAGTTCGTTCCCGATGTTTCACCGGTCCTTCACCTCCATGATACTCTTGTGGCGGACCCGTTGCAGGTCGCTTCCGAACTGGGTTCCCACTTTTCTTCTGTTAGCTCTGGTCTTCATCTTCCCCAATCTTTCCTTCTTCGTAAACCTGTCCTTGAGTCTCGTCCTTTAGATTTCTGCACTCATCTTCAGCTTCCCTATAATGATCCCTTCTCTCTCTCTGAACTTCGTTCTGCCCTGGCCCTCTGCGGTTCTACGGCGGCGGGCTCCGATGGTATTCATTATGAGATGCTTCGCCATCTCCCTCCGAGCACGTCTCAGTATTTACTGAGTCTGTATAATCGGATCTGGGAGTCGTCGTCAGTCCCTGAGGACTGGCTCGATGCCGTTGTCCTCCCTGTTCGCAAACCGGGGTCTCTGGGTGCTTCCCCTAAGGACTTTCGCCCTATTGCTCTCACAAGTTGTGTCTGCAAACTCTTTGAACGTATGGTTAACGTTCGTCTGATGTGGTTCCTGGAACACCATCACCACCTCTCCCCTTCTCAATTTGGTTTCCGCAAGTGCCGCAGCACGACAGATGTCCTGGTGAACTTGGAGGTCTATATTCGTACTGCTTTTGCTGCGAAGACCTCCATTGTTGCCGTCCTTTTTGACCTAGAAAAGGCTTACGACACCACTTGGCATTATCATATCCTATCTCAACTTCATTCTTTTGGCCTTCGTGGTCATCTCCCTCTCTTTCTCCGCAGCTTCCTCCCTCGTCGTTCCTTTCGGGTGCGCCTTGGTACCGCTCTGTCTCCCTCTTTTCAGCAATACGAAGGTGTGCCCCAGGGTAGTGTTCTGAGCACTACTCTTTTTCTGGTTGCCCTCAATGGTCTTCTTTCCTCTCTTCCTTCTGGTGTCTTCTCCGCTCTCTATGTCGATGATCTTACCCTTTGTTGTCAGGGTGATGATTCGCCTCTCCTTCAACGCCGGCTTCAACTTGCAATTGATGCCGTGTCGTCTTGGGCCACAGGTCATGGCTTCAAGTTCTCTACTTCTAAGACTTGTGCCATGACTTTTACGCGGAAACGGGTTGTTCTTCGTCCCTCTTTGTCACTTTATGGTCATCCCCTTGAATACAAAGATTCCGCGAAGCTTTTGGGGTTATTCCTTGACACTCGTTTGTCTTGGCCTCCCCATATCTCTTACCTCCGTGTTGAGTGCTCTAAGGCCCTTACCCTCCTTCGGGTCTTGTCCCATACTTCTTGGGGGGCAGATAGGCGCACTCTCCTTGCTTTACATTCCTCTCTCGTCCTGTCTAAGCTCGATTATGGTTGCCCTGCTTACTCGTCTGCTTCTCCTTCTACTCTTCGCCGTCTTGATGCTTTGCACCATACTGGGTTGCGCCTCAGTTCTGGTGCCTTTCGTTCGACTCCCGTCCTTAGCCTGTATGTTGACACTGGCTTCCTGTCTCTCCAGGACCGCCGTGATCGCTACTGTCTTCGTTATCTTGCGCGGTCCTTGCAACATCCTTCCTCTCGCCTCTGTCGTGCTTTAACTTTTACCCCTCCTGCGGTTCCTGTTCCCCTTCACCACCTCCCTCTTTCTGTCCGGTTATCTCGCCTACAGGATTCTCTTTCCGTTCGTATTTCTGATGTTTCTCCTCGTGTTGTTCCTTCTTTGCCGCCGTGGAGGGTCCCTCTTCCGCGGTTTTGTACATCCTTGACTCGTATCACTAAAGCTTTTACCCCTCCTACGGTTCTAAAACGCCTTTTCCTCGAGCACTTTTCTTCTCACTCCCGCTCCGTTTCTGTCTTCACCGATGGGTCTAAGTCAGCGGACGGTGTTGGCTACTCTGTTGTTTTTCCTGCTCGCACTTATATGTGTCGCTTGCCTCCGGAGACTAGCATCTTTACAGCGGAACTTTATGCTATTCTCTATGCTCTTCGTCTCCTGCTTTCTCGTTGTCAGTCTTCCTTTGTGGTTGTTGTTGACTCTCGTAGTGCCCTCATGGCTCTCGGGTGCTTTAATCCAGTTCATCCAGTAGTTGTCGAGATCCAGCATTGGCTGTTTCTCGTTCACAGTAAATTTAAGTCGGTTGAGTTTTGTTGGGTTCCCAGCCATATTGGTGTGTCTTTAAATGAGCGTGCGGATGCTGCTGCCAAGGAAGCTGTCCGCTCTTGTCCCATCTCTCGCAAAGGCATTCCGTATTCCGACTTTTACCCGGTTATCCATTCCTCAGTCCTTACCCGTTGGCAGGCTTCTTGGTTGTCTGTTACTAGTAACAAGCTACGTACTCTTAAATGTTGTGTTTCCTCGTGGCCGTCCTCCTTCCACCGTAACCGGCGGTGGGAAACAGCTCTGGCGAGGTTGCGTATTGGCCATACTCGCTTAACCCATGGTCACTTGATGGAGCGCCGCCCTGCTCCTTATTGTCCTAGTTGCATTGTCCCTCTTACGGTCGTGCATGTCCTTCTTGAATGTCCTGACTTCCAGGACAAGCGTGTGTCTTGCTTTCCGACCGCCCCTCGCGGTCACCTGTCCCTCGATAGCATTCTTGGTGACTCGGATACTTTTGATATCGTTCGCCTTATGCGTTTTTGTTCTCGTATTGGCATCCTTGGTGATATTTAGCGCCCTCTGATTATTTTGCGTACTTGATGGTGCTACATAGCCTTCCCGGTTTGGTGCCTTCTTTTGATAATTACTTACTTACTTACGACTTGGCGGTATCATATTCTATCTCAACTTCATTCTTTTGGCCTTAATGGTCATCTCCCTCTCTTTCTACGCAGCTTCCTCTCTCGTCGTTAATTTCGGGTGCGCCTTGGTACCGCTCTCTCTGCCTCTTTTCAGCAATACGAAGGTGTGCCCCAGGGTAGTGTTCTGAGCACTACTCTTTTTCCTGGTTGCCCTCAATGGTCTTCTTTCCTCTCTTCCTTCAGGTGTCTTCTCCGCTCTCTATGTCGATGAACTTACCCTTCGCTGTCAGGGTGATGATTCGCCTCTCCTTCAGCGCCGGCTTCAACTTGCAATTGATGCCATGTCATCTTGGGCCACCGATCATGGCTTCAAGTTCTCTACTTCTAAGACTTGTGCCATGACTTTTACGCGGAAACGGGTCGCTCTTCGTCCCTCTTTGTCACTTTATGGTCATCCCCTTGAGTACAAAGATTCCGCGAAGCTTTTGGGGTTATTCCTTGACACTCGTTTGTCTTGGTCTCCCCATATCTCTTACCTCCATGTTGAGCGCTCTAAGGCCCTTACCCTCCTTCGGGTATTGTCCCATACTTCTTGGGAGAGGATAGGCGCACTCTCCTTGCTTTACATTACTCTCTCGTCCTGTCTAAGCTCGATTATGGTTGCCCTGCTTACTCGTCTGCTTCTCCTTCTATTCTTCGCCGTCTTGATGTTTTGCACCATACTGGGCTGCGCCTCAGCTCTGGTGCCTTTCGTTCGTCTCCCGTCCTCAGCTTGTATATTGACACTGGCTTCCTGTCTCTCTGGGACCGCTGTGATCGCTACTGTCTTCGCTATCTTGCACGGTCCTTGCAGCATCCCTTCTCTCGCCTCTGTCGTGCTTTAACTTTTACCCCTCCTGCGGTTCCTGTTCCTCATCACCACCTCCCTCTTTCTGTCCAGTTATCTCGCTTACAGGCTTCTCTTTCCGTTCGTATTTCTAATGTTTCTCCTCGTGTTCCTTCTTTGCCCCCGTGGAGAGTCCCCCCTTCCACAGTTTTGTACATCCTTGACCCGCATCACTTAAGCTTTTACCCCTCCTATGGTTCTAAAATGCCTTTACCTTTGAGCACTTTTCTTCTCATTCCCACTCCGTTTCTGTCTTCACTGATGGGTCTAAGTCTGCGGAGGGTGTTGGCTACTCTGTTCTTTTTCCTGATCGCACTTACATGTGTCGTTGACCTCCGGAGACTAGCATCTTCACAGCGGAGCTTTATGCTATTCTCTATGCTCTTCGTCTCCTGCCTTCTCGTTGTCAGTCTTCCTTTGTAATTGTTGTTGACTCTCGTAGTGCTGTCATGGCTCTCGGGTCCTTTAATCCGGTTCATCTACTAGTTGTCGATATCCAGCTTTGGCTGTTTCTTGTTCACAGTAAATTTAAGTCAGTTGAGTTTTGTTGGGTTCCCAGCCATACTGGTGTCTCTTTCAATGACGTGTGGATGCTGCTGCCAAGGAAGCTGTCCGCTCTTGTCCCATCTCTCGTAAAGGTATTCCATATTCCGACTTTTACCCGGTTATCCATTCTTCCATCCTTACCCATTGGCAGGCTTCTTGGTCGTCTGTTACTGGTAACAAACTATGTACGTCTTAAATGTGGTTTCCTCGTGGCCGTCCTCCTACCACTGTGACCGGCGATAGGAAACGGCTCTGATGAGGTTGCGTATTGGCCATACTCGCTTAACCCATGGTCACTTGATGGAGCGCCACCCTGCTCCTTATTGTCCTAATTGCATTGTCCCTCTTACGGTCGTGCATATCCTTCTTGAATGTCCTGACTTCCAGGACGAGCGTGTGTCTTGCTTTCCGACCGCACCTCGCGGTCACCTGTCCCTCAATAGAATTCTTGGTGACTCGGATACGTTTGATATCGTTCGCCTTGTGCGTTTTTGTTCTCGTATTGACATTCTTGGTAATATTTAGCGCCCTCTGATTATTCCACACATTTGATGGTGCTACATAGCCTTCACGGTTTGGTGCCTTCTTTTGATAATTACTTACATCCGAAAAATATGCTTGATGGAATAACTGCCCCCTCACATAGAAATGTTAAAGATTGCTTAAAAAATCAATTGCTTCCTATAGTTTTTTAATCAATGGGTAGTCAAAATGCACAAGAGGTTCAGGATATTTTATTTGGATACAAACTACCAACTCGTTATGACCTCTGAGCCCAATTAACATGTTAAAGTTGACCTGGACCTTGGCATCTCCTGCATATTGTAAATACCATATTGGTCTGAATACTTGGTTCGAACAAATTACTCCCAAAGGACTAAAACTACACTATGAAAGGTTGTTTCGAATGGGAAGAAATTCTAATGGGCGGCATATAACGTAAGACAGACTTTGCCAAAATCAGGTTGGGATACTGTTACCTGTGGGGACAAGACTAATCTCCCTCTCTTGAGCATTCGAGCCGGTAATACTGGGCAGGAACTTCTTGGTGCTCTTCCACAACACTGATTACCTGGTTATTTTATAAAATTAATATCTGTTGGCATGAGGCACCTGGACCGTTTGGCTTAATAAAAAAAAAAAATGCCCCCTCCCTGTCTGGCCCGTTGCTGCCGTGAGGGGCCTTGGTGAGCGGCTGCCGGAGTGTGATGCTCATGGGACAGAGCTGTCCTTTTGTAGCCTTTTACTCCTGCTGCTGTCCTCTCTAATTGTGCTGGACAACTTTTCCTTTCGTTTCGTTTTTATCCCTTCTTTATAATTGCTCCCTGCTGACCTTGTTCCTGTTTTGATCATTCTTTTGGACTTCTATTTTGACGCCCGAGTGTTTGAGGAGGGACTCTTGCACCCGTAAAACTATAGTACCAAATGTCTCGAGTGAAGGGATCATTTTATTGTCAATCTTCCTTTAGTCACTGAACTCGATCTCGACGGACTGAAGAATCTTAAGGTGCCGTTTTGTGGGGCGTAAACTCTCGACGCACCCCTAGGGGGTCCCGGCAAGATCGGCAATATGTCTCTTGTTGGGTGTCTTGCCTCTAACTTGTGGCTCCGTGGTGGGTGTGGGGGCACACTCGTGAATGAGTTACCTCGTTTTTGTCAAATAATGTTCCTCTAGTACCCTCTCAGGCTCGTTGGGTGGGTGACCAAGCCCCAGAGTCGGACTGTGTTGGAAGACCGGGCTCAAGTATAACCGTTGCGTTGGGACCTAGCCTTGCTCCTCCTTTGATCCTCCTGACTACTCTCCTCAGCTTTCCTACCTTTGGTTAGGTAGAGCCCCAAGCCCCCAGTGTTGACCACTTCGTCCCCTGGTATGGCTCGGTCTCTGTGACAACTGCACCTTTTAACCCTTCTCTGGGGGTTCTCAATTTCATCCTTGCCACAGCCGCACTCGTTCGATTCCTTTCCATACTGATGCGTATCAAGCCCTGTTTGGTCCTGCTTCATGAGCCAAATACCTTGATCCTCTCCCTCTTGATTCCACGCCTCCTGACGATTTCTCCCTCCATAGGCACTTTGTTGGTTCAGTGGATGCCTGTTACCTTCAACCCCACCACTCTCGGTACAGGTGTCGTTGCTGCTGCTGCGCTGGATGTAGCCACCCGCTTGGCCACCTTATCCTGCCTTGGCGAGACCCCCAGTTCGGGTGTCAAAGAACGCTCGGTTGACTGTCAATGTTGGCACTATGATCCTCACTCAATGTAGCAACAGGTGTTCGGAATCTACAGGACTACCACGAAGATATTCGGCATATCCTAGAAACCCAGGGCCATTCTGTACTCCAGGTAGACTTTTACTCGTTCCCCCCTCGTGGTTGTAGCCGTCAACCCTTTCGGGTTGTGAAGACAGGACCCGAAAAGGTAGGACGATGGTAGGACCCTCCTGCCCTGTCATTCTTGCTGGTGCCCCCCTCCGTGGTGCCTCCTTGCTGTGGTGAGGGGCTCCCGTAAACCTCCCTGGGACCAGTGTGGGTTGCCTATGGCCTCCCCTTTGGGTGGTGTACGTGCTGAAGGGCACCATGTAGGGTCTTGCGGGTGGCCATCGGACCACCCGCTGGAGGGGTCGCCTGTGAGAGGCCGCTCTGAGTGGATAGTTGGGTGTCCAGGCTGGGGTGATAGGGGGACTGGGGTCTTAGCACCAGTGTGGGAGAATGAACGAAGTAGTAGGACTCCCCTGTTGAAAAGGGGGAGCACTGCTGGGGACGACACACCCTTCCTGCACTGGCCCGCGCTCGGCCTTCCTGGCTGCCCTGGTAGGTGGTATCTCCTTGGTTCCAGGTCCCATCCCTTATATATTGGTTTACTGTATGGATGACTACTTGACTTCTTACCCAGGCTCATGGGGTGGGCGACCAGGCCCCTGAGTCGGACCGTCCTGGAAGACCGGGATCTGTAGCCCCCGCTACAGGACGTGGTTTAGGCCCAGACCTGGACTCTTCCTCCTTGCTCCCCTCCCACCTCTGTGGTTGGATCGAGCCCTAAGCCTGCTGTAGTGACCGTCTCGTCCCCTTGCACGGCTCCATCTCTTCTTGTGACTACTGCACCTTTCGATCCGTCTCTCTCTAAGGGTTCTCATCGCCGTCCCTGCTACAGCCGTTCTCGTATGCTCCCTTCCCATCCTACTTCGTTCCATGCTTTGTTTGGTCCTGCTACGTGGACTAAGTATTTTGACCTCCAATCTTTGGATTCAACTCCTCCTAACGATTTTTCCCTTCATAGGCATCTTGTCGATTCCGTGGATGCCTCTGTCACCTTCAACCTCACTCGTCTTGGTACCCGTGTCATTGCTGCTACTTCTCAGGATGCGGCCACTCGCTTGGCCGCCTTATCCTGCCTTGGTGAGACCCCAGTTCGGGTCTCGAAGAACACTCGGTTGAATGCCAGTGTTGGCACTTTTCTCCTTCCGCGCCATGTTGCGACCGGAATTAGGGATCTCAAGGACTGCCACAAGGATATCAAGCATATCCTCGAGGCCCAGGGTCTTTCTGTCCTCCGGGTGGATACATTTACTCGTCCCCCTCGTGGTCATCCCCATGTGCCCATTCAGGTTGGGAAGGTTACCTTTGATGGTAGGTCCCTTCCGCCCTCTGTCATTCTTGCTGGTTCCAGATGCTCCGTTCAGGAGTATATTCCATCTCCTCGGCTCTGCGGTAAGTGCTGGAGGTTAGGGCATGGTACCCTCAAATGCTCTAGTCCTGTCTCTCTCTGTCCCCTGTGTGGAAGCGAGGGTCACTCTAACTTGGAGTGCACTTCTTCCCAGGCCCGCTGCCTCAATTGCGGTGAGGCCCACCCTACCTTCTGCCGTGCGTGTATTCGTTACAAACTTGAGGCGGCTGTCCTCAACTTGAAGCACCGGGACCGTTTGTCTTTTCCTGAGGCTCGGCGCCAAGTTCGTCGTCTCCCCTCTTTCGCTGGTGTCTCCTATGCTCGCGTGGGGCACTCTTCCTCTCCTCGTCCATGCCGCCCTCCTCAGTCTCACAACCGTTTCCGAGCCTTAGACCCAGACACGCCCACCACCGCCTCCCCTGTTTCCCTCCTGTTCTGTCCCGAAGGGTCCCCTTCCTGGTTCTCTGTCTATGGCTCCCCTTCTTTCTACTCAGTCTGTCACGTCTCCTGTGTCTTCTTTTTCCTCTCCCTCTAGTCCTCCTTCCCGTCATTCTCCTCCATCTCTTGGCTTTACTCGCCGCCTAACTGTGCGGGCCGACGTCCATCGCTGTCCTGATGGTTGTTGTTCGCTCTCGCTCTTCTTCTCCTATCGAGACGCTGGAGTCTGTTGCCCAGTACATTGTTGCTGGGACGCATGTATCTTTGAGTTAGAAGCGGAAACCTGGCTCCTCTCCTTCCTCCTCCTCCCCTGTTGGTACGAAGACTTCGCTTTCTTCTTCACCCTCTATCTCTGATTCTATCGTTCCTTCCCCTCCCGCTTCGGTGGTCGAGCCCCCTGTTCCTACTGTGGGGGTTTCTTTAGCCCCCAGTTCCATCTCGGTTACTGCCCTTGCTGAGGTGCGCCCGCCCTCTTTCTGCCCCTCCTCCTCCCCTTCCTCCTCCTCCCCTTCCTCCTCCTCCAGACCCTGCTCGTCCACCTCTGGTCTGTCCTCCTGCTTCTTTCCCTCCTTCTTTACTCAGTTTACCCATGCCCCCTAACCCTGACTGCGCTGACCCTGATCCTGACTCTGTGCTTTTTTAGCGTGCTGTGTTCCTTCTTCACCTTTGTTTCTTCTTTGCTCTCTGTTGCTCACCTCTCTCTCTTTGCTGATGTCTTTTCTTCAATGGAACATCCGTGGTTTTTACGCCAATTTCCTTGACCTCCAACTTCTCATTTCACAGATTTCGCCCCTTTGTGTCTGTCTCCAGGAGCTGATGCTTGATGCTCGTCCTGGTTGCTTCCGTGGCTTTTCTTTCCTCTCCCCCCGCCCCCCACCAGCGACAACTGGGGTCCATAAATTCTTCTGCTCTCTTGATTCGCTCCGATGTTTCCTTTGTCCCCTTACTTTTTTCCTCGTCTTTCCACTGTTCTGCTGCCCGTGTCTTTGTGCGTAGCTGGTACACGGGTTGTTCCATTTATCTCCCCCCACTGTCCCACTTTCTCTTCCCGATCTTAAATATCTCCTAGACTCCTTACTGGAGCCTGTGCTCCTGCTGGGTAATTTCAGTTGTCGTCATGCCCTTTGGGGTGATGTGCTAACAAATACCCAGGGTCGCCTCCTTGAACCTTTCATCCTCTCTTCTTCCCTGTCCCTTCTTAATTCTGGTGAGCTCACTCATTTGGACTCTCAGACTCGCTCCCTTTCTTGTCTCGATCTTTCTCTGTGCTTGTCATCCCTTTCCTTAGATTTCGGGTGGCGGGTCCTTGATGACCTCCATGGTAGTGACCATTTTCCTATCCATGTTTCTTTTTTCTCTTTTCGCCCTCCTCTCTCCTTCCTTAGGTGGCGGTTTGCGCAGGCTGACTGGCGCCTCTTTACTCTCCGTGCTACTATTTCCGACCTCTCCATTCTGCCTCTCCCTCGCGCCCTCCTTCTTTTTCATGACACTGTCTTTGACGCTGCCCTCCACTCTATTCCTCGCTCTTCCTCTCGGGGAACGCGGAAGTGCGTTGCCTGGTGGAATATGGACTGTGCTCGGGCTGTCCGCTGTAAGCGTGCAGCCTGGAAGAGACATTGCCGCCGGCAGACAGTCGAGTCTTTTCTTTTGTTTCGGAAGGCGAGTACAGTTTCCCGTAGGACCATCCGTGCGGCTAAACGTGCTTACTGGGCTTCTTATGTCTCCACCGTTACGTCCGAAACTCCTCTCCCACTGGTCTGGATGCGTATCCGCAAGATTGCGGGTAAGTTCGTTCCTGATGTCTCACCGGTCCTTCGGCTCCATGGTGCTCTTGTGGCGGACCCGTTGCGGGTTGCAACCGAACTGGGTTCCCATTTCTCCTCTGTTAGTTCTGGTTCTCGTCTCCCCCAATCCTTCCTTCTTCGTAAGCCTGTTCTTGAATCTTATCCTTTAAATTTCTATACTTATCTTCACCTTAACTATAATGATCCCTTCTCTCTCTCTCTCTGAGCTTCAGCCTGCTATAGCCCTTTGCGGGTCTACGGCAGCGGGCTCCGATGGCATTCATTATGAAATGCTTCGCCATCTCCCTCCGTGCACGTCTCAGTATTTACTGAGTCTGTAGAATCGGGTCTGGGAGTCGTCGTCGGTCCCTGAAGACTCGATGCTGTTGTTCTCCATGCTCGGAAAGCAGGGTCTCTCGGGTCATCCCCCAAGGACTTCCGCCCTATTGCCCTCAGGAGTTGTGTCTGCAAGCTCTTTGAACGTATGGTTAACGTTTCGTTTGATGTGGTTCTCAGGACAGTCACCACCTCTCCCCTTCTCAATTTGGTTTTCGCAAGTGCCGCAGCACAACGGATGTCCTTGTGAGATTTTTTTCTACGCCTACCTCCCTTAGGAGGAGGACTACAAGTTTAAAGTCTGCTCGCGGCAGTTAAGCATGAGTCCAATAGAAAAAGGAAAAGCTGGAGCAAACCGCCAGGCCTCCACCACCAAGGGTGAAAACCTGTCCACAATTGGCCGCTGGCTCCTCCTAGTTAAACAGGACGTTAAAACTAATAAAGGGTAACCGACGGGTTCTCACAATCAAATATTTATATTTGACGTGGTGCTATGAATTGGAATTCGAATTCCCAAGAACAGCCGTCATATCAAGATCACATCAACATTTAATCGTAATATGCAGAAACATTGGGTGGAAAAATATGGTTGAAGGGTTGACATCAAAGACTGTTTTCTATAACATAACAATTTATTAATAACAAGAGACTAACTACTACATTACCGAGTTTACGTTACGTTAATGTCCATCCAGTGGCACGATAACAAACAGCTAAATAGCAACCCTTGCTGTGCGGCTGCATACTGAACTAACCTGAGCACAGGTGTGCCCACTGATGACGCAATATTGCAAATCAAAAGAAAATGTCACAGACTAAGTTACACCACAGCGAATGGTTACGTTATTGTTCATCCAGTGGCAATTGCAACACAGCTATTCAACAGCCCCTTGAGAAGTGACAGCAGGCTCCATCTTGCTGACACTTCGGGCTGACAAGTGAACTAACTAAACAATTATGCCCACTGAAGACACAAGCATGCAATCAATAGTGTCACTGGCTTCCCTGACAGCTTAATCTAATCACAAGCTTAAGGGTCCTCCTTCCAAACAGGAGTGACCCCCGTAACTAGGCGGGTAGTCCAACAGTGACTCCCCCTATCACAACCCAGTGTGAACACTCTTTGCAACTCCCTACAAGAAGTTGCACTGTAAACAGTAAACAAAGTCAGGCAAGGTGGGATTCTGGGACACAGCTCCACAAATCCCTAAATTACTCTACTCTCGTCACCAGACGACAACCAAAAGAAATTGCCTTAATCAATTACTACATTGATTAAGTGATTAATTACGTTAATTGATTGATCACAAGCAGTCAGCAACAAAGTACTACATTAATCACAACAATTGTCTCTCACTAGACAACAACATGATGGTACTCTACGTTAATCATCAACACTTGTTTCTCTCAATACAAGTCATCTCTGCTAACAATAACTCAAACTCTAATATTACATCACACTTGACTCCTAACAAGTATTCAGTGAGTAATTCTTAATTAAGGTCAAACGGACCACTAATTACATCCCCATTGAGTTACGTTGAGTAAGCCTACCCTAACTTGGTAGCTTCTCAACAGTCGGTGTCAAAAATTACTAGTGAGTGTTAATTACCCTAATTAACTCCGAGCAATTAATTAACTGTCACCAGGACCGATAATTAATCATCCATAAATACGTCTCACTACGCACTGCCTCAGCAGGTTTCATCAAACACTGTGAATTCACGGGAAAGGAGTTAATTACCCTTAATTAACATGAGTGTAATTAATCCACTGTTCTCAGACAGGATATGATTAATATAACGATTTATGCTAGCTCCATGACCTCGCTTTACCGAGTCATCTGAGTCCTCCAGACTCCAGACGTTAATTACTCCCCTAATTATCATGAACCACTAATTGCTATACCCCAGAAAGGTAATTAGTCCCGAGCAAATTCCGTTAACACAAATACTGACAGACTGACAGATCCTCTCCCACTACGTGAATTCATGATGAGAAGGCTAATTACATAATTAGCTAGAGTGGTCAATTAGTTGTCACACGGACAATTAATTGCTCCCGAGACGTATCTCACTCAAGCTCATCACTGTTCTCCCATAACAGCTCTCACTCACTCAACAATAAGTGTGCACCCCTTATCCAGTTAATTACCCCTATCTAATTAACTCACTGAATCCTTAACTCCTCAGGATTTAGTGACACAACTTAAAGAAACAAAGTAACCCCAGTGTTACATAGGTCACACTACAATGGCATGCAACAACACAAATGCACTGCCCACATACGGTTGCGGCTACTGCAACTCGTTAATTACTGTGCCCACACAATAATGACACACGGTTGTGCAACAACAAGAGTATACCAATATTACTGCCCCCCTTATCTTGCAACCGTTGCAAAGGACTACTGTGAACACACACTTACCTCAGCAAGGCAATTAACCAATCAACTGCCTTAAGTCTCATTAAGTACTGTGAATTCCCCTGAATAATCCTAGAGGTCCCTTAAACCCTCAACACAGCTCCCAGGGCAGCAATAACGTATAAACTGATAACACTGCACAAACCTGCAATATAATGATGCCGTCAGCATACCCCACATGCTAATGACATCATTAGGCAATCAGTCAGCAATCACATCTACTGACTCACCACACAACACAGTACATAAAACATGCAAATGAACACAAAGAAATGGCATTCACATAATCAATGAAAATTATATCATCAGGTAAATGTATCTCTAACTACACAGACCTCAGGGTACCCTACCTACCTACCTTGAGGCTACCTTGACTACCTAGACTACCTACCCACTGACATCCCTGCAACATAATGATTATAATTTTACATGCTGGTACTCCATCGCACTAATCCAGTTTGACCGATTATATAGAATCGACAACTGGATCATTTATATGGTAAATCTCTACACTGACCGGTTACATACTCGAGTCAGTCTACACACTTATACTTTATATAACTACAGTGTGGTCCCGTGTACAACATCCATCTCCAGGTACCGCCCTACCAGTCACCTGGACTTGCCACTGACAGCTGTCACTCAGCTGCTTCCCTCACTGTAACACTTTTATTGTACTCACGGCTCTGGGTATTCACCACAATCCTTTTCCTGGTCACTACCTCTCTGGCTGTAAACACCTAGCCCAGCTCCTCGTGCGAGGTGTGGCTCTAGAATGTCCAGGGAAGGTGGCCTAACGACGTGGCCCTAAGGGGTGGCCACGGGTAGCGCATGACGTCATTGCACCCCACCCGGCTGAGCTGGTGCGCTGTGGTGGGGTGGGGGTTTGGCCGCGCGGGGGACCTGGATGGGTGGCCCCCCCTCCTCCCAGGCGGCTGGCCAAAGTGGGCCCCGCGGGCGGTTCCGCAGGCGGCCTGGGGCGCCTCAGCCCAGCTGGCTGCCTGCGCCTGCAAGCATACACACCTGGATGGGAGATCACTTTACACCCATCATCAGCATGCTCGCTCGAACACTTGGGTGACAATGACCGGCGGCGTCACCACATGGACGCCGCCTAGCGGAATTCAAAGTCCAACAGGGGTCTGTAATCTCACCACAATTACACTGCCCTGATTCCACCTATTGTCCATCAACACTAGACAGGTTATTTGAACCACCTGTTACACCATGAGGCTCTGCCAGCTGCCTCATGGGTGCCCACTGTCTCTGAGGCTATTTTAATGGTCCTTCCGTACCTCATCGGCCCCAAATTTCACGAAAATTGGGTCTAGACACAACCCGGGATGGCAGGAGTGCCATCCCTGCTGGACAACACGGTAACGACAGCGATTAACGGGGTGGAGGTGGCCCACACCCACCTCCACCCAGCTACGTCCTCCACCTGCTACCCAGCTCAAACTGACGATTTCGCGGGCTAGGGAAACTCAAAATGCCAATATCTCCCCCCTACTTTGTCTTGACCAATCAGCAGGAAGCCAGCACACCACCATGGTGCCGCTTCCAATAACAGCAGTTCGCGCCAAAACACAGCTCGGAGCAGAGGTGCCTAACGCAATCACAGGCCTCACTCACCCTCAGGCGTCCCGTGACGTCACAAGGAGGGGGAGGCCTAAAGACAGTGGCGCAATGTCTCACATGGTGGGGGGGGGGCAACGTTCACCCCACTTTCCCCCCCACCTCTAACAGTTTGAGAGTCAAGTACCCCATATACCACTTCGCTCTCACCTCTCATCCTATTTCACAGAAACAGGAAAATTTCTGTAATTCGCTCTACAGAGCATTCACAGACTTCTAGCCAGTCCCAAACAACAGTTCTTAACATAAGCTTTCATTTAACACCCCACAAGTATATGTTAGTTTGAAAGCTTCAGGTTCTAGAGTCCCTAGAGCGACTAGCCTAATCTAGAAACTAGGAAAACTAGCTGAGGGAATCTTTATTCCCTCACAGTCCTGGTGAACTTGGAGGTCTATATTCGTACTGCTTTTACTGCGAAGACCTCCGTTATTGCGATCCTTTTTGACCTGGAAAAGGCTTACGACACTACCTGGCGGTATCATATTCTGTCTCAACTTCATTCTTTTGGCCTTCATGGGAATCTCCCTCTCTTCCTCCAGAGCTTTTGTCGCTCTTGCGTCGTTCCTTTCGTGTGCGGCTTGGTACTGCTCTCTCTGCCCCTTTTCGGCAGTATGAGGGTGTACCCCAGGGTAGTGTTCTGAGCACTACTCTTTTTCTACTTGCCCTCAACTGTCTTCTTTCCTCTCTTCCTTCTGGCGTCTTCTCTGCTCTCTATGTTGATGATCTTACCCTTTGCTGTCAGGGTGATGATTCACCTCTCCTTCAACGCCGGCTTCAACTTGCGATTGATGCCGTGTCGTCTTGGGCCACCAATCATGGCTTCAAGTTCTCTACTTCTAAGACTTGTGCCATGACTTTTACTCGGAAGCATGTCTTTCTTCGTCCCTCTTTGTCGCTTTATGGTCATCCCATTGTGTACAGAGATTCCGCAAAGCTTTTGGGGTTGGTCTTTGACACTCGTTTGTCTTGGTCGCCCCATATCTCTTACCTCAGAGTTGAATGCTCTAAGGCCCTTAACCTACTTAAGGTTTTGTCCCATACTTCTTGGGGAGCGGATAGGCGCACGCTCTTCTATTTGCACACCTCTCTTGTCCTGTCTAAACTCGATTATGGTTGCCCAGCATACTCTTCTGCTTCTCCTTTTACTTTTCGCTGTCTTGATGCTATGCACCATACTGGGTTGCGTCTCGGCTCTGGTGAATTTCCTTCGACTCCCGCCCTCAGTTTGTATGTTGACACTGGCTTTCTATCTCTTCAAGACCGTCGTGATCGCTAATGTCTTCGCTATCTTGCACGGTCCTTACAACATCCTTCCTCTATCTTCTGTCGTGCTTTGACTTTTCCTCCTCCTGTAGCTCCTGTTTCTCTTCATCGTCTGCCACTTTCTGTCCGGTTATCTTGCTTAAAGGATTCTCTTTCTGTTCATATTTCTAATGTTTCTCCTCATATTGTTCCTTCCTTGCCTCCGTGGAAAGTCCCCCTTCCCAAGTTTTGTACGTCTTCCTTGACTTGTATTACTAAAGCCTTTACCTCTCTTACAATTCTGAAAAGCCTCTTCCTTGAGCACTATTCTTCGCACTCCCACTCTATTTCCATCTTCACCGACGGGTCTAAGTCTGCGGACAGTGTGGGCTACTCTGTTGTTTTTCCTGACCGTACTTATATGTGTCGCCTCCCTTCGGAGGCTAGCATCTTTACAGCAGAACTTTATGCTATTCTCTATGCTCTCCGTCTCTTGCTTTCTCATTCTCGTTCCTCCTTTGTGGTTGTAGTTGACTCTCGTAGTGCCCTCATGGCTCTAGGGTCCTTTAATCCTGTCCATCCGGTGGTCATCGAGATTCAACATTGGTTGTTTCTTATTTCTAGTAAATTTAAATCAGTTGAGTTTTGCTGGGTTCCCAGCCATATTGGTGTTTCTTTCAATGAGCGTGCAGGTGCTGGCGCTAAGGAAGCTATCCGTTCTTGTACCATCTCCCGTGAAGGTATTCCTTATTCCGACTTTTATTCTGTTATTCATTCCTCCATTCTTGCAAAGTTGGCAGGGTTGTTGGTCCTCTGTGGTTAGTAACAAGCTGCATACTCTCAAACATAGTGTGTCCCCGTGGCCCTACTCCTACTACCGTAACCGGTGGTGGGAAACTGCTTTGGCACGGCTGCGGGTTGGCCATACTCGCTTAACCCATGGTCACCTAATGGAGGGCCGCCCTGCTCCTTATTGTCCGAATTGCGTTGTCCCTCTTACAGTTGTGCATGTCCTTGTTGATTGTCCTGACTTCCAGGACGAGCGTGTGTCTTGCTTTCCGACCGTCCTTTGCGGTCACTTGTCCCTTGATAGAATTCTAGGTGAATCGGACACTTATGATATCGTTCGCCTTATGCGTTTTTGTTCTCGTATTGGCATTCTTGGTGATATTTAGCGCCCTCTGATTATTTCGCACTTTGTTGGTGCTACATAGCCTTCCCGGTTTGGTGCCTTCTTTTGATAATTACCTTACCTTACCTTCTGTAGATTCCAAACACCTGTTGCTACATTGAGTGAGGAGAATAGTGCCAACATTGGCATTCAACCGAGCGTTCTTTGACACCCGAACTGGGGGTCTCGCCAAGGCAGGATAAGGCGGCCAAGTGGGTGGCTACATCCAGAGCAGCAGCAGCAACGACACGTGTACCGAGACGGGTGGGGTTGAAGGTAACAGGCATCCACTGAACCAACAACGTGCCTATGGAGGGAGAAATCTTCAGGAGGCGTGGAATCAAATGGGAGATGATCCAGGTATTTGGCCCATGAAGGAGGACCAAACAGGGCATCAGTATGGAAAGAAATCGAACGAGTACGGCTGTGGCAAGGACGGATTTGAGAACCCCCAGAGAAGGGTTAAAAGGTGCAGTTGTCACAACCAGAGACCGAGCAGTGCCAGGGGAGGAGGTGGTCAACACTGGGGGCTTGGGGCTCTACCTAACCACAGAGGGAGGAGAGCTGAGGAGTGTAGTCAGGAGGGTCAAAGGAGGAGCAAGGCTAGGTCCCAATGCAGCGGTTTTACCGAGCCCGGTCTTCCAACACAGTCTGACTCTGGGGCTTGGTCGCCCACCCCACGAGCCTGAGAGGGTACAAAAGGAACATTTGAAAAAAAAACAAGGTAACTCATTCACGAGCGTGCCGTCACACCCACCACGGAGCCACAATTAGAGGCAAGACACTCAACAAGAGACGTATTGCCGATCTTTCCGGGACCCCCTAGGGGTGCGTATTGAGTTTACGCCTCACAAGCGCCACCTTTAGAATCTTCAGTCCGTCGAGATTGGGTTCAGTGACGAACGGAAGAGTGGCAATAAAATGGTCCCCTCACTCGAGACATTGGGTACTATAGTTTTACGGGTGCAAGAGTGCCTTCTCAAACACTGGGGCATCAAAACAGAAGTCCATAAAAATGTTCAAAACAAGAACAAGGTCAGCAGGGAACAATTATGAAGTAAGTAAGTAATTATCAAAAGAAGGCACCAAACCGGGAAGGTTATGTAGCACCATCAAATGTTCAGAATAATCAGAGGGCGCTAAATATCACCAAGGATGCCAATACGAGAACAAAAACGTATAAGGCAAACGATATCAAAAGTATCCGAGTCACCAAGAATTCTATTGAGGGACAGGTGACCGCGAGGGGCGGTCGGAAAGCAAGACACATGCTCGTCCTGGAAGTCAGGACATTCAAGAAGGATATGCACGACCGTAAGAGGGACAATGTAATTAGGACAATAAGGAGCAGGGCGGCGCTCCATCAAGTGACCATGGGTTAAGCGAGTATGGCCAATATGCAATCTCGCCAGAGCTGTTTACCATCGCCAGTTACGGTAGTAGGAGGACGGCCACGAGGAAACACAACACTTAAGAGTATGTAGTTTGTTACCAGTAACAGATGACCAAGAAGCCTGCCAACGGGTTAGGACGGAGGAATGGATAACCGGGTAAAAGTCGGAATATGGAATACCTTTACGAGAGATGGGACAAGAGCGGACTGCTTCCTTGGCGGCAGCATCCGCACGCTCATCTAAAGACACACCAATATGGCTGGAAACCCAACAAAACTCAACCGACTTAAATTTACTGTGAACAAGAAACGGCCAATGCTGGATCTCGACAACTACTGCATGAACCGGATTAAAGGACCCGAGAGCCATGAGGGCACTACGAGAGTCAACAACAACTACAAAGGAAGACTGACAACGAAAAAGCAGGAGACGAAGAGCATAGAGAATATCATAAAGCTCCGCTGTAAAGATGCTAGTCTCCGGAGGTAAGCGACACATATAGGTGCGATCAGGAAAAACAAGACAGTAGCCAACACCGTCCGCAGACTTAGACCCATTGGTGAAGACAGAAACGGAGTGGGAGTGAGAAGAAAAGTGCTCAAGGAAAAGGCGTTTTAGAACCGTAGGAGGGGTGAAAGCTTTAGTGATGCGGGTCAAGGATGTACAAAACCACGGAAGGGGGACTCTCCACGAGGGCATAGAAGGAACAACACGAGGAGAAACATTAGAAATGCGAACAGAAAGAGAATCCTGTAAGCGAGATAACCGGACAGAAAGAGGGAGGTAATGAAGAGGAACCGGAACCGCAGGAGGGGTTAAAGCACGACAAAGGCGAGAGGAAGGATGTTGTAAGGACCGCGCAAGATAGTGAAGACAGTAGCGATCACGGCAGTCCTGGAGAGAAAGAAAACAGTGTCAACATACAAGCTAAGGACGGGAGTCGAACGAAAGGCACCAGAACTGAGGCGCAACCCAGTATGGTGCAAAGCATCAAGACGGCGAAGAGTAGAAGGAGAAGCAGACGAGTAAGCAGGGCAACCATAATCGAGCTTAGACAGGACGAGAGAGGAATGTAAAGCAAGGAGAGTGCGCCTATCTGCCCCCCAAGAAGTATGGAATAAGACCCGAAGGAGGGTAAGGGCCTTAGAGCACTTAACACGGAGAAGAGAGATATGGGGAGACCAAGACAAACGAGTGTCTAGGAATAACCCCAAAAGCTTCGCGGAATCTTTGTATTCAAGGGGATGACCATAAAGTGACAAAGAGGGATGAAGAACAACCCGTTTCCGCGTAAAAGTCATGGCACAAGTCTTAGAAGTAGAGAACTTGAAGCCATGACCTGTGGCCCAAGACGACACGGCATCAATTGCAAGTTGAAGCCGGCGCTGAAGGAGAGGCGAATCATCACCCTGACAGCAAAGGGTAAGATCATCGACATAGAGAGCGGAGAAGACACCAGAAGGAAGAGAGGAAAGAAGACCATTGAGGGCAACCAGAAAAAGAGTAGTGCTCAGAACACTACCCTGGGGCAAACTTTCGTATTGCTGAAAAGAGGCAGAGAGCGCGGTACCAAGGCGCACCCGAAAGGAATGACAGGAGAGGAAGTTGTGGAGAAAGAGAGGGTGATGACCACGAAGGCCAAAAGAATGAAGTTGAGATAGAATATGATATCGCCAAGTGGTGTCGTAAGCCTTTTCCAGGTCAAAAAGGACGGCAACAACGGAGGTCTTCGCAGCAAAAGCAGTACGAATATAGACCTCCAAGTTCACCAGGACATCTGTCGTGCTGCGGCACTTGCGGAAACCAAATTGAGAAGGGGAGAGGAGGTGATGGTGTTCCAGGAACCACATCAGACGAACGTTAACCATACGTTCAAAGAGTTTGCAGACACAACTTGTGAGAGCAATAGGGCGAAAGTCCTTAGGGGAAGTTCCCAGAGACCCCGGTTTGCGAACATTGAGGACAACGGCATCGAGCCAGTCCTCAGGGACTGACGACGACTCCCAGATCCGATTATACAGACTCAGTAAATACTGAGACGTGCACGGAGGGAGATGGCGAAGCATCTCATAATGAATACCATAGGAGCCCGCCGCCGTAGAACCGCAGAGGGCCAGGGCAGAACGAAGTTCAGAGAGAGAGAAGGGATCATTATAGGGAAGCTGAAGATGAGTGCAGAAATCTAAAGGACGAGACTCAAGGAGAGGTTTACGAAGAAGAAAAGATTGGGGAAGATGAAGACCAGAGCTAACAGAAGAAAAGTGGGAACCCAGTACGGAAGCGACCTGCAATGGGTCCGCTACAAGAGTATCATGGAGGTGAAGTACCGGTGAAACATCGGGAACGAACTTACCCACTATCTTGCGGATACGCTTCCAGATCTGGGCCAGAGGAGTTTCGGACGTAATTGTCGAGACATAAGGTGCCCAACATTCACGTTTAGCCGTACGGATGGCCCTACGGGCCACCGCACTCGCTTTCCGAAAGAAAAGAAAAGAATTGGACGTCTGCCTACGGCGGTGCCTCTTCCAGGCTGCACGCTTATAGCAGGACAGCCCGAGCACAGTCCGCATTCCACCAGGGAACGCACTTCCATGGACCCTAAGAGGAAGAGCGAGGAGTAGAGCAGAGGGCAGCGTTGAAGACAGTGTCATGAAAAAGGAGGAGAGCACGAGGGAGAGGCAGAAGGGAGAGGTCAGTGAGAGCAGCACTGAGGGTAAATAGGTTCCAATTTGCCTTAGCAAACTGCCACCTAGGGAAAGAGAGGGAAGGGCGAAAAGAGAAAAAGGAAACAAGGATGGGGAAATGGTCACTGCCATGGAGGTCAAGAACATGCCACGTTAAATCTAAGTAAAGAGAAGAAGAGCAGAGAGAAAGATCAAGACAGGAAAGGGTGCGAGTCCGAGAGTCCAAATGAGTGGGCTCACCAGAATTCAGAAGAGACAGGGAAGAAGAGAGGATAAACGGCTCAAGAAGGCGACCTCGGGTATTCGTCAGAACATCACCCCAAAGAGAATGACGACAATTGAAATCACCCAGCAGGAGGACAGGCTCCGGCAAGGAGTCCAGGAGGTGTTTCAAATCAGGAAGAGAAAGCGGGACAATCGGGGGAAGATAAATGGAACAAACTGTGTACCATTTCCCCACAAAGATACGAGCAGCAGAACAATGGAGAGGCGAAGGAAAAAGTAAGGGGACAAAGGGAACATCAGGGGGGGAGGGGAGAGAAAGGAATTAGCCACGAAAACGACCAGGACGAGCACCAAGCATCGGCTCCTGGAGACAGACACAAAGGGGCGAAAACCGCGAAATCATACGTTGGAGTTCGAGAAAATTGGCGTAATGACCTCGAACGTTCCATTGAAGAATAGACATCGACGAGAAGAAAAAGGACAACAACAGAGAACAAGGAAGAAACAAAGGCGAAAGAGGAACATAGCACGTTAAAGAATATCAGGGTCGGGATCAGGGTCAGCAAAGTCAGGGTTATGGGGCATGGGTAAACTGAGCAAAGACGGAGGGAAGGAAGCGGGAGAACAGACCAGAGGTGGGCGGGCGGGGTCCGGAGGAAGAGGAGCATTCAAGGACAGCAGCAGGAAGAAGGGGTAGTAGAAAGAGGGGAGCGGACCTTAGCAAGGGCAGCAACCGAGAGGGAAGCATGGACCAAAAAACCTCCATAGCAGGAACAGGGGGCGCAACCACTGAAATGGGAGGGAAAGGAGCAATAGAGCCATTAGTAGGGGCAGAGGAAGAAAGCGAAGCCTTCTTACCTGCCGGGGAGGAGGAAGGAGAGGAGCCAGGCTTTCACTTCTGACGTAAAGAGACCGGTGTCCCAGCAACTACGTACCGGGCAACGGATTCCAACGTCTCAACAGAAGCTGAACGAGAGCACACACGATGGCCGTTAGGAGAGCGATGGGCATCCGCCTGCACCGAGAGGCAGGCGGGGGGAGAGTCAATAGATGGAGAAGGATGGGAAGGAGGATCGCAGGGAGACGAGGAAGACACAGGAGACATGACAGACCGGGTAGAAAGAAGGGGAACCCCACACAGAGGACCAGGAGGGGGACCCTTCGAGACAGAACTCAAAGGAACATGAGGAGGGGGCGGTGGGCATATCAGTGTCCAAGGCCCGGAAACGGTTGTGAGCGAGGAAGGTGGGAAAGACGAGAGGAGAGGAAGAGCGCAACACGCGAGCATAAGAGACTGTTAGCATAAGGCGGGAGCCGGCGAACCTGGCACCTCGCCTCAGGAAAAGATAAATGCTCCCGGTGCTTCAAGTTGAGGACGGTTGCCTCAAGCTTGTAATGGATACAGGCACGGGAGAAGGTAGGATGGGCCTCACCGCAGTTGAAGCAGCGAGTATGGGGAGAAGTGCACTCCGACTTAGAGTGACCTTCACCCCACACAAAGGACAGAGACAGTCCCAGAGCAGCGGAGGGCACCATGCCCAAACCTCCAGCACTTGTTACAAAGCCGAGAAGGAATTTACTCCTGGACAGAGCACCTGGCACCAGCAACAATGACAGAGGATTTAAGGGTCCTACCATCAATGGTGATCTTCACAGCGCAAAGGGGTTGACGGCGTCGACCACGAGGGGGACGAGTAAACGAGTCTACCTGGAGGACAGACTGGACTTGGGCATCAAGGATATGCCGAATGTCATCGTGGCAGTCCTGCAGATTCCGAACACCGGTTGCAACATGGGGCGGGAGGAGAATAGTGCCAACACTGGCATTCAATCGAGCGTTCTTTGAGACCCGAAAAGGGATCTCGCCAAGGCAGGATAAGGCAGCCAAGCGGGAAGCAGCATCCTGAGAAGGAGCAGCAATGACACGTGTACCGAGACGAGTGGGGTTGAAGGTAACAGACGCATCCACGGAAACAAGATACCGATGGCGGGAGAAATCGTCAGGAGGCGCAGAATCAAGAGGGAGGAGATCAAAGTATTCGGCCCATGAAGCAGGACCAAACAAGGCCTGATACGCAGTCAGCACGGGAAGGAATCGAGAGAGTAGCGGCCGTGGCGCCGACGGCGTTGAGAACACCCAGAGATATAGGGGTCAAAAGGCGCATTATTCACAACGAGACTTAGCCGCACCAGGGGACGAAGTGGTCACCACTGGGGGCTTGAGGCTCGACCCAACCACAGAGGGAGGGGGAGCTGGGGAAAGAAGTCAGGACGGTCAAAGGATACCTTGAGGTTCTTCCGGGGCTTAGCGTCCCCGCGGCTTGGTCGTCGACCAGGCCTCCTGGTTGCTGGACTGATCAACCAGGCTGTTAGACGCGGCTTCTCGCAGCCTAACATATGAGTCACAGCCTGGTTATCAGGAGGAACAAGGTTGGGGTCCAAAGCACCGGGGGCTACAGAGCCTGGTCTTCCAATGCAGGCCGACTCAGGGGCTTGGTCGCCTACCACATGAACCTTAGAGGGTACAACAAACATTCAACGACAGATGTAGAGAAAAATTCATCCACGAATGTGCCTCCATACCCACCATGGAGCCACAATTAGAGGCAGGATACCCAACAGGAAGCTATTGCCGATCATGCCGGGGCCCCCCCTGGGGTGCGTCGCGAGTATACGCCCCACGAACGCCACCTTAAGAACCGTCAGTCCATCGAGAGCAGGTTCAGCGACGAAAGGGGGATTGACAATAAAAGATTCCCCCTCGCTCGAGACGTTGGGTACTACAGTTCTATGGGTGCAAGAGTACGCCTCTTCAAGCACCCAGGCGTCAAAATAGATGTCCAAAGGGATAACCAAAACAAGCAAGAGGTCGGCAGGAAACAAGCAGATAGAAGAGGGGGAAGAAAAACGAAACAAAAGGTAAAGGAAAAGCGATCCAGCACTATTAGAGAAGACAGCAGCAGGAATGCAAAGCTACACAAGGACAGAGGACTGCCCAACGGAGCATCACACTCCGGCAGCCGTCCACCAAGCCCCCCCTCACGGCGCCAACGGGCCGGGTGGGGAGGGGGGGAACAATTATGAAAGGATAAAGACGAAACAATAGTATTGTGCTGGACAACTTTTCCAAGAGGACAGCAGCAGGAGTATAAGGCCACAAAAGGACATCTCTATCCCATGTGCATCACACCCCGGCAGCCGCCCACCAAGCCCCCTTATGGCAGCAACGGGCCAGACAGGGAGACTGTTTTTTTTATATTAAGCCAAACGTTCCAGGTGCCTCATTCCAACGGATATTAATTTTATAATAACCAGGCAATCAGTGTTGTGGAAGAGCACCAAAGTTCCTGCTCAGTATTACTGGCTCGAATGCTCAGGAGAGAGTAATCTTGTCCCCACAGGTAACAGTATCCCAACCCAATTTTGGCAAAGACTGTCTTACGTTATATGCCGCCCATTAGAATTTCTTCCAATTCAAAACTATTCTTAGTGTTTTACGCCTTTGGGAGTAATATTCGGACTAATGTTATTTACAATATGCAGGAGATACCAAGGTCCAAGTTAACCAACATTTTAATTGGGCCGAGGTCATTATGAGTGGGTTTGTATCTAAATAAAATGTCCTGAATCTCTTATGCATTGACTACCCATTGATTAAAAAACTATAGGATGCATTCGATTTTATGCAATCTAACATTTCTATGCGAGGGGGCCGTTATTCCATCAAGCTTATTTTTCGATAGTCATTGGCATGCCTATTAAATTTCACATGACAACGCGTCTTTAACAAAGCGAGCGGCTGCACGTTAAATGTACACCCTTAATTGTTCTGTAGTAGCAGTGACAACTGTGGTATGCACGGTAAGATGTGTATCTGCCCTTCATCGCATAGTAAGTTAGATTAAAAATTTAGGAAAAATTTACAATATGATTGATGAACTAAAACATTAATCACCTATGTGATTTTATTTCTATCAAGACGTACAATACATTAAGCATAATATCTGGCGGTGGTGGAAGTAATTGTAGTGGTTACTATTTGGGTGATGGTAGTTACTATTTCCTGGACGAGTTCTTGTGTAGTTACCACAGGGACTGTCTGGATCTGCAAGTAAACATGATTGAAATTTAAAAGAGTTTAAATAAGTTTATCGAGGTAAAATAACACAAAGGGATGAGGTAGCTCAACATGACTGAAGTGTGTATAATCAAGTTAACACTTTCACAAGTTAAAGACTACATAGTTACCTCGTGAGCGATAGCCACGTGGGTGATGGTCTGCCAGTATTTAACCGTATCTGTTGTGGTGACGAACTGACTGTAGGCAGAGACCATTGTGCTCACTGGGTAGACCCCCACCGTAGCCGTCACAAACACTACCGGTGTGGAGGTGACCCTTATCACAGAGGTCACCGTCTGTGGCTGCTGGGGAACAAACTCCCATTGTGTGGTTGTCTGGGTGACCGTCAGGGTGATCGCTGTCTGCTCAGTAACCCAGACATCAGAGGTGGTAGTCTCCCGCAGAGTGTGGGTCAGGGTAGTCTGGAATATTACACACATTAACAATGTTAAAGTAAATTAACAAGTCAGTAAGATTTAATAAAGTAAATGCTATGCTACCAACCTCAGTAGTGACGGTGGAGGTTGTAGGAGTGACGATTGGCAGGGGCGCGTGGGTGCCGTAAGGTTGGTATGCCTGTCCCTGGATCTGTCGAGGAGCAACTTTAGTCTAAAAAAAAAAAAAAAATTTAATATCTCCAAAATTACAGGAAAAAATGTTATTACCTGGGCGATACAACCGAGGAAGAGTAGAGCAAGTACCGCCATCTGTATGGAAGAAAACGGTTTCATTAAAAGTCAGATGCGTTACTAGCTACCATTATTAAAGCCATTAGATTTACTCTAAAACAGAAGAGAAATTACGTTAATACCCAATTCTTTCACAAACCGGCTAGACAATGAATGCATGACTAAGAAAAAGTACTCTTCAGAAGTCTTAGTATGGCAAATTATGGGTATATTACAGTTTAAGTCAATGTATGTTGGAAAGTTAACGGGGAAAAAAAGGGGGGGGGGCTCACAGGAGTATTGTGAAGCCTAACCATGTCCCTACAAGTATGATCATTTATTATTAACGCATTGTGTGGCAACTTTAATTTTCTGGCAGCTTTAATTGTTTGAAAGCATTTAATTGCTTTAAAGTCTTATTCAAGTGAAGAAAATCTTTAGTTTATTGCTGCCCTAAAGCGAGAAAAAAAAGTAAATAAAAAGGCCAATACCATGTGCTCTTGTGTCTTCACATTGTGTTCAATGATCGGTACATACTTGTGGAGAACGTGACAGAACTTTAAAGAAGCTACTAATTAGGCATAGTTCAGAAGCCTTTTTAAAATATTTGTCTTCCGTCAGGTCCTCATCGGAAGATTATAGGTAGCTAAATTAAACAATATATTAGCATTAAATCATATAAGTACTTACTTACAAACACGGATATATTAAGTGTATTAAGCCGAAACTGTATAAAGAAAACAAACTAACTTCCACAGAAATCATGAATATTTGGCAGCAGCATATAACAACTAACCTTTAACAACAGGTAAAGTATGAGAGAAGGTCCCACACACACAACAGAGGACAAACTGAGGAGTGAAGGCGGGCCGGGCACCTCGTTGACTCAACACCAACATTTTAGGGGAAAGGTAGAAAGTTTCCCACAAAAGCTGCCAAGACCACCATAACAGCGCCATCTATTGACTGAACCGTCAGCTACGCTCCTTGTGAAACAAACTGGTGTGAAGACTCACAGAGCTTCAATATGTATTTATTTTTAACATTTCAAATAAATGTTTGCGTTTCTATTTTATAATATTAAAATATTAATTTTATTTGCAGCCTTTCTATCGCATTACTGACTATTAGCAAAAAATAAAAGTTTTCCTTAGAATATTTTCTTTAGTCTTAATATATTAAATCATAAGTAATTCTAGCACCGTAATCCAAAATGTATGAAATAAAGAGGAGTACGGGTGAAAAATAAAATTATTTACCACCCAAGGCCAACACTCCCATATTGAGAAATAACACCGTGGGCTTTAATTCACATATTCACCACCCTAGGTCTTCACTCACATATTGAGAAATAACACTGTAGCCTCAAAGATTATATTTACAACCATCTGCCTACTTGTCTCCACTATTACAGTTGACACTCCTCTCCCTCAGATCTGGAAGAAAATCCCTAAGATAGTGGGTATGTTTGTTCCAGTTATCTCGCCAGTCAAGTTCAAGTACGTTTATTGAGACAATAATATGTTTCTAAAGTAGCTTAGGCTATTTCTAACTTTACCTCTGTGGTTCTGTTGTGGCGAGTCCGGTGTCGGTCGCATCCAATATTGGTTAGCCTGTTAGCTCCGGTTTTCATCTTCCTCCCTTTTTTTTACTCGGAAACCCCCTCTTGAATCTGGTAGCTTAGATTTTCGTTCACATCTCCAGTTTCCCTATAATAATTTTTTCTCTCCCGGAGTCACACATGACTCCAGTTTTGCTCTAGGCCCTCTGCAGTTCTAAGGCAGCGGGCACAGATGACATTACTTATGAGAGGTTTCACTTTCTTCCTCTATGGACATTTAAGTTTTTACTGAATATTTATAACCGTATCTGGGAGTCGTCGTCAGTCCCCAAGGAACAGTTTGAGGTTATTCATCCTATTTGGAAACCAGGTTCTCTTGGAACATCACGTTAGGACTTCCTCCCCATTGCTCCAACGCGTTGCATCTGCAGACTTTTTGAACGTATGGTCCATGACCGTTTGATGTGATTGTTGGAACACTATCACCACCTCTCGCCTTCTTAATTTGGCTTTCTCATGTGTCGCAGCACGACTGATGTCCTCGTGATTTTGGAGGGCTATATTCGTATTACCTTTGCTGCGAAGACCTCCGTTGTTGCTGTCCTTTTTTTCCTGGACAAAGCGTATGACACCACCTTGAGATACTGCATTCTGACCCAATTCCGTCCTTTTAGCCTTTATGGTAATCTCCCTCTCTTTCTACAAAGCTTCCTCTCTAGTCGTTCCATTAGAGTTAAACTTAGTACCACTCTCTCTGCCTCTTTTCGGCATTACGTAAGTGTACACCAAGGTAGTGTTCTGAGCACTACTCTTTTTCCTAGCTGCTCTCAATGGTCTTCTTGCCTCCCTTCCTTCTGGAGTTCTCTCAGCTCGTTATTGACGATCTTACCCCTCTGCTTTCAAGGTGAAGATTTACCTTTTCTCCAACGACAACTTCAATTTGTGATTAATGCCGTGTCGTCCTGGGCCACCAGTCATGGCTTCAGGTTCTATACAAAGAAGAATTGTTCTATGAATTTTACTCAGAAGCAGGTCATTCTTCATCCCCCTTTGTCGCTCTATGGCATTCCTCTTCTGTATTAAGTTTCTGCTAAACTTTTGGGTTAATCTTCAACACTCGCTTGTCTTTGTCGCCCCATATCTCCTACCTCCGAGTTGAATGCTCTAAGGCCCCCTTAACGTTCTTAAGGTCTTGCCCCAGACTTTCTGGGGCACTGATAGACTTCCTCTCTCGTACTGTCTGACCTCGATTATTGCTGTCCCGCTTTCTCGTCTGCTTCTCCTTCCACTAATCGTTGTCTTGATGTTCTGCACCATACTGGGTTACACCTCAGCTCTGGTGCCTTTCGTTCGACTCCTACCCTGAGCCTTTCGTCATGTCTCCACAGGATCGTCGCTATTGTCTTCGCTACATTGTGCGGTCCTTACAACACCCTCACTCTCGCTTATGCCATTCTTTGACCGTTACTCCATTTGTGGGGCCTGTTCCCTTACACCAACTTCCTTTTTTTTGTCTCGCTTTCCCAACCAAACCTAACTGCATTATTTCTGCAGGCACAAATAGTAAATACGCACACACACACGCACCTACAAAACAAAACAAAAACAAGTGTTTATCTGCCTATAATCAGACCCTGAGTGTGTAAGCAAGATAAGATCTGTGTGTAGGAAAGTATAACCAGGAGCCGCAGTAGCCCAGCTGTGTTGAGCGTTCTCTGGAGCCTCACAGTCCAGAGAGCAAGTCCAACATTGGGGATAATTAGTTCATTTTTTGTCACACATTACTTACTTTAAAACGTTATTTTGTTCTTGTTTCTTTTTTCTTTACGACTTAAAAAAGTAGATTTTTACGTTGTGCTTGCAAGATTCTCTGTTCCTGTTGCCAACATTTTTCCTCGTGTCGCTCTATCCTTGCCCCCATGGAGGAGTCCCACTTTAAAAGTTTTGCAAATCTTTGATCTATATGGCAAAGAACTCTACCCTTCCTACAGCTCTGATTCACCTATTCCTTGAACATTTTTCTTCACACTCTCACTAATTTTGCCCACGGTGTAGGCTACTCCGTTGTATTTCCTGACCTCACCGATATGCGACTCTTGGAGACTAGCATCTTAACGGCAGAACTTTATGCAATTTATATGATCATGGTCATCGTAGGTGACTATTGCAGTTCCCTCACGGCTCAGGAGTAATTTAATCTTATCGATCCTGTGGTAGTCGAAATTCAACATTGGCTGTTTCTAATCACCAGCAGATTTAAGACAGTCAAGTTTTGGTGGGTTCCCAGACATATTGGTGTTTACATAAATTAGCGTGCGGACGTTGCCGCTAAGGAGGCAACGTAATGTCTTTGTACCTGCACATGTCCTATTTTTCCACAAAGACATTCCTTATTATGGCTTTTACCGAGTCATTCATTCCTCAATCAGTGCCCGTTGGCAGGGTCGTTAGTCGTCTGTTACTGAAAACAAACTACGTGCTCTAAAGGGTAGCATGTCCCCCCCTTGCCTTCTTCCTACCACCGTAACCGGCAGTGGGAAACGGCTCTGGCGAGGTTACGAATTGGCCATACACGTTTAACTCACTGCCACTTAATGGAGCGCCGCCCTGGTCTTTATTGTCCAAACTGCAGTGTCCCTCTTACGGTTGTGCATATCCTTGTTGAATATCACGACTTCCAGGACATGCTGGAAGTCTTCCTTCCAGACTGGGGAATCTATGATATCGCTTGCTTTATGTACTTTTGTTCTAGTATTGGCATACTTAGTGATATTTAGTGCTTTTTGTCTATCCTGCACCTTTGATGGTCTTACATAGTCTCCACTGGCTTGGTGCTTCTTTTTATAATTACTTACTTCCTCCTATTGGTCCCTCCTCACCCGTACTCCTCTTTCTCAATTCTTTCCATTTACCGCGACCTTTGTCTGGCCCTCCCTTCACCCATTTAACTTGGTCCTGCCCCCAGTCCTTATACCTCCTCCATCCCCACTTTTCTACATATCAATAACATTTATTTTTGTAGTAATAATTATAGTGTCATCATTCAATAAAATAAATAATATTTGCATTGACAATAATAAACACTTTTGAATTGAGTCTTTCCTCCCCTTCCCCCATCCCTCCTAGTTCTGAGAGAGAGAAGTTTAGAATGTTTTATGGGATTATGGCCTTAGTTTAAAGGGCAGAGATTTTCTGTTAATTCTCTAGGGGCACAAATGAATGTTATTTTATTTTAACAATATGCTTTAATACTTTTCGTCAATATTTGCATTGGTATTGTAAGGGACAGAGCAAAAAATTGTGTAGCCTCTGAATATGTTTCAGGCACACGATTCCCAATTGAATTCTGGTGACCCTGACCAGCCTATGTTCATCCCGGACAATTGTCTGTCAAATTAGGTGACACTTTGCCCAAGCGTCTGGCCTACAACTTTGAACATAAATACATCTCTAATGTATTTATGCTACAGGTACACCAATAAAATCTCATAACTGAAGACGTAAATACAAGGACTTCAAATTTGCTTCCCGCCTCGGTTATTCCTTGATGAGATAGAACAGGGTGGGCTGGTTTGTGTTCTGCATGGGTAGTTGAGTGGCTCCTACTGGCCTCTAATGGGCCTGTTGTAGCGGTACACAAGCAAAGTGCCTCCAGTGTGTTTGCTGTGCACAGGCCCACTCATTCACTTATGTTCCATCATTTGGTTAAGCCTACCTATTGGCTGCAGCACTTGGGTGGGGGAGGGGTAAAATGCGAGGTTTCATGGCCCTCCTTAATGAGTCGCCTAGTTCACACATCGCGTCAACTGGACATTGTAGGGTTGCTGCTCCAATCAGTCCTTGGGCTACTCTTAAGGCCTTTACATAATGACCCACGTATACTATGTTAGGCCCGTTGATCCTCGTGTGCTTGGGCCTCCCCTTGATGGGCTCTATGGTGGGAAGCGGTGCAGGGCTGTGAAGCCCAATTTCAAATCATGTGGTTCTAAATACATAACTATCTTAGGCTCTGAGAGGGCGTCTGGGCTCCAGAGTTGCATAGACGAAATATCGGGCTCCATATCTCCGGCTATGGTGGTTCCAGACCTTGCTTAGTCTTTGGCTCCCTTCCCCCCCCCCCCCCACCTCCTGCCAGTGGACGGTGCCTTGGCACAGTGTGAGGACACTTGTGCCCCGTCCACAGGTCGGAGGGGGTAGCTCCCGCTCCCCTTCACTCTGATGTGACGGGGCACAAGCTAAACACATTTCTATATGTTAGTGGTGTATGGAGATATCTGCTCTCCCCAGTGTCCTTCATCTAGAGGTTGAGCCGACCCTGTGGTTGATCCTAGGTGAGGGGGGAAAAAGGATAAAGCTGGAGGTTCAGTGCAACCCACCTGAACCAATCGGCTCCTCTAGTTAGCACCACCTAGACAGACATCCGGTCAAGCAGGCATTGTAGGATTGGTGTCCCTTTAAACCCTGGGCTCTGTTCAGGTGTACACTCTCTCTCTATGCCTTTGCAGGTATTGGAAACTCTGTCATGGTTCTCCTAAACTCAGTAGCATGATGTCCCTTTGCCGCTTGTGTGGTAATCCTGGACGTTATAGTACTGTCACCTCCTCTTGAGCTCTCTGCATCGCAGGAAAGTCCCACCCTGCCTCTCTCATACTTGCGTCCGTTGTAGGTTTAAACAGACCATCGTGTTCAACCCCCCCCCCCCCCTCCTTTCATGGATCAGCGCCAGAACTGTCGTTTGGACTCCTCTACCATTACTTATATGTGTGAAGCAACACACGAGCATAAGGGATTGTGTGTTTGGCCGGACCTCGACCAGGCCTCCTTTTTGTTACACGCCCCCCAGGAAGCAGCCCATAGCAGCTGTCTAACTCCCAGGTACCTATTTAGTGCTAGGTGAACAGGTGCATCAGGGTGAAAGAAACTCTGCCCATTTTGTTTCCGCCTCTACTGGGGATCATACCTGGAACCTCAGGACTACGAATCTGAAGTGCTGTCCATTCAGCTGTCAAGTACCAGATACGGGGCATACGTGCTGCCTGCTATCGCCAGTTGGTGGCGCACCAGACTAGTAGTAGGCATCCTTCAGTCTCGGAAGACTATGGAGTTATGCCCTGACAGGGCGCAAAGCCTAGGTAGGTATGTATGGAGGAGAAGCTGTTACCCATGCAGCAGGTCCCCCCTCTCCACGTTGCTGAAATTATCCAATAGAAAGGCAAAGGCCAATACACATGGTTCCAGCAACGTTGCAGGATCTGCCAGAACGAGGTCGACATCAACAACGAACTGCCCTAGGGGCTCCAACTCCGGATTTTTCCTAGAGGTTGACTCCTGAAGCCTTTCCCAATAAATGGGTATGGCCGCACGGCAGCAGAGGTTTAAAATCAGGGTTTTCCTTCTCCTAGATGGGCTGCCTTCCCAGGCTATCGAGTGCCATCTACCTGGAGCATTCCAGTTGCTGGGCGCACCAGACTAGCGAGCGGTCTATTGTGTGGTCTGTGCCCGGCTTTTACCGAGTGATGGGTGGCCCCTTGCTCCCCATGCTGCGGTCTCATTTGATTGGTCTGTAATATTCGGGACTTGCGGATTACCCTACTGTGGATACGACGCTATTCGACGCGTTGTGCATTGACGTTGCTGACGTTTGTGTTGAATTGATAATGAAGCATCGGATTCTGGTGAAGCTTTCTACTGAGGTGGCCTATCGGGTCTTTCTACGCCGCTAGAACGTCTGTAGTTGTAGAACGTCTTTCTACGTCTGTAGTTGTCTCCAACTGCAGTGGCGTGTCTACTTACGTCAGTGTCCATGGCGCCCCTATTGAGTTTACAGAGGTGTTGTTGCTGTAAAACTTTGGCCAGTTTGGGAAGGTGGTGTCTGTGCTGATAAATAATCTCCTCCGGCAACTTGTAGGGCGTCCTAAATGGCATTCGCATGCTAGAAATGCGGTTTCGGTCAGGCATCCCGTCGTCTGTCAGACTGATGGGATATTACCTACATGTGTATTATGCCTGGCAGCCATGGACCTGCTTCCATTGCAGGATGTTGAGGGACCAGGCTGCGGGGGAAGTGTTGGCGTATTGACTGAGTAAATCTCTTCCACTAGGAGAACTTCCCTCCTCTGGTGGTTGCCGTAGCTTCCGAGGGTGTGGTTGTGTCCATGGATAACGGACCTCTGAGGGTGCCTGCTGTTGAGGATGCAGCTGGTGGAGGTCACCCACTGTAGCTGTGTCATCGTCGTCTATGTGTTCTGCGGCTGCTGTGTGCGCTACTGGCGTGGGTGTGGAGCAGTGGGTCAACCCTCCCCCGCCTCCTACTTTTGCAACTGTTGCAGTTGTCTCCCGGGATGTCGTCCCCTATGCTACCATCGGTCGACATGTCGATGGACGCCGTGACGGTGGACGCTGTGGGGTTGGGCACCGTGTCGGAGGTCCGAGTGCCGTTGGTCCACGTGAATCTGCCTCCTCTGTGTGTGAACAGCGTGAGGTCATTCTTTGATTATGATATTCCAGAATTTATGCAGCACCCAACGCCGCCTCCTTGACAGATGGGATTGTGCTGTCTGGGAGGCATACTGTCTGCAGTATCCTAGGGCTGATTTCCTGCATAAATATTTGTAGGCATTAACTTGGTTTGTTATATTTATTGTGATGTGTTTCTCAGTGTGTTAGTGCCCATGTGTTCGGTAATTGAGTTTTTGCACATATTGTCCTGTTTTTGTTTGCCATTTTTGTGCTCCCATGTGCTTAAACCGCGCTTTTCTGTACCTGTGCAGGGTGTGTAATGTGGTTGTTCAGTGCCTGACGTTGTGGTTGTTGTGATATTTGTGTTTTGCGGAATTTCAGAGCCTTTATTTTTATATTGCTGTAGCAGGCCGTTGGCAAGTAAATTTAAAAATAAAAAAAAATACATTGTAAGTTTGAACAGACCATCTTGTTCAGAACCCCCTTCTTTCATGGAGCAGCGCCAGGACTGTCGTCTGGACTCCTCTACCATTACTTATGCTTGTGTGTTGCTTCACACTACTATTCCCTAAATTTTCCTTTATCTTGTTTTCAGTTTCCAAACAATAATCTCCGAGGCTCCACCAGCTCCCCTTCTTCCACTCGTCTCCAGTCTGAAGGTGGTGGTAATGCTGCACGTAATTGCTGGCAGGGCAGATAAAAATCCAGAGGAGACTGGAGATATGAACAAATGGGTAAGGGAAGACAGGGCGGTACTCTGACTGTAAGGGAATAGGGAGGGGGGGGGGGGAATAAGGGAAGTTTGTTGATGCGTCGAGGTCCATGACATTGTGATGATGTCGCAGGTGGAGGATGGCCTCTTATAATGGAGACAACAACACGGCATAACAGAGTAGGCATCACCACAGTTCATGCAGTGAGCACGAACTCTTTCCTTGAATGGTCTGAGGAACCAAACAGGAGGAAAACAAAAATGACTAAATTTCTAACTTCCATGCCAGAATTTCCAGCACCAATTGCATAGGCGAAGAAAGGGATTGTATTCCTGAGTGGAGCTTTTGGCACTAGCAAGAATTACCGAGGATGGGAGAGTGCGACTATCAAGCAGAACAGTAACGAAGTTAATTCGGTAAGTTAACTTTGTTGACCTATGCAAGGCTCTTGACAACCACAATGTCTTTCTCGAACTTCAACACTATGGTGTCAGGTCACTCCCTTCTGTAGTTGCAATCTTACCTCAGTGACAGGCAGCTGAATGTTTGAACGATGCTACTTCTCCCACCTTGCTAATTGACATTACCATGCAGAACGTCTAATGTACTTGGTCCACTCGCTTACATCAAAAACCTTCCAAATGCCAGCCAACATTTGAAGCCTATTCTATATGCTGATTCAATTCATTTTCTTCCATGATAATCCAGTTAATCTAAGCACAGTAAATACTAATAAATTTAATGTATATTTGTGGTTAACTGCTAACAAACTTTGCAGTCAACATTGTTACAAAACTATGTAATATAGGTAAATTATGTTCCATTTTGAACAAGTCAAATTATCATATTATACTAATTAACAACACCCAACCAGCGTAGGAATATCCCTGCAAAAAAACAAAAAATACCCAAGAGGTAGCATTTTGGGTAATGTCTTAGGCCTAGTGTTCGCATAGGCTGACAGGTGTTACGAACCTTACCTACTGTGGAGGTTGGTTTCGGTTGTAAAATGTTGGTGGACACAGTGGAGAGTGTTTATTAGATTAATCCACAGCTGAGATCAGAGAGGCCGCGAGTCACCATTAATACTCCGCCCAGTAAAGTAGTGCCTTCTCAGCTGGAGATCATCAGAAATAATGTGAACTGGAATAGCCTAACTATGTAAGGGAAAAATGGACTCTATCAAAATGTATGCATGGGGAATATAGTAAATAAAATCACTTAATGTGTTTGATAGCATATGTAAAGAATAGAGTATTAAGGGGTGATGATGCAAGAGAGGGGGACGCCATCTTGACTGAAGAGGGAGGTGTATCACTGCCGACCGATCCTGCTATTTGAGGGTTTTCTCCGGCCGTGCAGTCAGATAAGCCTATCCTTGTATATAACCAGGGTTGCAAGATTGGGTAGAGTAGTATTACAGAAGTTGGAGAGGTTCTATAAGAGTCCAGGTTTCCTAGAGGCTTAAATATATGTGTCATTGGATGATAGAGGTGGTGGCTGGGTACAAGGTACCAGGTATAGGGACGGTGAGCCGTGGGGTGGTCAGAGCCACTTGAGGTTTTAATACATAGTGATCTTATGTTGTGAGGAAATCGCCTTGTTGAATGTATTCCTGTGTGACTTATACGTATAAATTTTTGACTTGTGTACTAGGCTGTTTTCCTTACTCCTTACTTCCCTAGACAACATTTTAAGGACCACCACCACCAAATTCTCGATAGCTCTCTATGACAACAAAATCGTATCACTACTGATAACATCAGTAAGACACAGGCCGTGATATAATTGGGTAGCCTTTCCGAGAGCACCTTATTTATTGAGCAGCCTGATCGAAAGCCTAATAAAAGTAGATAGCCTGTAGGTGTAACCAGACATAAAAATTGTGTAGCCTATTTATTCACTTTAACTTGTGTAGAAATTTAGAATATTGTAATATTGGTATAATATGAATATGTACTTTATTACTTATTTATGTACATTTTATTAATCTTTGTGAAAAGTGTTTTAAGAAATTTCTGTGCGTGTTCTCGAGTGCAAAAAATTTACCAGTTGACAGGGCAGTCAAGTAAACTAAGCACTGTCCTTATCAGTTTTCCAAACAAATTCTCAGCCTAAAAAGAGAAAGGCAGAATCATAAACTTTGTGTTGAGTCTGCTGTATCTTAGCACACTAAAAATGGATTTGGTAGCACAACAAATTGTCGACAATCCTAGTGTTGAGGGTTTGAAAGCGGCAAAAAAGTCTATCCTAATGGCTGTTGGCAAGCTCTATGGACTATTATTGCAGATGGGATGGAATGGTGAAGACGGAACTGCTAAGAGAGATAATGATGCACTGGGTAGATGAGCAAATTCTCCCACAGGAAATATTAGAGCAGTCCCCGTCCACCAGTGGTGCAAATGTTGTAACTACAGGAAAGGTGGAGACTCAGTTGCAGTGGCAGGCAGAATTGGAACTAAAGAAGGTAAAGTTTGAGGCAGAGCAAGGTCAGTAGAGGCTACAGGCAGAGCAAGCTCAGAAGAGGCTAGAGATAGAATTAGCTATGAAGAGGTTAGAAGTGGAGCAAGCTCAGAAAAAAATAGAGTTACAGATTTGGCTAGCAGAATTGGGAATTAGATCAGAAAATACCGGTGTTGACGATTTAGGAACACCTGGGCAGTTAAATATTAACAAAAATGTCAATTTTCCTCTATTCTGTGAGACTGACCCAGACCAGTTCTTCATTCATTTTGAAAAGTTAGCACGGAGTATGGAATGGACTGAAACACAATGGGTATCTCTTCTTCAAGGTCAGTTGGTGGGAAAGGCACAGAAAATATTTGCAGCTATGCCTTTGAGTAACAGTTTTGACTATGAGAAGGTAAAAGCAACCATCCTTACTGCTTATCAACTTGTTCCTGAGGCTTATAGGCAAAAGTTTAGACAACTGAGACGAGACCCAAGTCAAATCTTGGTAGAATTTGCACAAGAGAAATATCATATGTTTAATAAATGGTTAGATGCAGAAAAAAATTGGGACCTGGACTCTCTTAAAAATTTACTCTTAGTTAGAAGAATTTTTATCTTGCATACCTTCTAATGTGGCTTTGTATTTGGCAGAGAAATTAGCCAGAGATATCCATGAGTTGGCTAAATTAGCAGATGAATATGAGTTGATGCATAAAGTAACTTTTAAAAATAAAATTCAATCAAATAGACAAGGATCTGGTCGAACAGTAAATTTTTCAGTCAGATTTGGGTCCCACATGTACCCAACAGCAGGTCAAGGAAACACTTTTTCAAAGGTGCCAGGTGATAAAGAGAGTAATGTGAAACCCAAAGAGGATCACACTAGTAATAAGCCTCACCCAGAGTTGAAACAGTGATCCTGCTGCCATAGGAAGGGTCATGTTTTTAAGAGTTGTTGGTCTCTTCACCCAGAAAAGAGGCCTATGGCACTCACAGTGTGTGATGGGAGGAAAACCAAATGTGTAACAAAAATAATGGGGAAACAAGCACTTGCTATAAATCATTTTGGAGAGTTTATATCAAATGGAAAATTACAGTGTACAAATGGTTTGTGGCATGATGTTAAAATTTTGAAGGATACAGGAGCAACTCAAGCTTTATTATTAGAGAGTGTGTTACAATATATACAGTCTACAGAGACTGGGGAGGTAATGATTATACCGGGAATCACAGGAGATTTCCAGACTGTACACTTGAGAGAAGTAAACCTAGACAGTGATTTTATTAAAGGCAAAAGTTTAGTAGGTGTTAGTCCTAAATTACCAGTTGCTGGCATTGATCTAATTGTGGAGAATGATCTTGCTGGTAATCGAGTTAAAAGAGATGACCATCCAATAATGCTAAGTAAACCAGAGGTGATTAGGGCATGGACAGATCCTGAGGATAAGGTAATGTACCCAGCATGTGCCGTGACCCAGTCAAAATCAGTCTCAAATATCACAAAATCCCAATAATGTAAGTCAGGAGACAAAATTAGAGGTTAACAAATCAAATAGTGAAGTGGATCTTTGTGATACTTTTATGGCCAAGTTTTAAGAAGCAGATGGTAACAGGATGGGGAGCACCTCCACCAAACCACCTAGGAAATGGGGTAGGGAAGAGTGTAGTCCAGTTACCACATCTGGCTTTTCTGACTTGAGATCAAAATCAAATTTTATTCATCAGCAAAGAACTGATCCTACATTGACTGACTTGCATAATAAGGCAGTAACTGAACTAGAAGCAGAATCGGAGGCTATGACTTATTACTACACTAAAGAGGTGTTGATGCGGAAGTGGAGACCTAGGAGCTTGTTACGTACCTCTATATGATACGTAATTAAATAAATTAATATGTACCTTTATAATTGTGTATAAATTACATGTATGTATATTGATATACTTATATGTTCTATGTAAAATAATTTCATGTTACATTGTTGGCGTTAGGCCCAACGTATCGTGGGAATGATTGTTTTATTTCTTTGTGTACTCAGTTTCCCATGGGAACTAATGATTTATATGTGATCATATGTGGGTAACATAGGTGAATAATAATTGTGTGAACTGTATCTGGCAAAGTGTCGTGGGATAGTCCATTGCTGGATGAGCATGCCATCATTCCCCTTTGTATGTGTATTTTAATTACTGTGTAAAGCAATAATTACCTTATTTTTGTTATACCAATATGTATTGACCATTCATTAAGTTAGTTTCAGATTACTCTTGTCACAATATATTGCTCCATTGTAGAATTAATAAACATTGTAACTTTGACAATTTTTCGCGGGGCAGAGGCAATGATTTTGACTCCCGCAGATATGTAAGTCAGTGGCGGATACGGGGACTGGAGAGATCACATCTTTGTAGAGTTAAGTCTGTAACATTCATGTTGTGCCATATTTTATTATATTATATTAGGTGAAAGACAATACTTTTTGTTGTTGTATAAGTTAACTTGACCATCTGTGTTTATATATTATACTGTATTCAATATAAATATTATAAGTTATATGTATAATTTTTCAGTCCTAAAGGAAAATTTAACAAAGTGCTCATTACTTATTAAGGGGTTACACTGGTGACCCGCTCTTGTGAACAGCAGTTTTTAGTACCCCTAGACCTTTTTTAAAGTTGGCTGCTGTAGGGTCACGAGCCGTAACGAACGATAGGTAACATACAGTTATGGGGGCCTGTCCGGGAGATATTGTTCCCACTTAAACTTAACGGTGCTAATCTAACCGTGCCTTCCTAGGTACCAGTGTGTCAAGTGTCTGTGTGTTTCTTAAGAACTATTCCATGTGCCAAGCAAGCCTTCCTGTGTGTCAAGTAACAACGTTTCACGATTTTGAGGTAAGTCATCCTATATATTTTGTTTGTGCAGTGAGGCCAAGCGAATTTTCAGTGTGGTGACAATTTTACAGTGAAGTGTAGTGCAGTGCCATTGTTTTAATTATTGTTGTGAAACAAGTGCCAAGTGTTAGTAACGATGGAGAGTCAAGTGTCGTCGTTGTTTGCTCACCCAGACTTTGAAGGGATTAAGAGCCTAAAAAAGACTGAGTACAAATGGCAAATCATTTGGATTTGACCGCCAACAATAGAATGGTTAAAGCCCAACTTTTGAAACTCATTGTGACGCATTTTGTTGAGAATGGAGAGTTAGACGAAGAAAGTCTAGAGGAGTTAAGAGAGGAGTCGAGTGATCAGATGACGTTAAAGCGTCTTGAGTTAGAAGCTCGCCAATTAGAGCTTGAAGCTCAAAAGGAACAGAAACAATTAGAGCTTGAAGCTCAAAAGGAACAGAAACAATTGGAGCTTGAAGCTCAAAAGGAACAGAAAATATTAGAGGCTGAAGCTCGTCAAAGAGAGCTTGAAGCTCAAAAAGAACAGAAAATATTAGAGGCGGAAGCTCAGCAGAGGGAGCTTGAGACTAGGTGGTTAGAGGTTATGGCACAGTTGCAACTAGAAGCCACAAAAAAGCAACAATTAGAGATTCAACAACAAATGGCTGACACTAATTTCAGGCTTGAAACACAGCGTATTGCAGCTGGGCATGGAAATACTAGTAATGTTTCAACAAATAGTGATAATAATCCCATAAGGATGAATAAGTATATAGAGTTGCCCAAGTTTAATGAGGAGGATCCTGAGGTTTTCTTTGCACATTTTTATAAAATTGCCATCAGTATGAACTGGCCAAGGGATCAATGGGTAGCCATTATGCAGTCTCAATTTAAGGGGCGTAGTCAGGAGGTTTTTACATCCCTACCTGACGCTCATAGCTTTGATTATGAATTTGTAAAGAAAAGCATCTTAAATGCGTATCAATTAAATCTAGAGGCACACAGGCAGAAGTTTCGGAACCTAAGGAGGGTAAGTGATTAGACAATAGCAGATTTTACTCGTCAGAAGACGAATTTTTGCAACAGATGGTTAAAGTCACTTTCAGTAACTGAGTTTGATGCTCTAAAGAATCTTCTTATAATGGAAGAAGTATTGTCATGTCTCCCAGACAAATTGTCTACTTTTATGGCAGAACAAAAGAATGTAACAGACATTTATGAGCTGTCAAAGCTCGCGGATGAGCATGAGTTGTTGACTAAGGCCCAGTTTACGGCCACTTCACCTAAGTCTAGTCGTAAAGTAAATTATAATGCTCACCGAACTCCTTATCAGAATCCATCCAGTCCTAGTGCTCCAGTTACTCCCATGAGCTCTTCTCTTACAAAACCTAATCCTGCTACTTCCTTGTCAGGAATGTCAAATAATAATAAGGTTATTTCTAAACCTACAGTTGGTTCTACCAGTGTGTCCACTGTAAGGTCCTGTTCCCATTGTAAGAGAAAAGGCCATGGAATTAATTCCTGTTTTATATTGCACCCTGAGTTACGACCAACTGGTCTCAATTATTGTAGAGGTGTACAAAATAAATTTACTAATAAGCATGTAAACTGTAAACCCCAATTGGGTGAAACAGTATTCACCATATATGTCTTCAGGTGAAGTTTTGTGTATTAATGGGAAGTGGAAGCCAGTGGTTATTCTTCGTGATACAGGTGCTTCCCAAACCATAATTTCATCCAGTATTCTTTCTGATGTTGAAAAGAGAGAGACTGGAAAGTTTGTAGTTCTTCAGAGTGTTGCAGGATGTAAAACTGTACTTCTAATAGACATTAATTTCAGATCCACCATTACACCAAGTTTATGCACTGTGGGTGTTAGTACACAGTTGCCCATCCCAGGTGTGGATGTTATATTGGGTAATGATGTGGCCATAAATCATGTTGTGGGTGAGATTGATCCCCGTTTGTGTAAACAGCCAGTTGCAGACCATGTTTATTCTGCCTGTGCTGAAGTTAGTTCTATGAATGAACAACCTGTTGTAGAAGATGGTTTTGTCCATTCTACCTGTGCTGATGTCAGTACTATTATAAATCCAGTTGTCAGTTCTAATGTTACTCAAGCATTTGTTCCAGTAACCAGTACCCCTTCAGTGGAGAAGTGGGATGTGGTTGTTCCAGATTCCTGTGTGGCCGACTTAGTTGTTGAGAGTAAGCCTGATATTATGACTCTGCTTTATTCCAATAAATTGGGAAAGGATGTCCATGTACCATTGTCTTGCCCGCTCACTACGAACGTTGTGCCAGGAGTTGAGAGAAACTTAAAAGCCACGACTCTATTGTATTCCAGCCAAGTGAATGGTTTAGGACAAGATGTCGGGTTGGCAGAAGTATTCCCGCTCACTCCAAGTTTAGAATCAGTTGTCGAGAGTAAGTCTGTTGTAGAGGCCCCGCCTCACCCTAGTCAAGGTGATAGTATAGGGGAGGAGGTCAAACTACCTGTTACTTGCCCGCTCGTTTCAGATTCCCTTAATTTATGTGCATTGAGTAGAACTGACCCTAAGATTTCAGAGAGAAGCAAGGAGACAGTCTGTACTGTAGATCCAGTTCTGGAGAGTGCGGGAAAGCAGCCAGAGGATCAGCTTCTGTTGAGTAGATGGAGACCCATTGAGCCTCCCTCTTCAGTTGTCTGTGAGGATGTGACCCAGCTTGGTAGTGATATTATTGATTGTGAGCAGACAGTACTCCGAGCAGCTCTAGAAGTCATGGGAGGAAATTTTGGTAAAATCATTGAGAGTGGTAAAGTGTCATTTGGATCTAAGTTGCGGAGTTTTGTGGGTTGTGATTCTTATTCCATGTGGAGTAAGTATTTCTCATTGTGTACATTGAGTCAGAGTGTGTGTAGGATGTTGAAATCTACTTTTATTCTGCAGGAGCCATTTTCTTGTGAAGTAATGGACTGTGGGACATCTTTGTCCAGCCTTGTGGTTGAGCAGAGAGAGTTTACTCAAGTAGGTTGTGCAACCAGTAGTTCTGAGGAAGTGGTGAGTTATACTAGAGCAGTGTCTCTATATTCAGATCCAGGTTATTTTGATGCACTAGTGATAAAAGTGTATGTTCCACTCAAGTGTGGAGTTGACTTTCAGAGTCATAGTGATGGTGAAGGATTTATTCATACTGGGGAGCAGATGTTTGAGGCTCCAGGTGTGCATTTCAAGTTGGGGGATAAGGTTATCCTACCTAGTGTTAATCATTGTGAAGGGTTTCAGATTGTCCTTGGGTGTTTCCCAGGTAATCTGCTGTGCATCTTCAAGATGTTAAGACCCTTAAACCTTTTGGTTGATTGTTTGTCATCAGACGTAAATCACTTTGGAAGTGATGGTGAGGGTTGTCAAGTTTTCGGTATGTTAGTCTTTTGGAAGACTAGACGGTTGATGAAAGTGTGTGTTGTGTTCAAGTTCACCATCAGGGGGTGTGAACTTGTCTTGAGAGTTATGATTGAGATATGGTGCCTAGGCATATGCCTGTTTTCTTTCACTGATCGTTATGACAGAGTTATGAGGCAATTGATTTCTGTGTTCCTTATGGATCATCTGAGTCAGTTCGATCAGGTAGTCTTTGCACTTATCTTGGGTTGTATTTCTTGGTTTGAAGGTCAAAGGTTTGCTAAGTTGTTGTGTTGTGTTTCGGAAGGTTCTATGAATGGGAAGGTTTTATACATAATTGTGAGGTTTAATGCTAATTTCTCTAATTTTAGTATCCATTGGGCGAGAGTATGTCTTCCACAGAGGATCAAGAGTGATGAAGAGCAGATGTCTATGTCAGAGCATACCCAGGAGAAGTCTCAAATCTTACTCAACATCCAGTCAGCTTCAATTAAGCAGTTCAGCTCCAGAAAAAGGGAGTAATGGGAAAGGGAGTCTGTCTTGGAAAACTTCACCATGTGGGAAAGGGATCACATGGAAATATGGGACTGTTCTTAGAGAAATAGTAGAAACAAATAGAAAGATAAATTGCCGTGATGAACTGTGTGCAAGCAGCTACCTTTATTGACAATTCTATTCGTGCTAATAATGATAATGTTGTAGATAGGCGTATGAAATATGATCTGAAACAAAGTGAAATAAATGAGATAGTGCCCTGGAGAGATAAATTTGCATACTCCAGTGAAACATATGTAGAACATAGTCATAAGACTGAAATTTTTTAGTTTCCTGTAAGAATATATTTGGAGTGTTTTCATTTTTGTCCAGAAATGTGTTCTTATTACTTTTACATGTTTGGTGTAATTAATACCATAAATTTCAAGTGTCATACATTTTACTTTGGAAAAAAGTGCCATTGATCTTCAATCCATTGCATTTTTTTTCTTGGAGGTGGAAGTGTTACGTACCTCTATAAGATACGTAATTAAATAAATTAATATGTACCTTTATAATTGTGTATAAATTACATGTATGTATATTGATATACTTATATGTTCTATGTAAAATAATTTCATGTTACATTGTTGGCGTTAGGCCCAACGTATCGTGGGAATGATTGTTTTATTTCTTTGTGTACTCAGTTTCCCATGGGAACTAATGATTTATATGTGATCATATGTGGGTAACATAGGTGAATAATAATTGTGTGAACTGTATCTGGCAAATTGTCGTGGGATAGTCCGTTGCTGGATGAGCATGCCATCATTCCCCTTTGTATGTGTATTTTAATTACTGTGTAAAGCAATAATTACCTTATTTTTATTATACCAATATGTATTGACCATTCATTAAGTTAGTTTAAGATTACTCTTGTCACAATATATTGCTCCATTGTAGAATTAATAAACATTGTAACTTTGACAATTTTTCGCGGGACAGAGGCAATGATTTTGACTCCCGCAGATATGTAAGTCAGTGGCGGATATGGGACTGGAGAGATCACATCTTTGTAGAGTTAAGTCTGTAACATTCATGTTGTGCCATATTTTATTATATTATATTAGGTGAAAGACAATACTTTTTGTTGTTGTATAAGTTAACTTGACCATCTGTGATTATATATTATACTGTATTCAATATATATATTATAAGTTATATGTATAATTTTTCAGTCCTAAAGGAAAATTTAACAAAGTGCTCATTACTTATTAAGGGGTTACACTGGTGACCCGCTCTTGTGAACAGCAGTTTTTAGTAACCCTAGACCTTTTTTAAAGTTGGCTGTTGTAGGGTCACGAGCCGTAACGAACGATAGGTAACAGAGCTCACCTGTGTCACACACTTGGGAGGTAGTTAATCAAGTAGTCCTACCGAGGGGTTATAGAGAAAAAGTGCTAAGTGTAGCCCATGATTCACCAATAGGCAGTCATCAGGGCATTGCAAAAACATATAATAAAATAAGCAAGTACTTTACCTGGCCTGGATTAAAGAAAGATGTCATCCAGTATTGTAATGAATGTCCAGTATGTATAAAAACTGGCAAACCAAAGCAGGTAGTACAAAAAGCCCCTTTACAGCCAATTGTGGTAGCCGAGGAACCCTTTACCCATATTATTGTTGATGTAGTATGCCATTGCCTAGAATCAAGAGTGGTAATATGTATATCATCACCATGATGTGTCAGACTACACGCTCTCCTGAGGCATTCCCTGTGAGAAATGCTACAACGAAAGTGGTAGTAAGGCACATAATGAAATTTTGTACTATTTTTGGTTTACCAAAACTAATACAGACAGATAATGGGGCAAATTTCACTTCCAAATGTTTTCAGCAGTTTTGTGAGGAGTTTGGCATCCTCCATAAGACATCCACTACTTACCATCCGGAGAGCCAAGGAGTAGTCCTTGTATTTTGGTTCCAAAGAAGCATGGAGCTCACAGGTTGGTCATTGACTACCGTAAGCTAAATGTAATGACTGTTGATGATAACTTTCCAATACCTAGATTAAATGATTGTATTGACAGCGTTGGTAAAGCCAAGTTTGTAACCAAACTAGATTTGTCAAAAGGGTACTGGCAAATTCCTTTAACACCAAGAGCTCGGGAGATGAATGCATTTATAACTGCAGATGGGTTGTATGAATTCACTGTAATTCCTTTTGGGCTGAAAAATGCCCCAGCAACTTTCCAGCGTCTTATGAACTTAGTGTTAAAAGACATACCACAATGTAGAGCTTACTTGGATGATATTGTAATTTATCACAATAATTGGGAGGACCATATGAAAGGTTTGGCTAAACTATTAAAATGCTTAAAGGAGGCTAATTCAACTGTAAACTTACACAAATGTACTTTTGCTAGAGCTAGTATTTCTTACTTAGGATATGAAGTGGGAAATGGGAAGGTGTTACCACTCAAAAATAAAATAAACGATATATTAGAGTATCCAGTGGTGACTAGCAAGAAGGAGGTACAAAGATATCTAGGAATAGTGTGCTTATTATAGGAAGTTCTGTAAAAAATTTGCAGCAATTGCAGCTCCTTTGACAAACTTGCTATGTAAAAATGTAAAGTTTAGATGGTCTCAGGAATGGCAGGATGCGTTTACTAAATTAAAAGGAATGTTGTCATTTGGTCATCTACTCCTGAATACTCTAAGCCATTCAAACTATATATAGATGCTTCGGACTGGGGGTGCTGGTTCTATGCTAATGCAAGAAGATGATGAGGGTATTAATCATCCAATACATTACTATTCTAAAAAATTTACTAAATGTCAACAGAATTACTCCACAGTGGAGAAGGAGGCTTTATCATTATTACTAGCTGTTGAAAAATTTAACATTTATTTATCAGCCAATACTGTGGAAGTGTTTACTGACCACAACCCCTTAACATTTATTGCTAGCATGAAGAATTCCAACCAGAGAATATTAAGGTGGTCTTTATTGCTGCAAGAGTATAATCTGGTCATCAAACATATTCCAGGAAAATTAAAAGTAGTAGCAGATGCACTTTCTAGATTGCCAAAACCTGGGGTGATTTAGGGTTGTACTATTGCTCAGAGATGTATATATTGTTGTGTATCTAGTGTTTATTATATATCATTTACTGTTTCTTTACAATTACTATGAAATCTGTTTGAGGTGTTAATTTTATATAAAAAAAGTGAAATTCCCTTAAGAATTTCCCTTTTTTTTTCTCCATGGCTTAGGCGGGGTGTTACGAACCTTACCTCCTGTGGAGGTTGGTTTCGGTTGTAAAATGTTGGTGGACACAGTGCAGAGTGTTTATTAGATTTAATCCACAGCTGAGATCAGAGAGGCCGCGAGTCACCATTAATACTCCGCCCAGTAAAGTAGTGCCTTCTCAGCTGGAGATTATCAGAAATAATGTGAACTGGAATAGCCTAACTGTATAAGGGAAAAATGGACTCTATCAAAAAGTATGCATGGGGAATATAGTAAATAAAATCATTAATATGTTTGATAGCATATGTAAAGAATAGAGTATTAAGGGGTGATGATGCAAGAGAGTGGGACGCCATCTTGACTGAAGAGGGAGGTGTATCGCTGCCGACCGATCCTGCTATTTGAGGGGTTTTCTCCGGCCGTACAGTCAGATAAGCCTATCCTTGTATATAACCAGGGTTGCAAGATTGGGTAGAGTAGTATTACAGAAGTTGGAGAGGTTCTATAAGAGTCCAGGTTTCCTAGAGGCTTAAATATATGTGTTATTGGATGATAGCGGTGGTGGCTGGGTACAAGGTACCAAGGTCGTGGGGTGGTCAGATCCACTTGAGGTTTTAATACATAGTGATTCTTATGTTGTGAGGAAAAATCCTTGTTGAATGTATTCCTGTGTGACTTATACGTATAAATTTTTGACTTGTGTACTAGGCTGTTTTCCTTACTCCTTACTCCCTAGACAACATTTTAAGGACCACCACCACCAAATTCTCGATAGCTCTCTATGACAACAAAATCGTATCACTACTGATAACATCAGTAAGACACAGGCCGTGATAACAGGCCTATCTAGTTTTGTTTCTAATTTGGAGTGGCACTTTTGCTGACCTTTCTGCCAATGATGGATACTATAGCTTCTTGTTAAATGTTGACTGTCGCCTGTGTGTCCCCACAGCTCACAAGAAAAGAAGTAAAGCAGTCTGTGGGTCAATGATCAGTGTGGTAGCCTTCCTTCCCCGCTGCTCCATTACCTCTATGTAGCTCAAACCAAGCACATTTTAAGCCACCACTCACAACATGAGCAAACTCGAGACTGAGGCCATTCTCAGTGCCTAAAGTTATCCCAGGGACCAATAGGGATGCTAACCCCAAAAATCTCAATGTGACTTACACTGATTATTTTTTTAACTTTTGTACACATACCATCAATGAAGCACATTTACTTCCCAGGGTACACTTCCTCTACGAAGGCTCGACTCCCAGATTCAAGTACCCAAAGGGAATGCACAGGTCTCCATGCACAGTTAATGTACAAAGTTAATGCATTTCACTTGCACACGGTAACAGCAAGAAGAGTGAGGCAGCCACTCTCTCTTACTAAGGGCGGTGCACCCTAGCCCCTAATTCAGCAGACACAAAACGTTGTCTGATGTTTTTATTTGGTAGCAGAAAGGTAACACTAATTATATAAAGTCGTTTTTGAACGTATAAAATACGTTAATTTCAGTCAATCAAATCGTAGACACAGCAACTACCTAGTTGTGCTTTGGCTCTTTGGTCTCGCCTCTCAACCGTCAGTCAAATGGTGAAGGAGGGTGTGTAAGGATTTGAGTTTATGTGAGGGTGTAAGAGGGTGTGAGTGTATGTGAGGGTGTGTATGAGGGGTATGAGATAATCGGCGTTTGACGATTCATGAGTGTGTATGTACTGCACCTAGTTGTAACTTGCGGGAGTTGAGCTTTGGATCTTTGGTCCCGTCTCATAACCGTCAATCAACTGGTGGACAGGTTCCTGAGCCTACTGGGCTCTCTCATACCTATATTTGAAAATGTGTATGGAGTCAGCCTCCACCACATCACTTCCTAATGCATTCCGTTTATTACCTACTGACACTGAAAAAGTCCTTTCCAACGTCTCTGTGGCTCATTTGGTACTAAGTTTCCACCTGTGTCCCCTTGTTCGTGTTCCACCCGTGCTGAAGAGTTTGTCTTTGTCCACCCCTGTCAATTCCCTGAGAATTTTGTAGGTGGCTTATCATGTCTCCCATTACTCTTCTGTTTTCCCAGGGACGTAAGGTTCAGCTCCTTTAGCCTTTCCTCGTAGCTCATACCTCTCAGTTCCGTGACGGGCCTGGTGTGTGTGTGATAGTGTGTGAGGGTGGGAGAGGGTGTGTGAGAGTGTAGGAGGGTGGTTGAGGGTATGTGAGGGTGTTTAAGGGGGGTCAGGGTGTGAGAGGGTGTGTGTGTGTGTGAGTGTGGTGAGGGTGTGATTGGGTGAGAGTGTGCGGGGATTGTGTGAGGGTGTGCGAGGGTATGTGAGTGTGAGAGAGTATGTGAGGTGCGTGAGTGTGTGTGTGAGGATGCGAGAGGGTGCTTGAGAGTGTGAGGGTGTGTGTGAGGGTGCGAGAGTGCGTGAGAGTATGTGTTAGGGTGTAAAGAGGGGTGTACTCACCTAATTGTGCGCTTGCGGGGGTTGAGCTCTGGCTCTTTGGTCTCGCCTCTCAACCGTCAATCAACAGATGTACAGGTTCCTGAGCCTATTGGGCTCTATCATATCTACACTTGAAACTGTGTATGGAGTCAGCCTCCACCACATCGCTTCCTAATGCATTCCATTTGTAAACCACTCTGACACTAAAAAAAAAATTATTTCTAAAATCTCTGTGGCTCATTTGGCCACTCAGTTTCCACCTGTGTCCCCTAGTGCGTGTGCCCCTTGTTTTAAATTGCCTGTCTTTATCTACCCTATCAATTCCCTTGAGAATCTTGAATGTGGTGATCATGTTCCCCCTAACTTTTCTGTCTTCCAGCGAAGTGAGATTTAATTCCCGTAGTCTCTCCTCGTAGTTCATACCTCTCAGCTCGGGTACTAGTCTGGTGGCAAATCTTTGAACCTTTTCCAGTTTGGTCGTATGATTGACTAGATATGGACTCCATGCTGGGGCTGCATACTCCAGGATTGGCCTGACATATGTGGTATACAAAGTTCTGAATGGTTCCTTACACAATTTCTGAATGCCGTTCTTATGTTGGCCAGCCTGGCATATGCCGCTGATGTTATCCTCTTGATATGGGCTGCAGGGGGACAGGTCTGGCGTGATGTCCACCCCCCAAGTCTTTTTCTCTCTCTGACTCTTGAAGAATTTCATCTCCTAGATGATACCTAGTATCTGGCCTCCTGCTCCCTACACCTATCTTCATTACATTACATTTGGTTGGGTTAAACCCTAACAACCATTAGTTCGACCATTCCTTCAGCTTGTCCAGGTATTTTTGAAGCCTCAAGCAGTCGTCCTCTGTCTTAATCCTCATAATTTTGGCATCATCAGCAAACATTGAGAGAAATGAATCTATACCCTCCGGGAGATCATTTACATATATCAGAAACAAGATAGGACCGGGTACAGAGCCCTGTGGGACTCCACTTGGTGACTTCACACCAATCTAAGGTCTCACCCCTCACCGTAACTCTTTTTTTTTATTTTTACATGCAAGCATGCAAGGTAAATACAATAATACAATAAAAAAACAGAAGAAACAATGTAACAAACAAAAAGCTACCGGCCAGAGGGACCGACAGCACAGTACAAACAACAAGACAAAACAGAATACAAGAGAAAGCAATGTAAACAGGCTAGCAATACACAAAACATTATAACACATGAAACAAAACAAACAATATCAGCACAACCTACAGGTAAGGCATAAAGATAACATAAAATATAACAAGAAAATCAAATAAACAACAAGCCAAGAAAAAAAACAAGCTGCACAGGGCACAATAACACATACATGAAACAAGAACACACACAACTAACTACCGGCCTCGCAATAAGCAAACGGAGAGACACAAGCACAGAACACAATAGGACAAACAGTATAGCCAGAGGGGCACACAGTATAACATAGTCATAGGAACAGATAATCAGGGAATATACTACAAAATGATAACAATAATAATAATAATAACAATAAAAATAACAAGAAAGGAAACATAAAATGCATAACAAACCAAAGGCAAAACACGACAAAGAGCATAAACCCAGACCGGGTCACGCCAACAGCCCGTAGAGCACTCAACGCGACACAAACAAGCGCACAAACAGCACCATAAAAACCTGCCACCACAAAAAAAAAAAAAATAAAAACATGACATCAACAACCAGACACACACACGGAACAAAACCCCGGACCGCACAGGAACCGGACACACACACACACACACACAAGCCATACAAAGAAAACCCACAAAACCAAACCGGAGCACGCAGGAACCGGGAAACATAACCTGCCCCACCCACCCACACTCACTCCACCCACACCCCACAACCATGCACACAAACGGAACCAACCCACAACACACAATAAAAGAAAACTGCCCGAAACGCTTTGCGTAATAGTGGCTTTAGGCATTGTATGTACTAGCTCTATCTATAAAGCCAACAAACTTTGTAAATCTCTTTATGTATGTACCTTACCTAAATAAAGATTATTATTATTATTATTATTATTATAAAACAAGAAAAATCATAGGCGAGGAGCATAGAGCTCTGAGACAGGAGCATGTTTCTCAGGGAACAAATCCCTAGGATACTTCCGCTTATATGCCTCCCAAATCAAATATTCCAAATCAATAGGGACACGATTCCCCATGTCGCCGTGGGGCCAGCATATTCTCAGGAACCTCCAGATCAGGCGGCATTGGCCATTCCCGAAGCTTACTGACGCAAGTCGCATAACGAGGCCAGGGAGCGCAAACCATGCCCTTCGAGGAAGCAGATGACACCGAGGAAGTGTACGAGGGCTAACGAGACTGGCCTGCGCCGCAGTACGCACAGGAGCAGGGGACGTTCGACGAAATGGTAACACCTCCACCGAGACCACAGGAGACACTGAAGAGACGGCCGAAGACGGAAGAGGCGTCAAGACCACAGCCGAGGAAGGGGCACCAGAATCCCCAGAGCGAGCAGCCTTCTTCAACACCACCACCAGACCACCTCGCTCACCACCAACCTCAGCAGGGGAAACCACCCCCCCACGTAGAACTCGAGCCATCCGACACAGGCGACGCTCCTGAAGCAGGATTCGCAGACACCATATCTGAAGCAGAGGCCGAAACACCGGCACCGGCATCCTCAGGCAAATGCACCTCTGCCACCACCGCAGTATGCAACATACCTGGAGCCACCCTTGCCGCTGCCAGAAGATCCACAATCGCCGAATTTGCTAACAGTCGCCCCACGCTTGAGAAGAACGCTGGGAACGCTTAGGCTCAAGCCGCACATCCGGGACCCGAGGCACAGACACAGGGCCAGGCGTAGAAGCCGAAGACGTGGAAGAAGACGGTGCCTCCGCACAGGGAGCACCAGGAAGGCCCTCGGGAGCAGCGAGGACAGTGACGGATGCAGGAAGACCAACTGACGGCACCGCAATACCCGGAGGAGGGACAGCAACCACCGGAGGCTCGTTGGGCATCGCAGGGGGAGGGCCTCAGCAGCTAACGGGACCCGCACCTCCTCATCCCCGGAATCCTCGCCCTGAGGGAGCGGTGGGAAATCCTCTTCCCGGAACAAGTTGACAAACAGCTGGGGCCTCAGAGCACCCGGCAGCCTGATGCTCCAACAGGCCACTACCTGGAAACAGGTACGGGGCTGCCGGGCATAATAAACCCAGACGTAGTAACCCATCAGCCAGACAGAAGAAGGTATATCCGACCGCAGGCGCATTCCCAAGGTACGAATGTTCGTCCCCCTTCCAGCATACCTCCCCGAGGAGTGCATGTTCACCCGCACACTGACAACTGCACCATACCTCCCAAAGTAACGCCGGAGGAGGTCTTCAGGGAACTCCAGGAGCGCTCCATGGACACTGACATAAGTCAGGGCACCGCTACGATCAGAAATCGCCACCGAGCCGGCATCGCCCGGAAATGGCAACGTACGCCCCTCGTACCGACGAAGGACGTCCGGTACTCCTCCTCCCTCACGAACTTGATAACAACCCGGTGGGCTGTAACAAGCTCAACACCGTAGATAGCCTCCACCGGAATACGAAACATGTCACACATAACCATCTCAATGTCCGGATATCCAGCCATACTAGTGAACTCCAGGCCCAAGGAGTTCACACGCACAACAGGGGAAAGATGGCCTCCCATGTCAGAACCGCCACATCAACACGCAACAACAGACTGGGAGGGCAGAGACGCTCACACCACCTGGCGACCAAAATGGCAAACAACCCCAACAACCAGGGAGGGTCGGCCAGACGTCCTCACTCCATGGTTACTAGGGCCGGACTCCTCCACTGATGACTTGTTGCATCAGGTAAATCGTTCCACATGAGCGTGGTGTAGCCTATCTATTGCTTGGCGTGGACTTGGGAGCTGAAAGGCAATTACATTGTAGAATTCTTCTACAGAAAAATAATAGAGATATCTAATACTGCAGAATTCTTCCGCAAGAGATATAATTGATATATCTGGCACTGTAGAGTTCTTCTACAGAAAATATTGAATATAATTTCCTAAATAAATTACGGAAACTGCTAGAGAGGAAACGTGCTGGATTTTGTTGCTATATATATATATATATATATGGCCTAACGACAACTAGCCTACATGTTTACAGTGATCACTAGGAAACAATTAGGAAATAATAGTTGCCGAGCCATGTGTCCGTTGTTCGAGGGAACGACTCCAATCCTCCGTCCTTGCTGTTGCTAGGACGTCAATTATGGGTTGGAGAGTTAATAAGTTCCAAGACACTGCCATTGTTTCCCAAAATAATGTGGCACCGCTCTCACAGGTATAGGAGCGAATAATAAGGCGTCCAAGCAAGTCGGTAACGCTGCTCTCTGCTGCACGCTGTTAATGGCGCGTCTCTCTCTCTCCCTCCTGGCGTCTGGACCTAGATTCAGGAAGCTCTGTGTATTTCTTCGTAAGTGGGTTTGCTACGAAGGTTCCTAAGTGCGCCCTAAGAAGATGCTTAGGTGCGATTCAATAAGGTATACTTAGGAAGAAAATTGTTGGTTCACCTGCGTGCCGATAGAGGTCACTACTGTGTTTCGTTTGGCCAATCAGAGAGCAGCAACATTCTTCATATTGAAGATTTAGCGCTGGCTTATCGGAGCTCTACTGCCGCCTATTTACGTCGAATTTTCTTATAAAATTAGTATATTTCGAAGTAAAACAATGTTTTTTCAACTTCTACAGCCAGCACCGACATTGTAGTAAACAAATATGTTACATTTGTTGTTTACCTACGTAATTCTAAGAGATACTGTGTAGCTGTCCTTGTTGCTCGGAAGATGCGCTGACAATTATTGTATATATTTACTGAATTTACCCAAGGGCCACTAACTATCTAGTGGCCTCGAAGAGGACAGAAAGCCGGCGGCTTGTTAAAGGGCCCGCCAATTGTCTTAATGATATTTTTTAGCTGGAATTTGGCATTTACGGCTTCAGCGGGTAGGCGGTTCCATGGGTTTATAGCCCTCTTGGTGGAAAAAAAACATGTTTTCAGTCCTACTTGAGAGAACATACTCTCCAACACTATATCTGTGATTGTCCTGTTATCAGTGACTTCATACCAAATGGTATGAAGTATTTTGAGCTCTGTAATTACTTCATACACTCAGGAATATTGGAAGATATTCTTGTGCTGCATCCAGATTTTGCCAGTGGAGGCTAATAGATCAGCATCAAGTATTTTGTTCTCTCCTAATTCCATGTATGACTGGCCATCCTGTGAGGTGAGGATGTTGGGTGAGCTGGTAGCTGGTTTTTGATCTACACTGTGTGGTCCTTTATACAGAATAGGAAAGCAGCACATTGCTGTGTATACCTAAACATGTTTAAAAATACATTGTTTGAGAGGAGTTTTGTAGAAACTGGTAAGAGTAATTATAATATAATGTTTCCATGATTCAGTGCTTACCTCTTGTGAAAATTGCTTAGAGTTGTTTAGTCAGAGTTGATTTGTTTTTTGTATTGAGGCTGGTATTTTCTAAATTGATTCCATGTACAGTATGTCTAACCATCCTGTGAGATGGGAGTATTAGATAAACTTATAGCTAGTTTTTTATCTACACTGTAATATTCCATATAGAATAGGGTAGCAGCACATTGCTGTGTATACCTAATCTTCTTAATAAAAAAAAATCAGTAATAAAGATTTTAAATTATAGTTTGTATTATTACAAATACAGTACTGTATTATCCTTATTAAATCATGTTGACCATGGATCATTAAGATCTCATGTTGATATGTAATACAAGTCATATTTCTTTTGAACTGCTAATCCATGCTAATCATTCATTAAATTGTGCATTATGTCTCAATTTTTCACTTCCTTGGATATACTGTACAGTACAAAAAGATAGGATAAAAATAAACCAGTAATATTTCTTTCATTATATTTTTCATTTAAATAACTGCATCAATATTTTTACAGCTGACAGGATTTGTTTTACCATACAGGTGCATTATTTGTTAAAAAAAATTTGGTTTATTGTTACACACAATGGTGCTACATAGCCTTCCCAGCTTGGTGCCTTCTTTTAATACTGATTAAAAAATAAATAATAAATACATTTTATTCAGGAAAAGTACATACAGTTGATTTACAAACATAATGTTGGATTTATAGACAGAGCTAGTACATACAATACCTAAAGCCACTAATACTCATAGCATTTCGGGCAAGGTGTGGGGGAAAAAACACAGACTAAAACTTAGTAATCGGGATTAGGTATAAATTGTGTTGAAAGAAGGAATAAAAAATACAAAAAGGGGGGTTAGCATAGCATAACTCAGCAATTGCACATGTTGGTGAACAGCGTTGTTTAAAAAATAGCAAGACATGGGTTGACATTTAGGAGGTAAGTTAGGTTACATGGAGTTAATTAGGCAGTACTTGGTTTAACTCTTAAACTGGTTGAGAGAGGTACAGCCTTTGACATGATTCGGGAGGTCATTCCACATTCTGGGTCCCTTGATTTGTAGAGCACTTCTAGTTTGGTTACACACAGCCAAATTGAGTAACAGGAAGAGGTCTTGGACACAAATTTGTTCCATGCTAAATGTAGAGGAATCAGCTGAGTATTCCTCAAATAAAATAAGTTGCCTCAGCTTATAAGGTAAATAAAATAAGCATTTCTCAAATAAGTAGCTGCCTCACCTCACTGCCTTACTGATACATAGCCTTCCCGGCATGGTGCCTTCTTTTGATAATTACTTGTTCCACACCCAAATTGTATAACAGGAAGAGGTTTTGGACCCCTACTTCCCTCTCTCTTTTTTAATAATCTACAGTATATAGTCATAATTATAGCTTTAAGTATTCAATGAATAAAGTTTGTGACATTTTTACCCTTCTCCTTACCTAACATCATTTGTGCAGCATATTTTTATTTTATGTCTCACCCAGATTTAATTTCAAAATAAAACCAAACTAAATAAATTAGAAATGGGTATGTATAGCTAAGGTACACCCTTACTACTAGGTGAACAGGGGCATTTGGTGATAGTAAATGATCCCATCAGGCAGGGCTCATCACCTTCTCTCATATTTCATGTTCACCAGTGTATATTTACTTAATAACTACTGGTATAATATCTTGCTATTATAAAACTAATTCTACTATTATCAAACACATATTTACTTCAAGTTTCAAGCAGAGAATGCATATATAACTAACACGAAGGAGTCCTCTTCACTAGATTCACCAGCTATAATATTTTGGTCATGTTCCAATATCATAAATCGATCCCAGTGTTATGTAGTAGAGAAAAAATGACTTATATCCAGTTTACGTAAAGCTACGAGTGGTCGAAACCACATTTAAATCCCGGAATGAACTTACGAAGGTTTTTCCACTTAGGGTAGCTCTTTGAATACGGACGTAGCCGCCACGAAGGCGCTAAGAAGGAATTCGTTCTTAGCTAAGAGGAAAAACCTTCGTAAGTACCTTCCTGAATCCGGCCCCTGATCTGTGCATGCGCAAGGACACGGCGTGTTGAATCGGAGAATTATTCTCCTAATTACTTCTCAACCGTGCGAGATGTTAAAACTAGAGTATATTATAAGGAAGGTTATATTAATGACATTATCGACGTATAATTATTAACATGAAGTTGTTATCATGTCGCCAAAAATGTATGAAAGTGGATGGAGAATTTGGTTCCTCTATGTCAATTCTAAGATTACAGGAGATTGCTACTAAACAGTGATCATTAGCTAATAACACGCGATTATCTGATCAGTGATTGATATAGAGACAGTTAATGATTCCATGAAAAGAATACTGATACTGAGTGAGAATATAATTTAATCCTCTGTAATGTAGATGTTATCTTTCCTGATGCTAAACGTTGGACGTACCCACGCCATGTAGTACAAATATTCGGCAAAATAATTGGCGCAGTAGGAAAAGATTTAATATAATTACTCTACGAGTTAGTAAGATTAGTAATTACTATTGTTAATACAAGGAAGATGTATTATAATACATAAATGATGCATAATTGTTGGATAATTTCCAAAACTTGTGCCTCATTTCTTGTGGTATCAAGTTGGATTCTTTCGTCGTCATTTCATTGATGATAATCCTGCATGAGTCGTCCTCCCAGGGAGGCAACCTCTCTACAGGCAGGAGCTCACGGACTCGCTCAAGCAGGTGAAGATCTTTGAGATAGCAGACTGATCTGTGATGAAATTTTTTGCTTCTCCTGTTTCCTCCGGTAAGTAACACAGGATCAGTGTTTTCTTGGCAATATCTTTGTAATGGGGATCTCTGGCTATCCTAATTGCAAGCTCAGCATTCAGTTCCTTAATTCTACTTTTAACACTAGGGAGGGACAACTCCTCTCGTAGATTAGACGTTTTGGCAGTTCTTGGAACTGCATGATTAATTGTTATGGCTTCATTTTGAATGCCTTTCGAGCCTTTTCATATCGCTTTGGGAGTAGGTGCAAAAACTGGTGCGGCATAGTCTATGACGGAGCGCACATAGGCTGTGTACATCATGTTATGTACGGGTATAGAGGTTCCATGTCCATTCCAGGTCATAGCTTTCAGTACCCTGAGTCGACTTTTGCAAGTTTTTATGAGTTGATTGAGCTCCTCTTACTTCCCCCCCCCCCATGTTAGAGCCGACAGTGACGCCAAGGTACTGATAGTGGTCAACCCATTCAAATGTTACACCATTAATTTGTAGTCCTTCGTTTTCTCCCCGCTTATGATGAGAGTATGTTTTTGTCTTCTTTGTGGAGAGAGTGAAACAGAGTTCGTTACATTTTCTTCCAAAGAGTTCAATGGACTGTTTAGTTTTTCCTGAGGGGGGAGCTTGTATTAGAACATCATCTGCATATACCACTCGTTGTGTTCCTTCCGGAAAATCAATATTTGCAATGACGTTCATAAGTACATTGAATAGTGTGTGGCTTAAGAATCCTCCTAGGGGGTCTCGATTTCCATAATCATTGTTCTTGAGACTGCTCCATTGAAGCAGACCTGGTCTTTCCTCCCTGTGAGGTAATCTTCAATCCATTTCATGAGTCTTCCCTTGACACCCATGCATGCTAGCTCGTCCAGGATCGCAATCCCCTGTGCTTTGTCGAATGCTCCTTTGATGTCAACAAGTACAGAGTACTTAGCTGTGCCATTAGCCGAGTTTGTAATTATACTATATGCTGTGCTCCGACCTTTAACAAATTCCTTGACCTCTCCCCTAGCCTGCCTATTTTGTGCAAAAGTCGGTTTAGGATGATCCATTCAAGCATCTTGCAAGTGCATGAAACGAGACTGATAGGTCTGTAATTGCCAGGGTCATTGGGCATTCGGTATGGGAAATTTTTTTGCGTGTTTCCATTGCGCTGGCAACTCTCCACTTAGGAATGTTTTGTTTAACAGGTGAAGTAAGTAAGTAAATATCAAAAGAAGGCACCAAGCCAGGAAGGCTATGTAGCACTATCAAATGTGCGGAATAATCAGAGGGCGCTAAATATCACCAAGGATGCCAATATGAGAACAAAAACACATAAGGCAAACGATATCAAAAGTATCCGATTCACCGAGAATTACATCGAAGGACAACTGACCACGAGGGATGGTCGGAAAGCAAGACACACGTTCGTCCTGGAAGTCCGGACATTCAACAAGGATATGCACGACTGTAAGAGGAACAATGCAGTTTGGACAATAAAGAGCAGAGCAGCGCTCCATTAAGTGTCCATGAGTTAAACATGTTTGGCCAATATGCATCCTTGCCAGAACCGTTTCCCACCGCCAGTGATTGTGGTAGGTGGAAGGCCACAGGGGGACACATACTCTTAAGAGTACACAGTTTGTTACCAGTAACAGAAGACCAACAACCTTGCCAACGGACAGGGATGAAGGAATGAAATTAGCTGGGTAAAAATCGAAATAAGGAATACCGTTATGGGAGAGGGGACAAGGGCAGATAGCTTCCTTAGCAACAGGGTCGGCATGCTCATTTAAAGAGACAGCAATATAGTTGGGAACCCCACAAACTCTCTTGTCTTAAATCTAATGGAGATAAGAAAAAGCCGATGTGGAATCTCGACTGCCACCAGATAAACTGGATTAAAGGACTCCAGAGCCACGAGGGCACTGCGAAATACCGGCGTCGGTATTTCTTCCAGGCTGCACTCTTACAGTGGACAGCCCGAGCACAGTCCGCATTCCACCAGGGAACGCACTTCCGCGTGCCCCGGGAGGTACAGCAAGGAATAGAGCAGAGGGCAGCAATCGAAGACAGTGTTATGAAAAAGGAGGAGGGCGTGAAGGAGAGGCAGAGTGGAGAGGTCGGAGATAGTAGCACGGAGGATGACTAGGCTCCATTCAGCCTTGGCAAACTGCCAGCTTGGAAAAGAGAGTGGAGGGGAGGGTGAAAAGATAAAAAAGTGACAAGGATGGGAAAATGGTCCCTGTTATGGAGGTCATCAAGTACCCACCACATGAAATCTAAGTAAATAGACGACGAGCAGAGAGAAAGATCAAGACAGGAAAGGGTGTGAGTTCGAGAGTCCACATGAGTAGGTTCACCAGAATTCAGAAGAGACAGAGAAGAAGAGAGGACAAACGGTTTGAGAAGGTGGCATCGAGTGTTTGTCAGAACACTACCCCAGAGGGTATGTCGACAGTTGACATCACCCAACAGGGGCACAGGCTCTGGCAAAGAGTCCAGTAGGTGCTTAAGATCAGGAAGAGAAAGTGGGACATTTGGCGGGATATAAATGGAACAAACCGTATACATTTACTTACAAAGACGCGGGCAGCAGAACATTGGATAGGTGACTGAAGAAGTAGGGAGACGAAGGGGCCCATAACTCTAGAGAAACGAATTGAGAAAATGGTAGAGATAGGAATAACCACGAAAGTGACGATGACGAGCACCAAGCATCGGCTCCTGGAAACAAGCACAAACTAGTGAAAACTGTGTAATCAGAAGTTGGAGTTCATGGAAGTTGTCATAAAATGCACGAATATTCAATTGAAGAACAGACATTGGCAAAAAGAGAAAATACAGCAACAGAGAACTAATGAAGAAACAAAGGTAAAGAAGAACTCAGCATATTAAATAAGCTCAGGATCAGGATTAGGGTCAGCGAAGTCAGGGTTAGGGGGCATTGGTAAACTGAGTAAGGATGGAGTGAAGGGAGCAGGAGGACAGACCAGAGGCAGACGGGCAGAGTGTGGAGGAGGAGGAGGAGACAACCGATAAGGACAGTCAAGGACAGCAGGAGGAAGGGGGGGGGGGTCAGAAACTGGAGAGCGCACCTCAGCAAGGGCAGCAACCGAGAGGGAATCAGGGGCTAAAGAAACCTCCATAGCTGGGACAAAGGGCCCAGCCACCGAAAGGAGAGGGGACTGAGCGATAGAGTCAGAGGTGTGGGGTCGAGAAAGAAAGTGATTCGTTCTTACCCACCGTGGAGGACGGAGAGAACGCAGGGTTACGTTCCTGGCTCAAAGTGACAGTGTTCCAGCAACAACGTACTGGGCGACAGACACAAGTGTCTCAACAGGAGAAGAAGAACGGTAGCGAACAACATGAAGATTGCTCGGAGGATGATGGACAACAGCCTGGACAGACAGGCGGCGTGGAGGGCTAAGAGACTGGGAGAATGGTTGGGAAGAAGGATCGAGGGGGAGATGGGAAAGAAAACACTGGAGACTTGGCAGACAGGGCAGGAAGGGAGGAAACTCCAGATGGAGAACCAGGAGAGGGACCCTTCGGGACAGAACGTAAAAGAACAGGGGGGAGGAATTGGTTTGCATGTCCAGGTCTAAGTCCTGGAAACAGTTGTGAGACTGAGTAAGGTGGGAAGGAAGAGAGAGGTAGAACGCAACACGCGAGCATAAGATACGCCAGTGAAAGGGGAGATACATTGAACTTGGCATTTCACTTCAGGAAAAAACAAACAATCCCAGTGTTTCAAGTTGAGGACGGCTTCCTCAAGTTTGTACTGCATACACATGCGGGAGAAGGTAGGGTGGGCCTCACCGCAATTGAGGCAGCGCATCTCGGGGGAAGTGCACTCTAACTCAGAGTGATCATCATCCACACACATACGGGCATAGATACACAGTAGTTGTGCATTGGAGGGCACCATGCCCGAACTTCCAGCACTTACTTCAAAGTCTAGGAGATGGAATGTACGTCTGAACTGAGCATCTGGCACCAGCAAGAATTATAGAGAACATAAGAACAAAGGTAACTGCAAAAGGCCTATTGGCCCATACGAGGCTGCTCCTATCTATAACCACCCAATCCCACTCAGGGGGATTGGGTGGGCAGAAGGGTCCTAATATTAAAGGTGATTTTCACAACACAAAGGGGCTGATGGCGACGACCACAAGGGGGTGGAGTGAACATGTCCACCAGGAGGACAGAATGGCCTTGGGTTTCGAAGATATGTTTAATATCCTTGTGGCAGACTTTTAAGTCCCCCTAACACCAGTTGCACCATTGTGCGAAGGAATACAGTGCCAACACTGGCATTTAACCGAGCGTTTTTGGAGACACGAATAGGGGTCTCCCCAATGCAGGACAATGCGGCTAAGCGGGTAGCTGCATCCTGAGAAGGAGCAGCGACAACACGTGTACCAAGACAGGCGGGGTTAAAAGTAACATAGGCATCTACCAAATCAACAAGGTGTTTATGGAGGGAGAAACCGTCAGGAGGAGAAGAATCCAGATGTTGGAGATGAAAGCATTTAGCCCATATAGCAGGACCAAACAATGCATGGTACGTATTAGTAAGGTAAGTGATCATGCAAGTGCGGCCATGGCGGGAACGGTGTTGAGAACCCCCGTAGAGAGAGAGAGGTTAAAAGGTGCATTAGTCACAATGAGATACAGAGCCGCACCAGGGGACGGTGTGGTCACCACTGGGGGCTTGGGGCTCGACCCTACCACAGAGGAGGGAGGAGAGCATGGGGGGGGGGGAGGGAGTAATCTGGTCTGGGCCCAATGTAGCAGGGGTACAGAGCCTAGTCGTCCATCACAGTCCGACTCAGGGGCCTAGTCGCCCACCCCATGAGCCTGGGGTAAGAGAGGTCGTTTCGGTTTCCATGCAGCATTCGTTCTAAAAGTCTGGGGCCTGAAACAAAGGAATACCACCTACCAGGGCCGCCAGGAAGGCCGAGTGAGAGCCAAAGAAGGAACGGGTTCGTCGCCTCCAGCGGTTCTCCCACTTTTTAACAGGGGAGTCCTACCACTTCGGTCATTCTCCCATACTGGTGCAAAGACCTCATTCCCTCCCATTTCGCCCCAGCCTGGACTCCCAACTATCCACTTAGGGCAGCCCCTCACGGGCAACCCCTCCAGCAGGCGGTGCGATGACTCACAAGGACCCTACATGGTGCCCTTTTACAAGTACAACACCCAAAGAGGGGCAAGACAGTGGGTGAAGTCAACCATCACCTGTCGCAGGGAGGTGTATATGAGCCCCCTCACCACGACAAGGCGACATCACGGTGGGGTACAGGTGAAGTAGTGGATTCCCAGCCACCTCACTCAATGCACTGAGTATGTCATAGGTGACGTCATCCTCATCAGGCATTGTACTTTTATCCTTTTTCATAGTCCCCTTATTTCCTGGGCTGTAATCGATTGCCCATACTCGTCATCACTAGACTGTGCTCTTGTTATCCTAATTTTGTCATGTCGCAGGAGCTGCTCCCTTCTTATTTCTGCAGGGAGGGAGGAGGAGGATGCTACATCACACCACTTGTGTATTAGTTCCTCACCCTTATCCTGGGGGTCTTAGTGAGCTGCAGGCGGAGTTCTGCCCCCCTTATCTATCTGAATGTTTGCCCAAACTTGTCTTGCAGGTGTTGATCTTCCAATAGAGCTAGTGAATTCAAGCCATTGTCTTTCCCGCTCTTTAATCTTCTCTTCCCTGGCTACGTGACACACAGTTTTAAACAGCTCTTGGTTGCTTTAAGTTGGGATGTCTCCGGTACTCTTTACTCATGCTCCTAACAATTGTATTGAGCATCTTTATGTAATTGTTCTCATACTATTTTATTTTCCTAATCCCGGCACACGACAAAAAAAACTAGTGCAAAGTGCTCTTGGCGTTTCGGGCAATCGAGCGGCAACACTGAAAAGTGTTGACCGCTCGACCAACAGTCCTGCCAACTGGTAAGGTTGGAAGAATGAATAACTGGGTAAAAGTTATATACCTTTACGAGAAATACCTTTACGGGAAATGGGACATGAGCGGACAAATGTGCCACTGGAAGACAGTAACGTAAACTCGTTATTGTAGTGGTTCTAGAATTTTGTTGGATAAACTGTTATTGTTTTTAGAAACGGTCGTTTAAGTTCCTATCCCACAATAATATTGTCCCACTTATCATGTTCTGCAGTGCCTTGCATGCAATGTTTAAATGAGTCTGCCCCTAGAGCTTGAGTCCGATTCATAGCACCACACTTCTATAAATATGAAGTGAGAACCCATCAGTTACCCTTTATTAGTTTTTATCACTAGAAGGAGCCAAAGGCCCAAATGGACAGGTTTTCACCAGTGAGGTGGAAGCCGAGTGGTTTGCTCCTGCTTTTCCTATGGTCTCAGGCTTAAAGTAAAAATCTGCAAGTAAGCAGATCTTTCTGTTTGAGGTCTGCCTCCCAAGCGAGGTAGTTACATAACATAACATCAGTAGGAAACTATTTCGTTAACGAAAAGTAAAATCTTACACTGGCCCCCGGGCCGTTGTGGGCGGAGTCGTTCGGTGGCTGATTTTCCTATGCAACCGTCTCCATCGTGCATATGAGTCCCCCCGCTCTCGTCAATGGAGGCGCTACGGGCTTACCATAGCCCGTGCTACTTGGAAATTTTTTGTTCCAAGTAGCGAATCTTAAACAACAACATCTCGTGAATGGAGTGCAACCGTCTCCGGCCGCATGGGAAAAGTGGTGGGCGTATCGTCAGAGGTATCTGCGGGAGGACTATTCTATGCTGTACTGTGTGACTGATCCTATTTCTGAGTCGGAGTGACCTGTTCCTGTAATTATGTACTTGTTCTTGCTTTATTGTGTTCCTGTATGTATACCCATTATATAATGTGTTTGTGCTTGACCTATTTGCTGCCTCCCTGTGTTCGGAACTTATGTGCATATTAATGTTTTGTTTCTGGCCTAGTGCTCGTTCCTTCGTGCATCTGTGTTTTTATTTATATCACCAAGTTGTACCTTATGTTCTTTTGTTTTCTTCCTGTTCATATGTCGGTGCTTATGTTCCATTGTGAGCTGGTGCCTTGGCGCCGTGTGTTCCTTTTGTATTTAATACGTGTTTCCATTTTTGAGTTTGGTTATTGTATCTTGTATTGTAACGTACGATATCGTTACGTTATTGGGTAGATTAGATACGCAGTATTTAGTGGGGATCATATTTTATTTAGTTGTCTTGATTACAGCAGTCAGTTGTTGGCAGTGCCGTAGATGTTGAGACAGAACTTGGAGCAGAGCAGAAGCTGGGTGAGGCTGGAGTTGCCTAGCTCTATGCAGAAGAGCGTAACAGCTCGATGCAGAATGGTGAGTGTCTAAACTCGATGAGGCCAAGAGCGTGGGAGCTCGATGGGGGGAGAGCGTGGGAGCTCGATGGGAGGAGAGCGTGGTAGCTCGATGTGGTCGTCTGCTGTACGTGTTGGGGTCTGTTGGAACTGTACACACCGAGTGCTACATTTTTGAGGTTGAAGAGGTGTTGTAACTCCTGAGCGTCTGTACTGAAGTTAACTGAAGCACCGTGGAAATTATACTTGCTTCTTTAATTTATATTAAAATAAAAAAAATTATACTGTGGTTACTCGCTTCTCGACTGCTAATATGATTGGACTACACCTCATATCATCATCCTCAAATAGGTTGGAAGGATGGAAGGGATGTTAACTGTAATTAGGGAAAAGATTTGATTGATGTCATTAGTGCTGATGAGAGGCTTGTTTCTCTCATTTAGCTAATGTGTTTGGAGCGAGTATATTGTTTGTACTCGCTACAGAACTCCCCTACCATTGAATGAAAGATAAGAAATACAAAAAATGTATGAGGATACTGTTCCCTGGGTCGCTGTGGAGCATGTAGTCTGGTATCAAAAGATACAGGCAGCGTGTGAACAAGCTCGGGTCTAGCAGGAGAGAAAAATGTGCACGGTTGTTGCATCCTGGGTCTCTGGTGGAGCATTTAGATCCGGGGCGGATGGGCTCGGGCACCAGGACCATTGGCGGTAGTGTAGGCACGTAGTTAGAACAACGAGAGATTCACTGTTAGAGATGAATTGTCTTGGCGGCGACGAAGAGTCTGAAATGAAAGCTGTAAGCCTTGTACTGCACAAGAAAAGTGCTTGAGTCGGCAGTGTAGCAGAATTCAGTAAACGTGCAGAAGAATCTGATGAAAAGCTGTCGTGGGAGTCCTTGTAGAACCAAGCAGTGCCCTGGCAGCGACGGAGAGTCGGCAGGGCAGGCCGCACGATGTAGTTACTGATGAGGTTGTCAGATGAGTAAGTAACAATCGTGGTGCAGCAAGTTGTAGCAGATGAGCACACAGAGATGATCGCGGTGAAAATCATAGCTGTGGCAAGGTTGCAGGCAGCATACCACAGCAGGCAGCAGTGGTGCACAGCAGGCAGCAGTGGTGCACAGCAGGCAGCAGTGGTGCACAGTAGGCAGCAGCAGTAAAGGTCCAGTGAGAGGCTATGTTGTAGCCTGTCCGGGCTGGGTGGCTGGGTATGTCATCACTCTCTGGGTCACCAATGTAACGTACGGTTATGTTACGTTGTTGGGTAGATTAGATACACAGTGTTTAGTGAGTTTCATTTTTTATACAATACAATTTTATTTAGGTAAGGTACATACATACAATAAATTTTTACAGGGATTGGTAGTAATTTTTGGATTACTTAGGATTTTAGGATTATTTAGTAATTTTGGTTACAGCAGTCAGTTGTTGGCAGTGTCGTAGACGTTGAGAATAGAACTTGGAGCAGAGGAGAGATCTGAATGATACTGGAGTCGCGGAGCTCTATGCTGAACAGCGTGGCGGCTCGATGCGGAATGGTGAGTGCCTTAACTCAATGAGGCCAAGAGCGTGGGAGCTCGATGTGGTCGTAGTCTGCTGTCTGCTCTGTGTCGAAGCTGTAGCGTCTTGGGGTCGGTTGGAACTGTAAACACCAAGTGCTACATTCTTTAGGTTGAAGAGGTGTGGTAACTCCCGAGTATCTGTACTAAAGTTAACTGAATCACCGTGTAAATTATTCTTATGGTTACTCTGATTGATTGCTTATATGACTGGACTACACCTCATCTCATCATCCTTCAAGGGGTTGGAAGGGTGGAAGGAATGTTAACTGTAATTAGCGAAAAGATTTGATTGATATCATTAGTGCTAATGAGAGGTTTGCTTCTCTCATTTAGCTTATGTGTTTGAGCGAGTATATTGTTTATTCTCTATACAGTATGTACATGTTATCACATCCTGTGATTCGTATTTATGTTGTGTATTCCTGTTTCTTTATTTCTATTTTCCTTTTCTTGTTATGTATTCATGTTTCTGTATATCTAGGCGGCCGCCATTCTTTTGTGTTTGGAAAGTGGTTTGTGTTTGTGTGTTTTCTTTTATTGTATTTATGCAGCATGCTTTGGTATGTAAATTTCAATAAAACAAAAAACTAGAGAGCAGCCACTGCCAGCTCTGTGTGAATGACGTCAGAGGCCTAGCTCCCTCAGGATTGGCTCTACTCCAACCGTCTTACAATTTAAAAGTTAACACTTTGACCCTTGAGGAGAGGTTTAATTAGACTTGCCTATAAAGTGTGTTATGTGGGCGTGTTTGTTGCTTGTTTCCCCTGTGCCAATGGATATTTTTTTCTTGAAGGAAAATATTAATCTTCACCCTTAGCTCATGAGCCCTAGTTATAATTCTTCCACGGAAGCGTCAACTAACTTGACGTTAGTTGACGTTTCCGTATATAACAAAATATTAATACAATTGCTATTATCGGTCAGCTCCAGTCCCTATTCAAAATTGATCAAACAAACAGCTTATTCAGTGAACTTCCTTCGATCAGATTGAGAACTTTTACCACCCCATTCAGAACATTTCACAGAGTTAGGGAAGCCTTGAGTAGCCAGAGCTTCACAGTGAATGAAGTAATGATCCCAAGGTCTAGCATTACCTGCTGCCTCTCATGTTTGACTCGACACAACCCCACTGTTTTTACCAGTTACGTTGCTTCCTTGCAATTATTCCGTGCAAGTCCTCTTTCCGTGGACATATCAAATACACCAAGAGTGTTTCACAAGTTGATGTCAGTACTCTCCTACAGTTGTTTAGCAAAATCTTTAACAGATTGAAGACGTCTGTCTTCAAATTAGATTGGTCCCAAGCTTTTTACAGAGTGGATATGAGTTTTGTTTTTCAGGTGATGGAGCGGGTTGGGATCGTGCGGCAGTTTTTCTCGTGGGTCAAAATGCTGTATAGGAGTTGCTAGAGCAGTGTCTGTATTAACGGGTTGTTGAGTGACCCATTTGCACTAGGAGGTCGATCCGGCAAGGTTAGGAATTGTCTTTGCTTGCCCTGCTATGCGAACTTCATAGAAATCATTAGAAGTACACCCAAAATATGTATACATAAACATACATTACAATTTAATCTTGACCTATAAAACACCCAAAATATGTATACATAAACATACATTACAATTTAATCTTGACCTATAAAACTCATATGGCCAAAATCTGATTTAGTTCACCAGTTTAGTGAGGTTGGGAATGCTGAGAAGGACGGGCTGCTTTATAACCCTCCGGCTGGTGAAAGATCTTACCTCTACCACTAAATCAAAATAGGCAATATCAAATGCAAGCACAAATCATAACACTAGAAATATGCATCTTGTCACGCGTCGTTCACCTTGGCCTTGTGTGACGGGAGTTCCAGTTAAACAACGGAGGTTTATGTTAATGATCCCATAACTCCACGGAGCGGGACTTCACTTCCTCTACTGGTATACCATTGACCACACCCAAGGGAGATCTCCAAGTCATGCCTCAAGTCCAGTCGCCAAGACTTGACCTTGGACCCAAGGGGGAGAGGAGAAGGCCCAGCGAACACTGCTCGTGCTAGATCATGCAATGTGCAACACCCCCACTGGGCCTGAAATCTACATGTGCAAAGTTTTGCCGGACCTCCGGCCGTTACCTAAATTCTCACCCCTTATTTCGGTCTCCAGCTGAGTAATCTTCTTTGCGTCCCAGCACCGCTTTTATTTCAAATTTGATACAGTGTTACCATCCAGGGTCTCTTTTCTATTTAATACCAGTGCTAGTGTTGTGCAATCTAATATCATTTGTTCACAATGCTCAATGAGATGGAGGAGACACATAAAAGTGATAATGAGAAGTAAGTAAATTTTACTGAAGAGATAACTACATGAACAAGAATGAAGTTTGCATGTAATGATATATATATATATATATATATATATATATATATATATATATATATATATATATATATAATAGTATACGAGTCTAAATGGATTCAAAGAACGTACACTCATTAAAATGAGTGTACGAAACAAAGTTAATTGACTCATTAGACGAAAAAGTCTCTGTGGGAGTACCATCTCCTCCCCACCATCTTAGTCCCTACTGCCAGGAGCCAGGATGACTTCGTACTCTAGGTCTCCCCTCGACGGACAGTACTGTTGTATCTACATGCACCAAGACGACGAAGAAGAAGCCCAATAAGGAGACAATGTCCTCCGGAGGACATCGACCCGGTCCATCCACAGATCAACATTACCAGCCATTGGTTCTGGTAATGGCTCCTGACTGCGTCCACTGACGGGCTAGGCAAGTCCGTGCCACCTCTTAGGTGGCTTGATCTTCATTAATCAATCAATCTCTTTTATCACACGACTTGATAATGGTCCAGGACGGACCGATACGTCGTCGATTTTCCATCTTCTGAGTTGTGGTTTGGTCAACATTTCTTCAGCCACGTTATTGTGACTCATCGTTGCAAATGTAAGGTTTTGAGGCTAGATAATGATAATAGAGTTAAAAGATACGAGCTAGGTGGTGTTGAGAATGCGAAGTGTGATTGTGAAAGGGATCTGGTCGTCATGATTAGTGAGAATTTAAGCCCCCAAAATCAATGCAAAGATGTTCGAAATCAGACCAATAGGACACGGAGTATCCTAGTCAAATGGGCGTGGTCCCAGTCACCCCTGGGACCACGCCCAGTGGGCGTGGTCCCAGTCACTGCCTGACATTATTAAACTTTCCACACAACTCTGGTGACGTATACTGGCGTTCGTCACACTTGAATACTTTGATTGACTTGACATTAGAGATTTCTTGACATTGAGAGACATTTGAAGTATTATTGTTTGGTGTGCGTGTGCGTGTGTGTGTGTGTGTGTGTGTGTGTGTGTGTGTGTATGTGTGTGTGTGTGTGTGTGTGTGTGTGTGTGTGTGTGTGTGTGTGTGTGTGTATGTGTGTGTGTGTGTGTGTGTGTGTGTGTGTATGTGTGTGTGTGTGTGTGTGTGTGTGTGTGTGTGTGTACTCATCTATTTGTACTCACCTATTTGTGCTTGCGGGGGTTGAGCTTTGGCTCTTTGGTCCCGCCTCTCAACTGTCAATCAACTGGTGTACAGAATCCTGAGCCTACTGGGCTCTATCATATCTACACTTGAAACTGTGTATGGAGTCAGCCTCCACCAGATCACTGCCTAATGCATTCCATCCGTTAACTACTCTGACACTGAAAAAGTTCCTTCTAACGTTTCTGTGGTTCATGTGCGTACTCAGTTTCCACCTATGTCCCCTTGTTCGCGTCCCACCATTGTTGAATAGTTTATCCTTGTTTACCCGGTCGATTCCTCTGAGGATTTTGTAGGTTGTGATCATGTCTCCCCTTACTCTTCTGTCTTCCAGTGTCGTAAGGTGCATTTCCCGCAGTCTTTCCTCGTAACTCATGCCTCTTAGTTCTGGGACTAGTTTAGTGGCATACCTTTGGACTTTTTCCAGCTTCGTCTTGTGCTTGACAAGATACGGGCTCCATGCTGGGGCCGCATACTCCAGGATTGGTGTTACATATGTGGTGTACAAGATTCTGATTGATTCCTTACACAGGTTCCTGAACGCTGTTCTGATGTTAGCCAGCCTCGCATATGCCGCAGACGTTATTCTTTTTATGTGGGCTTCAGGAGACAGGTTTGGTGTGATATCAACTCCTAGATCTTTCTCTCTGTCCGTTTCATTAAGTACTTCATCTCCTATTCTGTATCCTGTGGCTGGCCTCCTGTTTCCACTGCCTAGTTTCATTACTTTGCATTTACTCGGGTTGAACTTCAACAGCCATTTGTTGGACCATTCACTCAGTCTGTCTAGGTCATCTTGTAGCCTCCCACTATCGTCCTCAGTTTCAATCCTCCTCATAATTTTTGCATCATCGGCAAACATTGAGAGAAACGATTCTATACCCTCTGGGAGATCATTCACATATATCAGAAACAGTAGAGGTCCAAGGACTGACCCCTGCGGGACTCCACTCGTAACGCCTCGCCAATCTGAGACCGTTCCCCTCACACAGACTCGTTGTCTCCTGTTGCTTAGGTACTCCTGTATCCAACGGAGTACCTTCCCTTTCACTCCAGCCTGCATCTCCAGTTTTTTCACTAGCCTCTTGTGTGGCACTGTATCAAAGGCTTTCTGACAATCCAAAAATGTGCAGTCTGCCCACCCTTCTCTTTCTTGCCTTATTTTTGTTGCCTGGTCGTAGAATTCAAGTAACCCTGTGAGGCAGGACCTGCCATCCCTGAATCCATGTTGGTGCTGTGTTACAAAGTTCTTTCGCTGCAGGTGCTCCACTAGCTTTCTTCGCGCAATCTTCTCCATCAGCATGTATGGTATGTAGGTTAGGGACACTGGCCTGTAATTCAGTGCCTCCTGTCTATTCCCTTTCTTGTATATCGGGACTACGTTAGCTGCTTTCCAAATTTCTGGCAGTTCCCCTGTTGCCAGTGATTTGTTATACACTATGGAGAGTGGTAGGCACAGTTCTCTTGCTCCTTCCTTTAGAACCCAAGGGGAGATTCTATCTGGGCCTATAGCCTTTGTCACATCCAACTCTAGTAAACTCTTCCTTACTTCCCCGCTGGTAATCTCAAACTCTTCCAGTGGTTCCTGGTTAGCTATTCCCTCTCTTATCTCTGGGATTTCTCCTTGCTCTAAGGTGAAGACCTCTTGGAATTTCTTATTCAGTTCCTCACACACTTCCTTGTCGTTTGTAGTGAATCCTTTTGCCCCTATCCTTAATTTCATAACCTGTTCCTTTACTGTTGTTTTTCTCCTGATGTGGCTATGCAGCAATTTAGGCTGAGTCTTTGCCTTGCTTGCGATGTCGTTTTTGTATTGTCTTTCTGCCTCTCTTCTCATCCTGACATATTCATTCCTGGCATTCCTGTGTGTGTGTGTGTGTGTGTGTGTGTGTGTGTGTGTGTGTGTGTGTGTGTGTGTGTGTGTGTGTATGTGTGTATTCACCTAGTTGCATTCACCTTGTTGTGCTTGCGGGGGTTGAGCTCAGGCTCTTTCGGCCTGCCTCTCAATTGTCAATCAATCAACTGTTACTAACTACTACTAATGTTTTCTCACACACACACACACACACACACACACACACACACACACACACACACACACACACACACACACACACACACACACACATACACACACACATACACACACACACACACACATACACACCCTCTCTCTCTCTCTCTCTCTCTCTCTCTCTCTCTCTCTCTCTCTCTCTCTCTCTCTCTCTCTCTCTCTCTCTCTCTCTCTCTCTCTCTCTCTCTTTCTTTCTCTCTCTCCCTTCCTCTTTGCCCCCCCACTCGCCAACCCTATCAAAACATCTGTAACCTTACTCTCAGGATCCAGTCCCCAGACGTCCACAGGGCGTCGAGGGACCAGAGCCTCTAAATGTCCTCAGATTAAGAGAGCACTATTTAACCGTCACATGCGAACACCCTGGCTTTTAGGCTGGAAATCAGGGACTACTGTGTGTGGGAGGAGACAGTGGTATGTCTGCCTCTGTCTGTCTGTCTGTCTGTCTGTCTGTCTGTCTGTCTGTCTCTCTCTCTCTCTCTCTCTCTCTCTCTCTCTCTCTCTCTCTCTCTCTCTCTCTCTCTCTCTCTCTCTCTCTCTCTCTCTCTCTCTCTCTCTCTCTTCCTTCCTCTCTGCCCCCCACTCGCCAACCCTATCAAAACATATCAAGGAAAGGGACTAAGATGGCAGAAGGATGCACCAGGGACACAGGGAATAGTCAAAGTGACCAAATGAAGGAAATGTTAGCCCTGGTTTGGGAGGAATTCAGGAAGGAGATGCATGAAATGAAGAATACAATTAGCAACCTGCAATGTGAGCTGACAGCAGCAAAGGAGGAGATCAAATCCCTCACAGAGACAAATAATGAGACTGAACAACAGATAATCACCCAAAGGGAAGATGGCATTGTCGTATTGGAAGGAAATGCATCTGAACCTGAAACATTTGCGGAAATATTGAGAAAGAGCACAGAAGCAATGGCCACAGTGAGGGAGGTAGCCTTGCAAGCAGCTACCTCACAGGAAGCAGCACGGTGCACCAGTCAGCTGCTGGAAAGAAAAATATCAATGATAGCTGTAGGCATCAGAGAACAGGAATGATCCAATAGGGAAGAATGGAATAGCACGGACAGAGAGGCAGTAAATGGCATACTAAAGGGGTTAAGGATGGAAGGGGCTGAACAAAACATTGAGAAGGTTTACAGGTTGGGCTGGTACAACAAGGACAGAGATTGCCTGGTGAAGATAGTGTTTGCAAACGAGACCACGAAGGAGGTTATTCTAGAAAGGAAGAGTCACCTGCAGTATGTAGAGGAATACAAAAATGTATTCCTCCAAAGTGACAAATCGAAGGAAGAGAGAGCCAGGGCGACAGAGGCAAGGAGAAAGCACAGGGAGAGAAGAGCAAACCAGAAAATCACAGCCCCCAACACAATGGTCCCAGAGACAAGAGGGGAACCCACAATGAGCACTCCAGCAACACCAGAGGGTGGGCAACACCGTAACTCTCCTTTGCATGGAAACCCTCCCTACCCCTCACCTAACCTGCCTCCACCCAAATGCTCATTACACCCTCCCTCCCCCCCCACCCAATTCCGACCCTGTCACCCCTCACCCATTCCCACTATGTCCCCCCTCCCCCCTTTCTCCCCTGGCCCCCTTCCCCCTTCATCCCATACCCTCCCTTTCCCTCCTCCCCCTCACCCTGTATCCTCCATGTCATCCCTACCTCCTTACTCCATACCCTACCTGTCCTCCCTTCCCTTGAACCCCCACCCACCCACCCCCACCTTAGAATCCACTGTGACCCTGTTAACCATCTCACAGATTTTCACACCTATTGAACAGCTTCCTCCATTAGCAGAACGTTCCCCAAGAAGGGAACAAGAGAATGAACAGAAGAAAGTGAGCTTCAAGGCAGTGTACACTAACATAGATGGGATTACGAATAAAACAAGTGAAATTGGAGAATGGGTACTAGAAGAAAATCCAGACATAATAGCACTCACAGAAACAAAGCTAATGAAAACTATAAAAATGCAGTGTTTCCACAGGACTACTATGTAATTAGGAAAGAGAGAGAAGGAAGAGATGGTGTAGCTTTGCTGATAAAACAAGGCTGGAGTTTTGAAGAGATGGTTGTTCAGGGCTGTGAAGATTTCAGTGACTACATAACAGGTACCATAGTAATTGGAGGACAAAAAATTATAATAGTAGTCAAATATAACCCCCCACCAAATGACAGAAGACCCAGACAGGAATATGATAGAATCAAGATGGCCACCATAAATATAATAGAGAGAGCAGCTTCTGTAGCTAGCAGGAACGGATCCAGACTACTAATCATGAGAGACTTCAACCACGGGAAGATAGATTGCGAGAACAGAGATCCACATGGAGGACCGGACACATGGAGACCTAAGCTGTTGGACGTAGCAACAAGAAACTTTCTAAGCCAACACATCAAGGGACCAACAAGAATGAGAGGAAAGGATGAACCAGATATGCTTGATCTGATATTTACCCTAAATGAGTTGCATATAAGGGAAGTTAAGTTGGAAGTCCCCTTGGGATTGAGTAATCACAGTGTATTGATCTTTGAGTACCTTGTAGAGCAAGGAATTATCTCCCCAAAAAAAGAACTGGGAAACAAAGGGCTGGCGTACCGGAAGGGAAATTATGAGGAGATGAGAAAGTTCATAATGGATATACCATGGGACACAGAATTCACAACTAAGTCCGTACAAGACATGATGGATTATGTCACCCAAAAGTGTCGGGAGGCAGTAAACAGGTTCACCCCATCCCAAAGGGAAAAATCCGAGAGGCAAAAGAAAAAACAAAGGTATAATAGGGCATGTATGGAAGCAAAGGGACTGAACAAAAGAGCGTTGAGGAACTTCCGGAATAACAGAACACCAGAAAGTAGAGAGAGATACCAGAGAACCAGGAATGCGTATATTAGGGTGAGAAGGGAAGCAGAGAAAAATTATGAAAATGATATAGCAAACAAAGCCAAGACCGAACCAAAGCTACTCCATAGTCACATCAGCAGGAAAACAACAGTGAAAGAACAGGTGATGAAATTTAGAACAGGCGAGGACAGGTATACAGAGAATGAAAAAGGGGTGTGTGAAGAACTCAACAAGAGGTTCCAGGAGGTCTTCACAATAGAACAAGGTGAGGTCACTGTGCTAGGAGAAAGGGAAGTAACCAGGCGGCCTTGGAAGGGTTCGAAATTGCGAGTGAGGAGGTCAAGAGACACCTGCTGGATCTGGATGTTAGAAAGGCTGTTGATCCAGATGGGATCTCACCATGGGTACTGAAAGAGTGTGCAGAGGCACTTTGCTTGCCACTCCCCATAGTGTATAGTAGGTCACTGGAGACGGGAGACCTACCAGAAATATGGAAGACGGAGAATGTGGTCCCAATATACAAAAGGGCGACAGGCAAGAGGCACTGAACTACAGGTCAGTGTCCTTGACTTGTATATCATACTCGGTCCTATCTTGTTTCTGATATATGTAAATGATCTCCCGGAGGGTATCGATTCATTTCTCTCAATGTTTGCGGACGATGCTAAAATTACGAGAAGGATTAAAACAGAAGAGGACTGTTTGAGGCTTCAAGAAGACCTAGACAAGCTGAAGGAATGGTCGAACAAATGGTTGTTAGAGTTTAACCCAACCAAATGTAATGTAATGAAGACAGGTGTAGGGAGCAGGAGGCCAGATACAAGGTATCATCTGGGAGAGGAAATTCTTCAGGAGTCAGAGAAGGAAAAAGACTTGGGGGTTGATATCACGCCAGACCTGTCTCCTGCAGCACATATCAAGCGGATAACATCAGCGGCATATGCCAGGCTGGCCAACATACGAACGGCATTCAGAAACTTGTGTAAAGAATCATTCAGAACTTTGTATACCACATATGTCAGGCCAATCCTGGAGTATGCAGCCCCAGCATGGAGTCCATATCTAGTCAAGGATAAGACTAAACTGGAAAAGGTTCAAAGGTTTGCCACCAGACTAGTACCCGAGCTGAGAGGTATGAGCTACGAGGAGAGACTACGGGAATTAAACCTCACTTCGCTGGAAGACAGAAGAGTTAGGGGGGACATGATCACCACATTCAAGATTCTGAAGGGGATTGATAGGGTAGATAAAGACAGTCTATTTAACACAAGGGGAACACGCACAAGGGGACGCAGGTGGAAACTGAGTGCCCAAATGAGCCACAGAGATATTAGAAAGAACTTTTTTAGTGTCAGAGTGGTTGACAAATGGAATGCATTAGGAAGTGATGTGGTGGAGGCTGACTCCATACACAGTTTCAAGTGTAGATATGACAGAGCCCGATAGGCTCATGAATCTGTACACCTGTTGATTGACGGTTGAGAGGCGGGACCAAAGAGCCAGAGCTCAACCCCCGCAAACACAACTAGGTGAGTACAACTAGGTGAGTACACACGACGATTAGATGCTGAGACTCAGATAATCATCCAGAGGGAAGGTGGAAATAGTATACTGGAAGAGAATGCCACTATAAAAGCAACATTTGCAGAAATGCTAAAAAAAGTAACTCTGAAGTAATGTCCACAGTGATGGAGGTGGCCATGAAAGCAGCCACCTCACAGGAAGTGGCACGCTCCACTAGCCAGCTGCTGGAAAGAAAACGATCAGTGGTTGCTGTGGGTATTAAAGGGCAGGAAGGCTCCAACAGGACAGAGTGGAATGATAAGGACAACGCAGCAGTGAATGAAATACTGAAGACACTAGGGATGGAAAGGGCTGAGCATAGAATTGAGAAGGTTTTCAGGCTAGGCTGGTACAACAAAGACCGAGATTGTGTGTTAAAGATAGTGTTTGCAAACGAGAACACAAAGGAGTTGATTCTAGCCTGCAACATGTGGGAGAAATAAAAAAAGTATTCCTCCAGAGGGACATGACGAGGGAGGAGAGAGCCATGGCAACAGAAGCAAGGAAGCGGCGCAGGGCGAGAGGGGAAAACCAGGAACTCACAGCTCCCAACACATCATCCCCAGAATTGAGGGAGGAACGCACAACCAGCTACCCAGTAACACCAGAGGGGAGCGCAACCACACCACCCTCCTCTGCATAGAAACCCCCCTAACCCCAAACCCTCCCTGACCCACACTCAAATGCTCTGCCAAATCTCCCTCTCCATACACCCCATTCCCACCCTGCTACCCCTCCCCCTCCTCCCCCCCTTTTCTTTCCGGTCCTCTCTCCCCCTTCATCCCATACCCTTCCTGTCCCCTCCCCTTCACTTGACCCCCCCGCCCCTCACCCCAGTATCCTCTGAGACCAAGTCCAAGTCCAAGTACAGAGCCCTGTGGGACTCCACTGGTGACTTCATGCCAATCCGAGGTCTCACCCCTCACCGTAACTCTCTGCTTCCTATTGCTTTGGCACTTCCCTATCCACTGGAGCACCTTACCAGCTACACCTGCCTGTCTCTCCAGCTTATGTACCAGCCTCTTATGCGGTACTGTGTCAAAGGCTTTCCGACAATCCAAGAAAATGCAGTCCGCCCATCCTTCTCTTTTTTGCTTAATCTTTGTCACCTGGTTGTAGAATTCTATTAAACCAGTCAAGCAAGATTTACCCTCCCTGAACCCATGTTGTCGATTTGTCACGAAGTCCCTTCTCTCCAGATGTGTTACTAGGTTTTTCTCACAATCTTCTCCATCACCTTGCATGGTATACAAGTCAAGGACACTGGCCTGTAGTTCAGTGCCTCTTGTCTGTCGCCCTTTTTGTGTATTGGGACCACATTCGCCGTCTTCCATATTTCTGGTAGGTCTCCCGTCTCTAGTGACTTACTATACACTATGGAGAGTGGCAGGCAAAGTGCCTCTGCACACTCTTTCAGTACCCATGGTGAGATCCCATCTGGACCAACAGCCTTTCTAACATCCAGATCCAGCAGGTGTCTCTTGACCTCCTCTCTCGTAATTTCGAACTCCTCCAAGGCCGCCTGGTTTACCTCCCTTTCTCCTAGCACAGTGACCTCACCCTGTTCTATTGTGAAGACCTCCTGGAACCTCTTGTTGAGTTCCTCACACACCTCTCTGTCATTCTCTGTATACCTGTCCTCGCCTGTTCTAAGTTTCAATACCTGTTCTTTCACTGTTGTTTTCCTTCTGATGTGACTGTGGAGTAGCTTTGGTTCGGTCTTGGCTTTGTTTGCTATATCATTTTCAAAATTTTTCTCTGCTTCTCTTCTCACCCTGACGTACTCATTCCTGGTTCTCTGGTATCTCTCTCTGCTTTCTGGTGTTCTGTTATTCCGGAAGTTCCTCCACGCCTTTTTGTTCAAAAAAGGCGTGGAGGAACTTCCGGAATAACAGAACACCAGAAAGCAGAGAGAGATACCAGAGAACCAGGAATGAGTACGTCAGGGTGAGAAGAGAAGCAGAGAAAAATTGAATGTGTGTGTGCGCGCGTGTGTGTGTGTACTCACCTAATTGTACTCACCTAATTGTGCTTGCGGGGGTTGAGCTCTGGCTCTTTGGTCCCGCCTCTCAACCGTCAATCAACTGGTGTACAGATTCCTGAGCCTATTGGGCTCTATCATATCTACATTTGAAACTGTGTATGGAGTCAGCCTCCACCTGTATTCACCTAGTTGTGTTTGCAGGGGTTGAGCTTTGCTCTTTTTTTTTCGGCCCGCCTCTCAACTGTCAATCAACTGTTTACTAACTACTTTTTTTTTCTCCACACCACACACATACACACACCCCAGGAAGCAGCTCGTGACAGCTAACTAACTCCAACGTACCTATTTACTGCTAGGTAACAGGGTCATTCAGGGTGAAAGAAACTTTGCCCGTTTGTTTCTGCCTGGTGCGGGAATCGAACCCGCGACACAGAATTACGAGTCCTGCACGCTATCCACCAGGCTACGAGGCCTCTACAATAAGCCCCTGTGTGTGTGTGTGTGTGTACTCACCTACTTGTGTTTGCGGGGGTTGAGCTCTGGCTCTTTGGTCCCGCCTCTCAACCGTCAATCAACAGGTGTACAGGTTCCTGAACCTATTGGGCTCTATCATATCTACACTTGAAACTGTGTATGGAGTCAGCCTCCACCACATCACTTCCTAATGCATTCCATTTGTCACCCACTCTGACACTAAAAAAGCTCTTTCTAATATCTCTGTGGCTCATTTGGGCACTCAGTTTCCACCTGTGTCCCCTTGTGCGTGTGCCCCTAGTGTTAAATAGCCTATCTTTATCTACCCTTTTAATTCCCTTGAGAATCTTGAATGTGGTGATCATGTCCCTGCTAACTCTTCTATCTTCCAGCGAAGTGAGGTTTAATTCCCGTAGTCTCTCCTCGTAGCTCCAACCCGTTCTCGCAAATTCGTAAAGTCAATATTGACTTATTAACTACGTGCATAGGTGATATACTAAACATAATAGATACCCTTAAAAAGATTCATAGAAAACACCGACCTTACCTAACCTTGTTAGTATCTTAAGATAAGCATCTTATTGCTTCGTAATTACAATTATTACTTAACCTATACCTATTATATGTTAGGTAATAATTGTAATTACGAAGCATTAAGATGCTTATCTTAACATACTAAGTAGGTTAGGTAAGGTCGGTGTTTTCTATGAATCTTTTTAAGGGTATCTATTATGTTAAGTATGTCACCTATGCACATATTTAATAAGTCAATATTGACTTATTAAATTTGCGAGAACGGGTTGCGTAGCTCATACCTCTCAGCTCGGGTACTAGTCTGGTAGCAAACCTTTGAACCTTTTCCAGTTTAGTCTTATCCTTGACTAGATATGGACTCCATGCTGGGGCTGCATACTCCAGAATTGGCCTGACATATATGGTATACAAAGTTCTGAATGATTCTTTAGACAAGTTTCTGAATGCCGTTCGTATGTTGGCCAGCCTGGCATATGCCGCTGATGTTATCCTCTTGATATGTGCTGCAGGAGACAGGTCTGGCGTGATATCAACCCCCAAGTCTTTTTCTTTCTCTGACTCCTGAAGAATTTCCTCTAACAGATGATACCTTGTATCTGGCCTCCTGCTCCCTACACCTGTCTTCATTACATTTGGTTGGGTTAAATTCTAACAACCATTTGTTCGACCATTCCTTCAGCTTGTCTAGGTCTTCTTGAAGCCTCAAACAGTCCTCTTCTGTTTTAATATTTCTCATAATTTTAGCATCGTCAGCAAACATTGAGAGAAATGAATCGATACCCTCCGGGAGATCATTTACATATATCAGAAACAAGATAGGACCAAGTACAGAGCCCTGTGGGACTCCACTGGTGACTTCACGCCAATCGGAGGTCTCACCCCTCACCGTAACTCTCTGCTTCCTATTGCTTAGGTACTCCCTTATCCATTGGAGCACCTTACCAGCTACACCTGCCTGTACCATTTATTTTATGTACCAGCTTATGTACCAGCCTCTTATGCGGTACTGAGTCAAAGGCTTTCTGACCATCCAAGAAAATGAAGTCCGCCTAGCCCTCTCTTTCTTGCTTAATCTTTGTCACCTGATCATAGAATTCTATCAAGCCTGTTAGGCAAGATTTACCCTCCCTGAACCTATGTTGGCGATTTGTCACGAAGTCCCTTCTCTCCAGATGTGTTACCAGGTTTTTTCTCACGATCTTCTCCATCACCTTGCATGGTATACAAGTCAAGGACACTGGCCTGTAGTTCAGTATCTCTTGCCTGTCGCCCTTTTTGTATATTGGGACCACATTCGCCATCTTCCATATTTCTGGTAGGTCTCCCGTCTCCAGTGACTTACTATACACTATGGTGAGTGGCAAGCAAAGTGCCTTTGCACACTCTTTCAGTATCCATGGTGAGATCCCATCTGGACCAACAGCCTTTCTAACATCCAGATCCAGCAGGTGTCTCTTGACCTCCTCTCTCGTAATTTCGAACTCTTCCAAGGCCGCCTGGTTTACCTCCCTTTCTCCTAGCACAGTGACCTCACCTTGTTCTATTGTGAAGACCTCCGGGAACCTCTTGTTGAGTTCTTCACACACCTCTCTGTCATTCTCTGTATACATGTATGTGTGTGTGTGTGTGTGTGTGTGTGTGTGTGTGTGTGTGTGTGTGTGTGTGTGTGTGTGTGTGTGTGTGTGTGTGTGTGTTAAGATTTGGCTCTTTGGTCCCGCCTCTCAACTGTCAATCAATTGGTGTACAGATTCCTGAGCCTACTGGGCTCTTTCATATCTACTTTTGAAACTGTGTATGGAGTCAGCCTCCACCACATCACTTCCTTTTGAATTCCATTTATTAACTACTCTGATACTGAAAAAGGTTTTTCTAATGTCTCTGTGGCTCATTTGGGTACTCAGCTTCCACCTGTGTCCCCTTGTGCGTGTGCCTCCCGTGTTAAATAATCCATCCTTGTCCACCCTGTCAATTCCCCTGCGTGTGTGTGTGTGTGTGTGTGTGTGTGTGTGTGTGTGTGTGTGTGTGTGTGTGTGTGTGTGTGTGTGTGTGTGTGTGTGTGTGTGTGTGTGTGCGTGTGTGTAATTTCCTAAGTGTAATTACCTAAGTGTAATTACCTAAGTGTAATTACCTAAGTGTAGTTACAGGATGAGAGCTACGCTCGTGGTGTCCCGTCTTCCCAGCACTCTTTGTCATATAACGCTTTGAAACTACTGACGGTCTTGGCCTCCACCACCTTCTCCCCTAACTTGTTCCAACCGTCTACCACTCTGTTTGCGAAAGTGAATTTTCTTATATTTCTTCGGCATCTGTGTTTAGCTAGTTTATATCTATGACCTCTTGTTTTTAAAGTTCCAGGTCTCAGGAAATCTTCCCTATCGATTTTATCAATTCCTGTTACTATTTTGTATGTAGTGATCATATCACCTCTTTTTCTTCTGTCTTCTAGTTTTGGCATATTTAATGCCTTTAACCTCTCCTCGTAGCTCTTGCCCTTCAGTTCTGTGAGCCACTTAGTAGCATGTCTTTGCACCTTTTCCAGTTTGTTGATGTGCTTCTTAAGATATGGGCACCACACAACCGCTGCATATTCTAGCTGTGGCCTAACAAAAGTCGTGAACAATTTCTTTAGTATATCGCCATCCATGTATTTAAAAGCAATTCTGAAGTCAGTAAGCGTGGCATAGGCTCCTCGCACAATATTCTTTATGTGGTCCTCAGGTGATAGTTTTCTATCTAGAACCACCCCTAGATCTCTTTCTTTATCAGAATTCTTTAAAGATTTCTCACATAATATAAACGTTGTGTGGGGTCTATGTTCTCCTATTCTACATTCCATAACATGGCATTTATTAACATTAAATTCCATTAGCCAAGTGGCGCTCCATGTACTTATTTTGTCCAGGTCTTCTTGAAGGGCATGACAATCATCTAAGTTTCTTATCCTTCCTATTATCTTAGCATCATCAGCAAACATGTTCATATAATTCTATATACCAACTGGTAGATCATTTATGTAGACAATAAACATCATTGGTGCAAGAACTGAACCCTGTGGTACTCCACTTGTGACATTTCTCCAGTCCGATACATTGCCTCTGATCACAGCCCTCATTTTTCTATCATTCAGAAAATTTTTCATCCATGTTAGAAGCGTACCTGTCACTTCTCCAATATTTGCCAGTTTCCAGAACAACCTCTTATGTGGAACTCTGTCGAAAGCCTTTTTTAGGTCCAGATAGATGCAGTCAACCCAACCATCTCTTTCCTGTAATATCTCTGTTGCTCGATCATAGAAACTGAGTAAATTCGATACACAGGATCTTCCAGATCGAAAACCATACTGTCTGTCTGATATTATATCATTCCTCTCCGGGTGTTCTACCCATTTAATTTTAATTATTTTTTCCAATATTTTGACTATTACACTTGTCAATGATACCGGTCTATAATTAAGGGGGTCTTCCCTGCATCCACTTTTGTAGATTGGAACTATGTTAGCCTGTTTCCATACATCAGCTACAACTCCTGTATACAGGGATGCCTGAAAAATCAGTTGAAGAGGAATGCTGAGCTCAGGTGCACATTCTCTCAGAACCCATGGTGAAACTCCATCTGGATCAACTGCTTTGTTCTTATTTAGCTCCTTGAGCATTTTTTCCACTTCGTCTCTAGACACCTCTATGTGCTCTATGTTGTTCTCTGGAATTCTTATTGTATCTGATTCCCTGAAGATTTCATTTTGCACAAACACACTTTGGAACTTTTCGTTTAATGTTTCACACATTTCCTTTGCATTTTCCGTGAATCTATTTCCCATTTTCAACCTCTGAATATTAGCCTTTACCTGCAATTTGTTGTTTATGAATTTATAGAATAGACCTGGTTCTGTTTTACATTTGTCTGCAATCCCTTTTTCAAAATTTCTTTCTGCCTCTCTCCTCACTGCCGTGTAGTTGTTTCGGCCTCTTCCTGTATTGATTCCATTGTTGTGTCTTTTGGTCTCTGGCCCTCTCGCACTTTCTGTTGAACCAATCCTGTTTCCTACTTCTGCTTCTCTGTTTTGGTATAAATTTTTTTGTGCCTTTATCATATATTTCACAAAACCTGACATACATCTCATTCACTTCCTTGCCTAGCATCAAGTCTGTCCAATTATACTCACTAAAAAAATTTCTAAGGTTGCCATAATGTCCTCTCCTAAAGTCAAGTTTTTCATTTGCATCGACCGTCATATTTTCTTCCAGATTATAACGCATTGCATACTTTATTCCCAAAAAGGCATGGTCACTTTTACCCAAGGGAGGAAGGTACTGAATGTCAAATATTTCTTCCTCCTTCCTGGTAAATATCAAATCTAGCATGGAGGGGACGTCCCCTTCCCTCATCCTCGTAGCTTGTTTAACATGTTTATACAAGAATGTTTCCAGGATGAGGTCTACAAATTTACAGGTCCAGAAATGTTCTGTTTTAGCTTCACATCCTTCCCAGTCCATGGATTTCAAGTTGAAGTCGCCGACTATCAACAGTCGTGAACTATCGTTATCCGCTCTCGCTATGATCTCTCTCATTATTGTTATATGACCTTCTCGTTTACTATCTAGCTCCTCCTTTGACCATGTGCTGCTTAGTGGTGGACTATATGCATTTATGATCATTAGTTTATCATCCTCATGGCAGATCTCTAGTGCTATTATGTCAACTTCTTGTGGATTGGCAGTCACTATTTCGTTCACCTTTAGGTGTTCTTTTACCAGCACAGCAACGCCACCGCCTTTCCTGATTTTTCTGTCCCGTCTCCAAATTGAGTAGCCCCTTGGGAATATGACCTCATTTAAAATAGCATCTTCAAGTTTTGTCTCCGTGAGTGCAACAATGTCTGGTGTCTGCAGCTGTATTATATCACATAACTCCAGTATCTTTGATCTTACTCCATCTATGTTGGTGTATGCAATCTTGAGGAACTTGTTCCCCCTCTTCTTATTTTTCACTTCCCCTTTCTCTAATAATTTTGTTGGTTTGCCTTTATGTACCACTTTACTGGTCTGCCTACCCCTATCACTTTGTAGAAAAAAGAATTGATTTCTTCTTCATTCCTGCTCTCATTTAAACGTTTTGCCTCAGCGAGGTGTGTGTGTTTGTACTCACCTAGTTGTACTCACCTAGTTGTGTTTGCGGGGGTTGAGCTCTGGCTCTTTGGTCCCGCCTCTCAACCGTCAATCAACAGGTGAACAGATTCCTGAGCCTATTGGGCTCTATCATATCTACACTTGAAACTGTGTATGGAGTCAGCCTCCATCACATCACTTCCTAATGCGTTCCATTTGTCAACCACTCTGACACTAAAAAAGTTCTTTCTAATATCTCTGTGGCTCATTTGGGCACTCAGTTTCCACCTGTGTCCCCCTTGTGCGTGTTCCCCTTGTGTTAAATAGACTATCTTTATCTACCCTATCAATTCCCTTCAGAATCTTGAATGTGGTGATCATGTCCCCCCTAACTTTTCTGTCTTCCAGCGAAGTGAGGTTTAATTCCCGTAGTCTCTCCTCGTAGCTCATACCTCTCAGCTCGGGTATTAGTCTGGTGGCAAACCTTTGAACCTTTTCCAGTTTAGTCTTATCCTCGACTAGATACGGACTCCATGCTGGGGCTGCATACTCCAGGATTGGCCTGACATATGTGGTATACAAAGTTCTGAATGATTCTTTACACAAGTTTCTGAATGCCGTTCGTATGTTGGCCAGCCTGGCATATGCCGCTGATGTTATCCACTTTATATGTGCTGCTGGAGACAGGTCTGGCGTGATATCAACCCCCAAGTCTTTTTCCTTCTCTAACTCCTGAAGAATTTCCTCTCCCAGATGATACCTTGTATCTGGCCTCCTGCTCCCTACACCTATCTTCATTACATTACATTTGGTTGTGTGTGTGTGTGTGTGTGTGTGTGTACTCACCTAATTGTACTCACCTAATTGTGCTTGCGGGGGGTTGAGCTCTGGCTCTTTGGTCCCGCCTCTCAACCGTCAATCAACTGGTGTACAGATTCCTGAGCCTATTGGGCTCTATCATATCTACATTTGAAACTGTGTATGGAGTCAGCCTCCACCACATTACTTCCTAATGCATTCCATTTACTAACTACTCTGACACTGAAAAAGTTCTTTCTAACGTCTCTGTGGCTCATTTGGGTACTCAGCTTCCACCTGTGTCCCCTTGTTCGCGTCCCATCAGTGTTGAATAGTTCATCCTTGTTTACCCGGTCGATTCCCCTGAGGATTTTGTAGGTTGTGATCATGTCCCCCCTTACTCTTCTGTCTTCCAGTGTCGTAAGGTGCATTTCCCGCAGCCTTTCCTCATAACTCATGCCTCTTAGTTCTGGGACTAGTCTAGTAGCATACCTTTGGACTTTTTCCAGCTTCGTCTTGTGCTTGACAAGGTACGGGCTCCATGCTGGGGCCGCATACTCCAGGATTGGTCTTACATATGTGGTGTACAAGATTCTGAATGATTCCTTACACAGGTTCCTGAACGCCGTTCTGATGTTAGCCAGCCTCGCATATGCCGCAGACGTTATTCTCTTAATGTGGGCTTCAGGAGACAGGTTTGGTGTGATATCAACTCCTAGATCTTTCTCTCTGTCTGTTTCATTAAGTACTTCATCTCCTATTCTGTATCCTGTGCCTGGCCTCCTGTTTCCACTGCCTAGTTTCATTACTTTGCATTTACTCGGGTTGAACTTCAACAGCCATTTGTTGGACCATTCACTCAGTCTATCCAGGTCATCTTGTAGCCTCCTACTATCATCCTCTGTTTCAATCCTCCTCATAAGTTTTGCATCGTCGGCAAACATTGAGAGGAACGAATCTATACCCTCTGGGAGATCATTTACATATACCAGAAACAGTATAGGTCCAAGGACTGACCCCTGCGGGACTCCACTTGTGACGTCTCGCCAATCTGAGACCTCACCCCTCACACAGACTCGTTGTCTCCTGTTGCTTAGGTACTCCTCTATCCACCGGAGTACCTTCCCTCTCACTCCAGCCTGCATCTCCAACTTTCGCACTAGCCTCTTGTGTGGCACTGTATCAAAGGCTTTCTGACAATCCAAAAATATGCAGTCTGCCCACCCTTCTCTTTCTTGCCTTATTTTTGTTGCCTGGTCGTAGAATTCAAGTAACCCTGTGAGGCAGGACCTGCCATCCCTGAACCCATGTTGATGCTGTGTTACAAAGTTCCTTCGCTCCAGATGCTCCACTAGTTTTTTTCGCACAATCTTCTCCATCAGCTTGCATGGTATGCAGGTTAGGGACACTGGCCTGTAGTTCAGTGCCTCCTGTCTATCCCCTTTCTTGTATATCGGGACTACGTTAGCTGCTTTCCAAATATTTGGCAGTTCCCCTGTTGCCAGTGATTTGTTATACACTATGGAGAGTGGTAGGCACAGTTCTCTTGCTCCTTCCTTTAGAACCCAAGGGGAGATTCCATCTGGGCCTATAGCCTTCGTCACGTCCAACTCTAGTAAACACTTCCTTACTTCCCCACTGGTAATCTCAAACTCTTCCAGTGGTTCCTGGTTAGCTATTCCCTCACTTACCTCTGGAATTTCTCCTTGCTCTAAGGTGAAGACCTCCTGGAATTTCTTATTCAATTCCTCACACACTTCCTTGTCATTTGTAGTGAATCCTTCCGCCCCTATCCTTAATCTCATAACCTGTTCCTTTACTGTTGTTTTTCTCCTGATGTGGCTATGCAACAATTTAGGCTGAGTCTTTGCCTTGCTTGCGGTGTCATTTTCGTATTGTCTTTCTGCCTCTCTTCTCATCCTGACATATTCATTCCTGGCATTCTGGTATCTTTCTCTGCTCTCCAGTGTCCTGTTATTCCTATAGTTTCTCCATGCCCTTTTACTTTGCTGCTTAGCTAGCCTACATCTCTGATTAAACCATGGGTTTCTCATCTTCATTTCTATGTTTTCCTTTTGGACTGGGACAAACTTGTTTGCTGCGTCCTTGCACTTCTGCGTGATGTAATCCATCATATCTTGGGCCGTCTTTCCCCTGAGCTCTGTTTCCCATGCTATATCTGTTAGGAATTTTCTTATCCCCTCATAGTTTCCCTTTCGGTAAGCTAACCTTTTGGTTTCGGTATCCCTCCTCGAGTTCAATAACCCTTCTTCAATCAAGTACTCAAACACCAGTACACTGTGGTCGCTCATTCCTACTGGGTCCTCAAAACCGATTTCTCTTATGTCGGAGTCGTTCAGAGTGAAGACTAGGTCGAGTCTCACTGGTTCGTCATTGCCTCTCATCCTTGTGGGTTCTCCGACATGCTGGGTTAAAAAGTTGCTTGTCACCACCTCCAATAGTTTGGCTCTCCACGTATCCTCGCCTCCATGCGGTTCCTTGTTCTCCCAGTCAATCTTTCCGTGATTGAAGTCGCCCATGATGAGCAGGTGGGATCTATTTCTACAGGCAGCAGAGGCTGCCCTCTCAATTATAGTGTTAACTGCCTTGTTGTTGTTTTCATACTCTTGACTGGGTCTCCTGTCATTTGGTGGAGGGTTGTATATTACTGCCACTACTATTCTTGGTCCTCCCATTGTTATGGTGCCTGCTATGTAGTCTCTGAACTCCTCACAGGCCGGGATGGCCATCTCCTTAAAACTCCATTCCCTTCTCATGA